>NC_092156.1:41768350-42087413 GCF_045791955.1 Oncorhynchus clarkii lewisi | reverse complement strand
CCTTCAGAGATAGATGGGAGGGGTTGAGGATAGCTGAAGGCTGGGACCTAAAACAAACAAACAAATAAAGACAACTAATGTAAAATATATTGTGTCTGTAAAATGTATACAGTATGTATAAGCTGGAAGTAGAAGCCTAAGTATTGTTGTCAATTATTAGTTTTTACTCCAATTAGGGGAGGGATGGTTTGGTTAGGGGAAAATAATAAAATAAAATATATATATTTAAAATATATACAGTACCAGTCAAAAGTTTGGACACACCTACTTATTCCAAGTTTTTTATTTTTATTTTACAATTTTCTACATTGTAGAATAATAGTAAAGACATCAAAACTACTACATAACACATATGGAATCATAACCACCAAAACGTGTTAAACAAAATATATTTTATATGTGAAATTCTTCAAAATAGCCACCATTTTCCTCTGATGGCTTTGCACACTCTTGGCATTTTCTCAACCAGCTTCATGAGGAATGCTTTTTCAACTGTCTTGAAGGAGTTCCCACATATGCTGAGCACTTGTTGGCTGCTTTTCCTTCACTCTGCGGTCCAACTCATCCCAAACCATCTCAATTGGGTTGAAGTAGGGGGATTGTGGAGGCAGCACTCAGCACTCCATCAATATCCTTCTTGGTCAAATAGCCCTAACACAGCCTGGAGGTGTGTTTTGGGTCATTGTCCTGTTGAAAAACAAATGATAGTGGGACTAAGTGCAAACCAGATGGGATGGCGTATCGATGCAGAATGCTGTGGTAGCCTTGCTGGTTAAGTGTGCTTTGAATTCTAAATAAATCACAGACAGTGTCACCAGCAAAGCACCATCACACCTCCTCCTCCATGCTTCATGGTGGGAACCACACATGCATTGATCATCTGTTCACCTACTCTGCATCTCACAAAGACACAGCATTTGCAACCAAAAGTCTCAAATTTGGACTCATCAGCCCAAAAGGACAGATTTCCATT
This sequence comes from Oncorhynchus clarkii lewisi, assembly GCF_045791955.1. Classification (NCBI taxonomy): domain Eukaryota; kingdom Metazoa; phylum Chordata; class Actinopteri; order Salmoniformes; family Salmonidae; genus Oncorhynchus; species Oncorhynchus clarkii. The sequence continues at coordinate 42,086,440 of NC_092156.1, read as the reverse complement.
GCTCGTGCTTCTTGGCCCAAGAAAGTCTCTTCTTATTATTGGTGTTCTTTAGTAGTGGTTTCTTTGCAGCAATTAGACTATGAAGGCCTGATTCATGAAGTCTCCTCTGAACAGTTGATGTTGAGATGTGTCTGTTACCTAAACTCTGTGAAGCATTTATTTGGGCTGTAATTTCTGAGGTGCAGTTAACTCGAACTTATCCTCTGCTACAAAGGTAACTCTGGGTCTTCCTTTCCTGCTGGCGGCCTTCATGAGAGACAGTTTCATCATAGCGCTTGATAGTTTTTGCGACTGCACTTGAAGAAACTTTAAAAGTTCTTGAAATGTTCCTGGTTGACTAACCTTCATGTCTTAAAGTATTGATGGTATGTTGTTTCTCTTTGCTTGTTTGAGCTGTTCTTGCCATAATATGGACTTGGTCTTATCTTCTGTATGCCATCCCTACCTTGTCACAACACAACGGATTGGCTCAAACACATTAATAAAGGAAAGAAATTCCACAAATAAACTTTTAACACGGCACACCGGTCAATTGAAATACATTCCAGCTGACTACCTCATGAAGCTGGTTGAGAGAATACCAAGAGTGTGCAAAGCTTTCATCAAAGCAAAGGGTGGCTACTTTGAAGAATCTCAAATATAAAATATATTTTGATTTGTTTAACACTTTTTTGGTTAGTACATGATTCCATGTGTGTTATTTCATAGTTTTGATGTCTTCACTATTATTCTACAATGTAGAAGATAGTAACAAATCAAACAAAAAAACTCTTGAATCAGCAGGTGTGTCCAGGCTTGACTGGTACTGTATATTTCCCCAAAATATATATGGGGGATTGGAAATGATGCAGACAATTACATTGATAGAAGCCACAATCTTTCTGCAATATTAAAGCTGGAAAAAAGTGTCACTCTTACTCTAATGTCTGTAATTTTAAGATTCACACATTATTTGAATCTATGTAATAAAAAAAAGAAAATAGATATATTTAACAATAAGAGCAATGGTGTGAAATTGTGCATTTCATTACTGGAGATAAATGGAAAAAGTGAGATACATGACACTGTACCTGTCCTTTAAAAAGGTTCAATATTGTGTGGGTCGTAACGGAGTGAGAATGTGTGATTTGAAAAGACGTTCCTAGGTTGGTATCTCAGACCGCCAAGTGGAGAGGCAGAGGAAGGAGTCAGGTGCCAACCTCTCTCACAGAAATTTACACCGAGATGAGAGACCTCTTCTGACCGATATGCCATCGGTTTGCCAGCCAACAACTACCCGTCCTGTTTTAAATATGGCCCATTAAAACAATGAAGTACAACAATGATGATTATGATCCCAGTTTGGCAGGTGTAAAAGCCAGAGCACAACTTCCTGTGTCACATTGTATATGAGGGTAATAGGACAGAGATTAAGATAAAGCATGATACATTTATACCTTTAAAGTTTCAGCCTATTGGTTTTTGAGATGTGATTGTGGACAATTGGAATACCTATACTTGATGACTAAGGATTTGTGTATTGATCTGTGTTGATCCAATTGTTGATCTGTTTCTCAACATTATGATGTTGTGGTATTGGCGTTGGTGTCATGTTAGACTGTAATGGTTTCTCAGGGTGTATATACCTCATGACTGCATCCAGATATGAGTCACCCTCGTGTTTTAATGAGATCTCTTTGCTCTGATTATTGGAGATCCTCAAATGTCGTTAGTCATGCATATTTATCAGATATAATTAGGGCCTGCTGCATATCGCACTTGGCAAGTGGGCTGAAATTAGATTTCATAAATATGCATTTGTTTTTTTGACCCCACACCCCCCGAAAAACAAGACAAGACAAAGAGAAGGAAATGAAAGGAATATGACACACTAAACAACAATAGGGAGACATAGCTATGGCTGCATCGACCAAACCTTCATAATCACCACATGTCCACCCGGTTTTCACTCCCACAAATTAGAGAGCAGGAGATGAGGAGCGAAGGTAGTTATGCTAGCAGATGACAGTACAGTGTTGGCCTACCACTGGAATTTGTGCGCTATCATTAATACGGGCAACACACCTGGAGGGCATTACTAGCAGCAACCCCCCAGCCATATGCATAATATTATTGATTTTATGAAAATGGATCCACCACTATTTTCTCAAAAAAATAAATAAGACAAAACAAGCCTAGGTACAGACAGACAGACAGACAGACAGACAGACAGACAGGCAGGCGCGCACACACACACACACACACACAGTAAATTGCAGTCTGGACATAGGCATGCCAAGCATAGTTAAATTCACTAAGCTATTGATAAGGCCTAAAAAGACAGTATACAATGAAAAACAAAAACAACAATATGTTTTAAATAGGCTGTCTAAACAGTTACAGGCAGCATAATTGCTCCCCGTAGGTGTATTATAGGCCTATAGACAAGGAAACTGAAGACTATGGAGGGTTTTACACCACCCAAACTTTTCACAGGAGCTGGACATAGATCCAGTATGAAGAGAATGGGGAATGTCCACTCACCGTGACACTGTTCCCAAATGTAATGCTTTATAAACATCATGGAATCATCTCACAGACCATATTTGGACTTCTACAGAAATAGCAGACAAAATTGCATCGCATTCGAGCCATGTACGTTCTCAACAAACTCATGGACGGTGAATCATTCTAATACGTTTTTTCCCCCCCCTTCAAATTAAATGAAAAACAATCTGTTTGTTAAATAGGATATGGTCAGAAGCATGATATCATAAATCACATCTCACATTCCATGAGCAAAAGGCATTGTGTGCACCCTATCCCCCACCAGAAATATCAAAATGAACTCTGAATTCATTTGGAGACATTTAGCTATTAGCGCTGCTTGAACATTGGGGCACGTTTGTAAGGACACACCTCAGTTATTTCCACCACTCCCACCTCAGCGCAAGCAAGCTCTTATAATAAGGCGCCAGGGTTGGAAAATAGCAGAGTGCCAGAGAAGTGCAAGTCGAAATTGCAAAAGAGCACGTGCCTTAACTTCTGCCGAGTCTCTGAGAGACAGATTTATTTATATATCAGCATGATAAGGTCAGCTCATAAATCACTCACAGATAATATTTATCTCTTCGCGATGCAGTATACGTGTGTGTGTGTACAGTAAATGTGTGTGCGTATGCAGATGTCTCTCAGTCAGGGAGGTGTTGTGTGTTCTGGCCCAACAGAGTGCTAGCATTAGCGTTTAGCTCACGGGGAGGAATCCCACATGTGAGCCCTTATTGATTAGCTTAGCGTGGGTTAGGGTCACATTCTACAGGGCCTGCAGTCTGACAGACTTCCTCACCACTGCCTGCCCAGCTCCCTGAGTGTGCACGAGCTACAGACACAGACACACTCTCACACAAGATGCGGAGTATTGACTGCAGGGGGAGGGGCTAGTGCACAAAGCTCTAATTATTCCATTATCAGCTCACACAATGAGAAAGACAACACTAGCTATATGTCTAAGGAATGGCAAGGGGAAGCAATGAAACCAGCCCAAAAATGATATAACCATTGACATGTTGTTCAGGCCCACCACATAGGCCTACAATATGCGTTGAAATAGGGTCAGATAGTACAAGCACCAGCAGCCCCATCAGTAGAAGTGTGTAGGGTTGTGTAAAAGGCCTACAAACGTAGGATCTTAATTTGATCACTCTTATGTTGATGAGAATTTTCATCCACAGCAGGAAATGTAAACTTGTAGTGTATTCAAGGTTTAAAAAGGCTTCTAAAGGTTGTAACTTACTTCACCTTTAAAATTTCAGACATGATTTGCCCTAATGTGAAACGTATCAACCCCTACAAAAAATATCCATGAAATATAATCCACATGTATGTAATAATTGACTGTATGTTTGTTTATTCCATGTGTAACTCTGTGTTGTGTCGAACTGCTTTGCTTTTTTATCTTGGCCAGGTTGCAGTTGTAAATGAGAACTTGTTCTCAACTAGTCTACCTGGTTAAATAAAGGTTAAATAAACATTTTAAAAAACATTTCCTGTTGCTGCAGGATTATTTTCCTGCTGTAGCAAACTGGCTCAAATTAAGATCCTACATCTGTAACAGTCATTGTGGCTTTGTCAGGTGAAGCCGTTTGATGTAGTAATACCTTCTGCCTCCAGGACAGTTTTAGAGGTGTGTTTAAGTGGACGAATGGTCAAAGTGAACCGTGAAAACCCTGCAGAATGGTGGCGTTTGAACAAACAGCGTGTCATAAGCTTCTTTGTCTCTGCCGCCGGTGCTAAAAAAACACATGCACTGTTTCAACTATCAAGCTGTTCTGTACTCCTGTGTTAGTGTACTTTTGTGGATGTCAAGCAGTTTATAAGGCCAAACAACAGAATGCCAATGTCTCTGGGATAACAAACTTATGTTTCAATCCACAGCAACTCAGGTGTCCGTTTCTATGAGCAGAAAACACACATGTGCACGCACGCACGCACGCACACACACACACACACACACACACACACACACACACACACACACACACACACACGGCGGATTTACTGCAAGTACAGTAAAACTGAAAGCTGGATAATTCAACTCTAATGTTATTCTTAGTTAATCTATCCCTGGTTAATATACAGTGGAGGGTAATATCCCCTCTCCTCTCCCACTCTGACTGAATCTCTTCTGATTCTTAGTTCAATCTATTCTTAGCAAATCTGTTCTGGACAGCAATATCCCACTGAAGGTTAATCTGTCTGAGAAAATAATCATTTTAGCATGTTATTTCTTGTTCCAGTGTTAATTTCAGGGTGACCTCATAATCACACTGAACCCCTGGGCTGTCATCCTTCATGAAGGCTGGGAGCTTCATCCCAGAATTCCCTCTGTTCCGTGTGAGCTCTCTTTCTCTCCAAGCAGCTCCACTCTGAGAAGTGCTCAGTCAAACACTACAGAGTTCCCGACCACCACCCTCAAACCCCATCTCACTCCAGCCAGGGGAATTTAGATTACAACTAAACAAAGTTCCCAACTTAAAGTTACGATATTAATTAACCCAAAGTTCAACCATGACTTCAAAATAATTTCTAAAAATGTAAAATGATTAAAGTTTCTGGCTAGGGGAATCCTAGAGGAGCCAGTGACAAGGAGACAGAAGACCATTGAGTTCCTTTGAGATTTTATTTGTCATTATTTCTCCCAGGATGCATTCCTACAAGTCACAGCATGAGAACCAATCAGATAAACAAGTTCATGAATAATCAAATAAAAGTAAATGAAGGGGCCTCTAACGAAGCAGGAGTAACGGTTGTTAACGAGTCAGGGAAAGAGACTAGGGACATAAAACAGCGGGCAGAAGGGAAGGTGAGACAAAAAAAATGGCTCTCCGCAGGACAATTAATGTGTCGCCCACAGTGACCACTGGTCTTTAATCTTAATGCTAGCAGCCCACATACCAGCCAGTGACCCTTCATCTGACTACCCTCCACACACATACATAAAAACACGGAAACATGCCCGCACACAATAATTATTGCCCAGATAAAATTCAATAGATTTCTACATTATGTTTTGTATGCATGTACAGTGTAGCTGTGTTCGAATAGTCATACTAACCGCACTAACCATACTATTTGTGACGTAAATTGAGTATGTAGTATGTTTATTGGTCATAGTATGGATAGAGTTAGTATGCCACAAGTTACCGGATGTCGTACTCCATTCGCCAAAATACGAAGACTACACACAGTGGACACTATTTCCATACTTTTAGGGCCGATGACGCAATTCATCGAACTTGCCATTATATTAACTATATGCTAACTTAACTACCCAACGTTTATTGACTTGATTATTTGCGTCAATCTTAGCTAAGTGGTATAGTCGTGCGTTCTGAGACTCAATGAACATAAATTCGCTCTGGCCATCTACTCCGATTTCATAACTGATGAATTTACGAACGCTCAACACCCGTTGAATATGGCCCGTGTCAGTAAACGTCGGCAAAAAAAAAGCGTCATTAAATTGTTGCCAGCAGCACAGATAGTCACCAACGCTCTGGAAAACCATCTCTGCTAGGGCAGTTGTGGTCAGAATGCTCGGAACAATCCCCACTCCTCAGCCAGAGCGTCCAGTATGCATTCTGAACGCTACCAGAGGGAAACGCTCTGAATTTACGAACGGACAATCTGGCAACTCTCTGAATTTACGAACACGCCGAAGTGTCAGGCTAGTCATTTGTTATGCTAACAAGCTAGCAAGAGGTTGCATAGCAACATCCTCAAATTCCGGTAGTACGCTCAACTGAAAGGATACCATTTGTTTACAGTATACAAAAATGAACTAATAGTACATTAGTATACAGTATGTTAGTATGGGTATTCGAACACAGTTTATGTCTAGGCTGGCATTCGTGAGTGCCAGTGTGCGCGTTACTGAGGTACACTGGTGTGAACAATCTGGCCACACACTAATTACTATTTATCGAGGCAGCAAACTAGGTGTGTGTGTGTGTATTGGGGGAGTGTGAGCAGTTTGACAGCTGCTTCCCCTCTAGCCACGGCTAATTTAAGGAGAGCGATCCTGGCTGAGAGGAATGGTCTGAAAGGTTGAATAATGAACCCAAGTGGCCCCATAACACAGAGCGCAGCAAAGCACAATCTAACTGACCCATTGTGTCTGCGCCAAGTCATGTCAACTGCGTTCAAATGTCATACCGGCTCTTCTATGACTGCTTACTGGTGATGTTTAATGTTCCAATTGATAGAAGGATAATCAACATTTGTAATAGATTTGAGCTGTACTCGTATCTTTCAAAGTGTATATGGAATCACTTAAAACATGACGTGGTCATGTTACACCAGCTGAGAGATGATGAATATGACTGAATATTGCAGGTTGTGTGCAGGCTGGTGTAACATGGGAGGTGGCCTGTGTATGGGGGAAAGTGATGTACCTGTAGAACAAAGTGATGAGGGGTGGTCTAAGGAGTGGTAATCACTCTGAGCCATATCAAATGCAACAGCTACACTTCATCATGGATTAAAACGGATACAGCCCTCACATACCTTCACTTGCCAAACACTCCCCCTCCCCACAACACACACACACACACACACACAGGCACACACACAAGTTCCAGCAAATTGGTCCATGCCTAGGGGCAAGACCTGGGAGCTAGGCAGGGGAGCTGGGAGTTTACAGCCAGTCTCAGGCAAGAGAGAGAGAGAGAGAGAGTGGAAGAGAGAGAGAGGAATAAAGACAGAGAGAGAGAGAACGGGTGGAAGAGAGAGAGAGGGAGGAAGAGAGAGAGAGAGAAACAGGAAGAAAGAGACAGAGGAATGGAGGGAGAGCAGAGCAAGGACTAAATCCTGTTTGTGTACTCTCATGTGTCTGTCAGGGTGTGTGTGGGTGTGCATGTGAATGTGTGAGTTTGGTGGTATGCCGCCGTGCATGCCAGAGACAAACAATGTGTGTGACTGGACCGGGTGCCGGCCGGGCCCATTGATGTGAGTGTATGACACACACAGGCTCAGAGTGTGGCATTTCATTTCTAAAAGCTGGAAACCTTTTCATATGTCTCTGAATGAGAGGGCAGAGTAGTGCAGTGTCCTCTACTGTGGCACACACCTGCATCTCAGTCTCCCCCTTCTCTCTCTCTCTACCGCCATCCCTCTCTCGCTCATAGGTGCTGCAGGGGCCTGATCTATGGCATGGAGTGGCAATGTACAGATGAGAAGAGGCGAGAGGAGGATGTGTGAGAGATGCTGGGGGAATGGGAGGTGCACTCATTTCTGACGCGTGTGGCGTTCTTGCGAGCGGTTCTCGACCCGACGGAAAGAGGGCTTTGATTTAGCTGGGGGTCCAGGGCGCCCTGGATGGGCTCCATCCATCTTGTAAAGTAATTACGCTACGAGCGTTTCCATTGGAGGGAGGAGGGGGGCAGCTGGGGGATCTCAATAGCTTTGTAAATCACATTCTCTCACTAGAAACTAGAGGAAGATGGAGGCTTAGAGAGTCCTATTATATTTCAGACTTTGTAAAAAAAGACTGTAAAACACTACTGTCACACCTTAAAAAACCCATTTAGAATTTAGGGAAAGTGCAAGGAGAGTGGGTGCTATAGCATGAGAGAGACATTGTAATGGTTCAGGTATAGCTTTACTAACTTCATTATCTTCACAGCTTTGCAGGTCTGTGTCTTGGTCAAGGTTTTTTATTATGTTTTATTGTACTTAATTTAGTTAACTAGCTATGGATTGTTATAACCTGCTTTAGCAACATTAATATACAATAGTTTGCAAAGATAGAAGCAATGTATGTATTTGACAGAGATCAAGCACAAAACACATGTAAGCACGGAGGCACTCTTTCACCCTGCCTCCCTCTCTCTCGGGACAAGAATGACTAAATGTGTCTTCAATGAGGTTGCCATCCTCTTCACTCTGTCTTTAGGGACAGCAATCACATCCCCCACAGTCACGGCCTGTCTTAAAGTGGACTTAGCTAGCATTAGCACGTCCACAGCCAAGTTATCCTTTCCTCCGACCCTAACATGGACAGAATGATAAGCGGTGTTAGGGCTAGTTGTCTTGGCATATATATAGATCGGGGGTCGGAAGGTTTTAGCATGTTATTTCTTGTTCCAGTGTTAATTTCAGGGTGACCTCATAATCACACTGAACCCCTGGGCTGTCATCCTTCATGAAGGCTGGGAGCTTCATCCCAGAATTCCCTCTGTTCCGTGTGAGCTCTCTTTCTCTCCAAGCAGCTCCACTCTGAGAAGTGCTCAGTCAAACACTACAGAGTTCCCGACCACCACCCTCAAACCCCATCTCACTCCAGCCAGGGGAATTTAGATTACAACTAAACAAAGTTCCCAACTTAAAGTTACGATATTAATTAACCCAAAGTTCAACCATGACTTCAAAATAATTTCTAAAAATGTAAAATGATTAAAGTTTCTGGCTAGGGGAATCCTAGAGGAGCCAGTGACAAGGAGACAGAAGACCATTGAGTTCCTTTGAGATTTTATTTGTCATTATTTCTCCCAGGATGCATTCCTACAAGTCACAGCATGAGAACCAATCAGATAAACAAGTTCATGAATAATCAAATAAAAGTAAATGAAGGGGCCTCTAACGAAGCAGGAGTAACGGTTGTTAACGAGTCAGGGAAAGAGACTAGGGACATAAAACAGCGGGCAGAAGGGAAGGTGAGACAAAAAAAATGGCTCTCCGCAGGACAATTAATGTGTCGCCCACAGTGACCACTGGTCTTTAATCTTAATGCTAGCAGCCCACATACCAGCCAGTGACCCTTCATCTGACTACCCTCCACACACATACATAAAAACACGGAAACATGCCCGCACACAATAATTATTGCCCAGATAAAATTCAATAGATTTCTACATTATGTTTTGTATGCATGTACAGTGTAGCTGTGTTCGAATAGTCATACTAACCGCACTAACCATACTATTTGTGACGTAAATTGAGTATGTAGTATGTTTATTGGTCATAGTATGGATAGAGTTAGTATGCCACAAGTTACCGGATGTCGTACTCCATTCGCCAAAATACGAAGACTACACACAGTGGACACTATTTCCATACTTTTAGGGCCGATGACGCAATTCATCGAACTTGCCATTATATTAACTATATGCTAACTTAACTACCCAACGTTTATTGACTTGATTATTTGCGTCAATCTTAGCTAAGTGGTATAGTCGTGCGTTCTGAGACTCAATGAACATAAATTCGCTCTGGCCATCTACTCCGATTTCATAACTGATGAATTTACGAACGCTCAACACCCGTTGAATATGGCCCGTGTCAGTAAACGTCGGCAAAAAAAAAGCGTCATTAAATTGTTGCCAGCAGCACAGATAGTCACCAACGCTCTGGAAAACCATCTCTGCTAGGGCAGTTGTGGTCAGAATGCTCGGAACAATCCCCACTCCTCAGCCAGAGCGTCCAGTATGCATTCTGAACGCTACCAGAGGGAAACGCTCTGAATTTACGAACGGACAATCTGGCAACTCTCTGAATTTACGAACACGCCGAAGTGTCAGGCTAGTCATTTGTTATGCTAACAAGCTAGCAAGAGGTTGCATAGCAACATCCTCAAATTCCGGTAGTACGCTCAACTGAAAGGATACCATTTGTTTACAGTATACAAAAATGAACTAATAGTACATTAGTATACAGTATGTTAGTATGGGTATTCGAACACAGTTTATGTCTAGGCTGGCATTCGTGAGTGCCAGTGTGCGCGTTACTGAGGTACACTGGTGTGAACAATCTGGCCACACACTAATTACTATTTATCGAGGCAGCAAACTAGGTGTGTGTGTGTGTATTGGGGGAGTGTGAGCAGTTTGACAGCTGCTTCCCCTCTAGCCACGGCTAATTTAAGGAGAGCGATCCTGGCTGAGAGGAATGGTCTGAAAGGTTGAATAATGAACCCAAGTGGCCCCATAACACAGAGCGCAGCAAAGCACAATCTAACTGACCCATTGTGTCTGCGCCAAGTCATGTCAACTGCGTTCAAATGTCATACCGGCTCTTCTATGACTGCTTACTGGTGATGTTTAATGTTCCAATTGATAGAAGGATAATCAACATTTGTAATAGATTTGAGCTGTACTCGTATCTTTCAAAGTGTATATGGAATCACTTAAAACATGACGTGGTCATGTTACACCAGCTGAGAGATGATGAATATGACTGAATATTGCAGGTTGTGTGCAGGCTGGTGTAACATGGGAGGTGGCCTGTGTATGGGGGAAAGTGATGTACCTGTAGAACAAAGTGATGAGGGGTGGTCTAAGGAGTGGTAATCACTCTGAGCCATATCAAATGCAACAGCTACACTTCATCATGGATTAAAACGGATACAGCCCTCACATACCTTCACTTGCCAAACACTCCCCCTCCCCACAACACACACACACACACACACACAGGCACACACACAAGTTCCAGCAAATTGGTCCATGCCTAGGGGCAAGACCTGGGAGCTAGGCAGGGGAGCTGGGAGTTTACAGCCAGTCTCAGGCAAGAGAGAGAGAGAGAGAGAGTGGAAGAGAGAGAGAGGAATAAAGACAGAGAGAGAGAGAACGGGTGGAAGAGAGAGAGAGGGAGGAAGAGAGAGAGAGAGAAACAGGAAGAAAGAGACAGAGGAATGGAGGGAGAGCAGAGCAAGGACTAAATCCTGTTTGTGTACTCTCATGTGTCTGTCAGGGTGTGTGTGGGTGTGCATGTGAATGTGTGAGTTTGGTGGTATGCCGCCGTGCATGCCAGAGACAAACAATGTGTGTGACTGGACCGGGTGCCGGCCGGGCCCATTGATGTGAGTGTATGACACACACAGGCTCAGAGTGTGGCATTTCATTTCTAAAAGCTGGAAACCTTTTCATATGTCTCTGAATGAGAGGGCAGAGTAGTGCAGTGTCCTCTACTGTGGCACACACCTGCATCTCAGTCTCCCCCTTCTCTCTCTCTCTACCGCCATCCCTCTCTCGCTCATAGGTGCTGCAGGGGCCTGATCTATGGCATGGAGTGGCAATGTACAGATGAGAAGAGGCGAGAGGAGGATGTGTGAGAGATGCTGGGGGAATGGGAGGTGCACTCATTTCTGACGCGTGTGGCGTTCTTGCGAGCGGTTCTCGACCCGACGGAAAGAGGGCTTTGATTTAGCTGGGGGTCCAGGGCGCCCTGGATGGGCTCCATCCATCTTGTAAAGTAATTACGCTACGAGCGTTTCCATTGGAGGGAGGAGGGGGGCAGCTGGGGGATCTCAATAGCTTTGTAAATCACATTCTCTCACTAGAAACTAGAGGAAGATGGAGGCTTAGAGAGTCCTATTATATTTCAGACTTTGTAAAAAAAGACTGTAAAACACTACTGTCACACCTTAAAAAACCCATTTAGAATTTAGGGAAAGTGCAAGGAGAGTGGGTGCTATAGCATGAGAGAGACATTGTAATGGTTCAGGTATAGCTTTACTAACTTCATTATCTTCACAGCTTTGCAGGTCTGTGTCTTGGTCAAGGTTTTTTATTATGTTTTATTGTACTTAATTTAGTTAACTAGCTATGGATTGTTATAACCTGCTTTAGCAACATTAATATACAATAGTTTGCAAAGATAGAAGCAATGTATGTATTTGACAGAGATCAAGCACAAAACACATGTAAGCACGGAGGCACTCTTTCACCCTGCCTCCCTCTCTCTCGGGACAAGAATGACTAAATGTGTCTTCAATGAGGTTGCCATCCTCTTCACTCTGTCTTTAGGGACAGCAATCACATCCCCCACAGTCACGGCCTGTCTTAAAGTGGACTTAGCTAGCATTAGCACGTCCACAGCCAAGTTATCCTTTCCTCCGACCCTAACATGGACAGAATGATAAGCGGTGTTAGGGCTAGTTGTCTTGGCATATATATAGATCGGGGGTCGGAAGGTTGGTCTGGCTTGATATGTTTCCCCCGAGGACCCAGCTACGTCACTCAGGCCTGCAACTGGCCTAGGGGATAAATTGCAGCAGATACGAGATTGACCATCCCTTGACTCAAACACAATACCATAGTTCCATGTCTTTTGGCGTTTGAGATATCTTAATTACTCCATACCGTCTATGTTGTCTGTAGCTTAGTTCACACAGAGTTCAAATTATCTTATTTTTAGTTGGTCAGAGTTGGTGATGTCTGGCTCTCTTTTTAGCAATGTCAGATACAGAACACCTTGAGGTGAAGCATAGGATCAACAAAATGTGCAACTATGCGCATTGAAAAATAAAGAAATCATTGACCTACAGTGCCTTGCGAAAGTATTCGGCCCCCTTGAACTTTGCGACCTTTTGCCACATTTCAGGCTTCAAACATAAAGATATAAAACTGTATTTTTCTGTGAAGAATCAACAACAAGTGGGACACAATCATGAAGTGGAACGACATTTATTGGATATTTCAAACTTTTTTAACAAATCAAAAACTGAAAAATTGGGCGTGCAAAATTATTCAGCCCCCTTAAGTTAATACTTTGTAGCGCCACCTTTTGCTGCGATTACAGCTGTAAGTCGCTTGGGGTATGTCTCTATCAGTTTTGCACATCGAGAGACTGACATTTTTTCCCATTCCTCCTTGCAAAACAGCTCGAGCTCAGTGAGGTTGGATGGAGAGCATTTGTGAACAGCAGTTTTCAGTTCTTTCCACAGATTCTCGATTGGATTCAGGTCTGGACTTTGACTTGGCCATTCTAACACCTGGATATGTTTATTTTTGAACCATTCCATTGTAGATTTTGCTTTATGTTTTGGATCATTGTCTTGTTGGAAGACAAATCTCCATCCCAGTCTCAGGTCTTTTGCAGACTCCATCAGGTTTTCTTCCAGAATGGTCCTGTATTTGGCTCCATCCATCTTCCCATCAATTTTAACCATCTTCCCTGTCCCTGCTGAAGAAAAGCAGGCCCAACCCATGATGCTGCCACCACCATGTTTGACAGTGGGGATGGTGTGTTCAGCTGTGTTGCTTTTACGCCAAACATAACGTTTTGCATTGTTGCCAAAAAGTGCAATTTTAGTTTCATCTGACCAGAGCACCTTCTTCCACATGTTTGGTGTGTCTCCCAGGTGGCTTGTGGCAAACTTTAAACAACACTTTTTATGGATATCTTTAAGAAATGTCTTTCTTCTTGCCACTCTTCCATAAAGGCCAGATTTGTGCAATATACGACTGAATGTTGTCCTATGGATAGAGTCTCCCACCTCAGCTGTAGATCTCTGCAGTTCATCCAGAGTGATCATGGGCCTCTTGGCTGCATCTCTGATCAGTCTTCTCCTTGTATGAGCTGAAAGTTTAGAGGGACGGCCAGGTCTTGGTAGATTTGCAGTGGTCTGATACTCCTTCCATTTCAATATTATCGCTTGCACAGTGCTCCTTGGGATGTTTAAAGCTTGGGAAATCTTTTTGTATCCAAATCCGGCTTTAAACTTCTTCACAACAGTATCTCGGACCTGCCTGGTGTGTTCCTTGTTCTTCATGATGCTCTGTGCGCTTTTAACGGACCTCTGAGACTATCACAGTGCAGGTGCATTTATACGGAGACTTGATTACACACAGGTGGATTGTATTTATCATCATTGGTCATTTAGGTCAACATTGGATCATTCAGAGATCCTCACTGATCTTCTGGAGAGAGTTTGCTGCACTGAAAGTAAAGGGGCTGAATAATTTTGCACGCCCAATTTTTCAGTTTTTGATTTGTTAAAAAAGTTTGAAATATCCAATAAATGTCGTTCCACTTCATGATTGTGTCCCACTTGTTGTTGATTCTTCACAAAAAAAATACAGTTTTATATCTTTATGTTTGAAGCCTGAAATGTGGCAAAAGGTCGCAAAGTTCAAGGGGGCCGAATATTTTCGCAAGGCACTGTATTTGGCGGTAGGTTGGCATTGTATCACTTCTACACTGATAGATAAGACATGCAATATTTATATTCATTTTATTGCTGATAGTCGGGAACGTTTGTTTTTAAAGGCTGGAATAATTGTCTATGCCGGTTTTGGCCGAGAATCAGAACAATGCGAAATTAAAGTTTAAATTGATATCCGGATTTGGCGCGTCTGAAACTCTTCAATCTGTCACTAAAAGACTACAGGTGCATGCTGCCAAACTCGTCAGTGGGAAGGCATCCCTCATGTGTCCCTACAGCGGCGCTCTCGAGGCACAGGCAGTCTCTCAGGCCGCAGAATACTTCTCACTTAGCAGACGCTCTTAACCAGGAGCAATTAAGATTAAGTGCCTTGCTCAAGGGCACATGAACATATTTTTCACACAAGGGCACGTCAACATACTTTTCACCAAGTTGGCTCGGAGATTCGAACCAGCGATCTTTCGGTTACTGGCCCAGCACTCTTAACCGCTATGCTTTCAATTTGGTTGTTCAATAATGTCAAAAAAGGGATCTCTTTTTGGTTTCCTTTGTTTTAGCAGCAGCTCCTTCAAATAATTTATTTATGCGGTAGTTGTTTCTCAATATTTATATCAGCTGCTTCTAGGGGGGGGAACGAAATGAAATATGCAAACGGCTACGAGGAGTCATATTGCTGCATGCAATGGATTTTTTTTAATGACGTTACTGGTGGACAAAATGAGGAAGAGTTCTAGGACATTTCTAGTTGGCCTTGTAATCTCCATACACCTCATTTCACCTGTCCATCAATATATCTGTCCACTATACAGGTTTGGCTAACAGTACGAGGAACATCCAGAGGACTCAACAGGTTGTTATTGTCATGAATTTTGCCCTGGAGGCAGAACTGAGCAATTTCTGCTAGATGGGCCAGCTGCAAAGTCAAAATTGTATATACCGTAAAGATTTACGAAAACAAAAATGTGCTTTTTCGTCTTTAAGGTTAGGGTTAGGCATAAGGCTTAGCAGTATGGTTAAGGTTGAGGCTAAGGTTAGGTTTAAAATCAGATTTTATGACTGTGGCTGTACCAGCTAGTGACCACTCTGCAGAGCTGCCTCCAAGGCAAGAATCATAAATGCCAACCTACGAGGGCTTAAATCACCATAGCTTATATACAGTTGGGCAAAAAAGTATTTAGTCAGCCAACAATTGTGCAAGTACTCCCACTTAAAAAGATGAGAGAGGCCTGTAATTTTCATCATAGGTACACATCAACTATGACAGACAAAGTGAGAAAAAAAATCCAGAAAATCACATTGTAGGATTTTTAATGAATTTATTTGCACAATGCTGAGAAGAGCAGAAGTGCAAGCCATATGTCATATACGCTACAACATGGGACATAATGTATGAACATTGATCTAATCATATATATATATATATATATGTGAAAAGGTAATAATTGCCACAAGATAAATCCATTTTTAAAAAAAAAGTTTAACTGCCTAATAGATTGGTTTTATGCTGATTATGATATAAAACCCCCAGTGTATTGTGTCTGGTCACGGTTTCAGCAAATGTTTGGTTTTGATGTCGCCATTTTTACCTTTCAGTGGCTCAGTTGCTGCTATAGCTAGCTTCACTAGAGCCAACTGTGATTCACAGCTCTCTCTCTCCCCATGTCCAGAGTGAACCGTGTCTGCACCACCTGCCTCCGTCTACATAAGAGCCTGAGAGTGCAAAGAAACCCTGGGCGGCAGGCGGCGCAGCACGCACGCACACACACACACACACACAGCTGTGCAATCAGGGGATAAATGCAGGAGAGACGGTCTAAGTAGTAGGCAGGTACTATACCAAAACGAGAACCCATGATGTTGGACCCAGATGGAGTGGTTTGGAGGATGATGGAGAGCCATAGGGATGTGGAGTGATACAGGAATATTGAGAGTGATATGGGAGTAATGAGGTTTGAAGACTAATGCAGAGCATGTAGGGAATAACCAGGTAAAATGGATGGTGACAGACAACGGTGGTGTAGAATGACATGGGGGAGGTAGAGTGATACAGGGTATTCAGGAAGGATAATATGGACAGTGACATAGGATGATGTGGAGATGGTTATGTGATACTGTTTAGAGTAGGATGTGACAGGGAGTGATTAGAGATGAGTTATGAGGAGGGTCAGGGGTCAACCAATCATAATCATTTGTCTCAAGGGCACCCCGTGTTGCTCTAAAATAAACAATCAATATACAATTTTACAATCATCACGTGACACGCAATACATAATTGGTTAGAAATGAACTTGTAGAATATCAATAGAGCGTTTGATGACGGGGCCATGTGAGAGCTGTAGAATGAACCAAGTCTTGATCAGCCTCAGCAGACATACAAAGCTTCCTTTTGATAAATGGTTAATATCCTGCATTAGTTAAGATGCTTGTTATGTGATGTATCATCATTTGGAAGGCCAGATGCTCACCTTCAGGGAGCCTTGCATGCTTTAAAACAGAGCACATTCCAGAATGTTTCATTACACAGCACTGTACACTAGCGCTTGGCGTTAAAAACTAAGTACATCACTTATAAATGGGGACACAGACGTTACTCAACTTGGGGTGAAGCAAATGTGTGGCCAGGTGGCAAACCCAACTCTTGTGATGAATAATGTCTGGAGGACTGCTACACCCTTGCAAAAAAACACATTTTGCAGTTTCATGTCATGTGAAACCATGTTTTTTACATGTATAGTTCATACCACCTTTTCACATGTGAGGAGAATAACATGTTTTTTAATCTCACATTTATTTATTTATTTATCCATTATTTTATCAGGTAAGTTGACTGAGAACAAGTTCTCATTTGCAGCAACGACCTGGGGAATAGTTACAGGGGAGAGGAGGGGGATGAATGAGCTGTAAATGAATTGTAAACTGGGGATTATTAGGTGACCGTGATGGTTTGAGTGCCAGATGGGGAATTTAGCCAGGACACCGAGGTTAACACCCCTAATCTTACAATAAGTGCCATGGGATCTTTAATGACCTCAGAGAGTCAGGACACCCGTTTAACGTCCCATCCGAAAGACGGCACACTACACAGGGCAGTGTCCCCAATCACTGCCCTGGGGTATTGGGATATTTTTTAGACCAGAGGAAAGAGTGCCTCCTACTGGCCCTCCAACACCACTTCCAGCAGCATCTGGTCTCCCATCCAGGAACTGACCAGAACCAACCCTGCTTAGCTTCAGAAGCAAGCCAGCAGTGGTATGCAGGGTGGTATGCTGCTGACAATTTCATGTGAATTGCAGTTCTACATGAAATTTGTGGTTTCACATGTTAAAACCTTTCACAGGTGAAAAACATTTGCCATTCCACATGTAAAAAAAACTCCACAAGTGAAACAATCTCATTTGCAGGTTCACATGTAAGAAAACTCCACATGTGAAAATCTCACTTTCACATGTGGAATTGCAATTTCACATGTGAAAAACAATCACATGTAAAAAATTGAATTAGCAGTTTCATGTGAAAAACATCTATGTCACTGTTTTTCACATGAACTTTCAATTTCACGTGAAAGTAAAAATCTAATGTGCAATCTCACTGCATAGCCACATTAAACTCCACATTAACTACAATATTTGTAAACGAAGTAAAAGTAAACAAACACTGTTTAGCCTAAAAAGCATAATTTACAGTATATAATTTTGATATCATGGATGGTCCAGCCTCATACCTCAGCTTTTTACCAAAACTGAGGCAGCGAGACGCCTTTGTTAATGTTTCAATTAAGGATTGCAGCTTTAAACACCTTTAATAGAGTCGTAGTGTTATTATATAGTGGAATCCTCTAGGGAGTGAGTTACTTCAGTCGTAGTGTTATTATATAGTGGAATCCTCTAGGGAGTGAGTTACTTTAATAGAGTCGTAGTGTTATTATATAGTGGAATCCTCTAGGGAGTGAGTTACTTTAATAGAGTCATAGTGTTATTATATAGTGGAATCCTCTAGGGAGTGAGTTACTTTAATAGAGTCGTAGTGTTGTTATATAGTGGAATCCTCTAGGGAGTGAGTTACTTTAATAGAGTCGTAGTGTTATTATATAGTGGAATCCTCTAGGGAGTGAGTTACTTTAATAGAGTCGTAGTGTTGTTATATAGTGGAATCCTCTAGGGAGTGAGTTACTTTAATAGAGTCATAGTGTTGTTATATAGTGGAATCCTCTAGGGAGTGAGTTACTTTAATAGAGTCGTAGTGTTGTTATATAGTGGAATCCTCTAGGGAGTGAGTTACTTTAATAGAGTCGTAGTGTTATTATATAGTGGAATCCTCTAGGGAGTGAGTTACTTTAATTAGTCATGGTGCTATTATATAGTTGAATCCTCTAGGGAGTGAGTTACTTTTGTGCCATTAATATATATTATTGCAAACAAAAATAATGATATTGAAAGCAAAACATAAATAGGAAAGTATTGATAGCAAAACAAAATATTGCAAGGAAATAATGTTCTATTGCGAGAGCAAATTAATTGTATATGGATGCAAAACAATCGTTTTCAAATATTTTGTTCAAAATAAAACACCTCCCTCTTTCCTACAATTCCCCGGTCTTTGGTTATTACACTGGCCTTTGCTTTCGCTTTCTTTTTATCCATTTGCAAGTTCTGGCCCATTCATTCCAGCAACAAAGCTTAGCAGGGTTGGTATTGGTAGGTCCCTGGATGGGAGACCAGATGTAGCTGGAAGTGATGAAAAAAGTTCACCCGGGGAATTTATTTTTTCACGAGGGAAAAAGGTGAAAAATGTCAAATGTGAAACTTGACACATGTTCGAAAACCACATCTTACTCATGAGAACATTTCAAATGGGATTTGCACACACGTGTTCGAAAAGCACATCTTTTTTTCACGCTGTTTTTTTGTAAGGACAGGTACAAATTAACTTTAGGGCCAAAACTACAACACCTCTGTCTGCTCTGCTCTGACTCTGGCCCGCCTCTGTCTATTTGGCTATCTGCTTACCATCTGGTTTGCGCGTGTTTGTTTGCTTGGCTTGTCTCCTCCACCGCTGCTGAAACCTAGTCCCTGAACTGACGCAGCAATGTAGTCCAGCTGGGATCTGAGTTTCCAAACAACTGAATAATTTAAGGCAGTTTTCAGAAAAGCAGGAATAAACTGCATTGCTGTTTTTTTCCCCAGCGGTATAATTCCCTATTCCCCAGCAAAGTGATAGTGGGGCTTTCACCTGAAAGTGCATTTATTCCGCAAAAACCCACTGGCAGTCCACTGACTCCACAAACGGAAACTCCTCCCAATTATGCCTCTGTGTTTACTTGTGTTTTCCCTTTAGGTTCACCCGTCAAGCGAAGGAGCTCTATGTCCTGTGACATCAGGGCCTAACACCCACAGGAGCCGCTTACTTACTAATCCCTGGCCCCTGAAACACAGAGGGAACCAAGATTTGACACACTTTATCACACATAGAAGCTATATTCCAGCTCTGTTAAAAAGAGATTCTCTCTTCTCATAATCCTTGATTATCCCTGTAATGTGACAGGGTGAATGCAATAAGAGGTCTGGAATGTGAAATTAAGAAATGGGACATAAGCAGCCCTGTGTCATGTTGTTGGGTTGTGACTCGATAGTGACACGTAGCAGAGGAATGCTCAGGAAATAATTGCTCCCGGGTCTTGACAAAGGGACAGGCTGGGGACTGTATCTAGAGCAGTGGCCACCAACTGGTCTATCTTCAAGGCATTCCTAGTCGATCGCCAAACATTTCTGTAGAAAAGCCAAAGATAAACCTTTGCGCTCCTATTTGTTTTAAATTCGTCTCGCGCTGTTGGCACCGAGTGCTAACTCAAGTGTCAGATAGCTCAAATCACGGTGCCTGGAACTTCCAAGACACCACAGCAAAGTTTCATACTAAGTGAGATTTCCGAACTGTTAAAACCAACACCAGAAAGAGACTGTCAAAGAATGCAGCTAAGAACTCTATTCAGCACTGTTAACATTGGTTTTTATGAAACACTTTTACAAACCATAAAACGTGCCTCTCCCTACTTCCACTCTCGCTACACCCAACCAACCAGCACTGCAACTGCAATGAATGAGTAGCCAAATGTAGCCTGTTGATAGGCCTGCGTTGTTATTATTACCGGCTTGTTGTTTCCATTTTAATATCAAGGAATATTTGACTTTCTATGGTCATAGGAACCATATGAATTTGTGCCTGAGGCAGAAATAATGCAGTGCGACTCGAGTTCCACCAACAGGTGGAAGACGGTGTCCCCTCTCTCTGGTCAGTCTCAGCGGAGGGAGGGAGAGAGCAGAGAACGTAAGAGGCGGACCCTCTGTTGCGCTCTCCCTCCCTCCACTGAGACTGACCATCAGAAAAATCCAGTAAAAACAAAAAAGCAAATTAGTTCAATTTATGCTCAGCTGTGCCCCAAGTAATACAACAGATCTATTTAGCTCAAGTTTTGAAATATAATATGGTCTGAGAAGAACAATATTGCCATGCCAAGCATAGCCAATATGCTGTGATCATGTATTAGGCCTAATGCACGAACCTTATTCCTACAGAACCGTTTATAATAGGTCAATGTTGCATAGGTTTACGTTTTTTACATTTTTATTTTATTTTTTAAGTTTGAGCGGAAGATCTCAGCTTGGATTTTGACTTAGAAAGTGATCTTGACTCAGAAAAGGTTGGTGGCCGCTGATCTAGAAGCTAATTGGACAACACTGGGTTTGACTAGGAAGAATTCCGCTCCATCATTTACAATGTTGTTTTGAATCATCTCTACATTACTGGTCGGAAGGTCACAAAGCTTGCAACAAATGTGGCATGTTTGACCAGTTTCCCCATTTTATTTTCCTTGTAATACAGTAAAAGCTCAAACTTTAGTCTTCACATTCTAAATAACACGAGCACTTTCCATCAGGCCTCCATAGCCTGTCAGTCGTAGCTCACGATGGAACACAACGAAGGAAATCTCCTTAGTCAGCAGCTGCAGCGGAGGCAGGGCAGGGCAGGGGGGGGACCAGCCACTCCTCTCAGTACAGCCAGTGTTGCTCTACGTCCCGGCAGGCATCATTATCCTGGTTCACTGGGCCACATTTGGGGATTTGGGGTTAGGCACCCATCTGGGCAAATAACCACGGTTCATTGGGCCATGTTGAGAGCTTTTTGGAGCCTGGCACCATCACAGGCAGCTGCTGAAATATAGATCTTGCCTTGAGAAAAGTGTTGAGTCCAGCCGATGATTCACACGCTACACTGGTCTGTTTGGTGTGAAGCCTGTGAATGTAGCAAATGATGAAGAACAAAAACAATGACAGCTGGCTACAGTACATTGAGGTGGTGAATAGGTCAACCAAAGTGGTGCACTGAGATTAGCTCTATGTGAGAAAGGACCGTACCGACATCATTTGTATGCGCAAGAGGCAAGTGTACTCTGAGATTTCCTGTCCTCGGAGGGAACTGTACAGAAGTCAGCGTAAGACAGGGTTGTACTGATATCAGCCTGGTAAGTGTGTGAGAGAGGACTAGGGATCACCTGGATGGGAAATGAACCAGCACTAAAATGACCTTGTTATATACGGTGAAGACATGAAAAAGATGGCTGCACTGGCCACACACACCTGCAAAATGCAGCGTTTTCTGTAAACAACCCTATTCTACCCTGACATTTCACTACATATTGCCATGGAAGTTGCATATGATATGGCATGGTTATAAAGTTTCACTTAGGACAAGAAGCCGACAACTTCAAAAAAGAACAGGATATGAAAATAAAAGCACAAAACCGAGCCAACTGTCTTAAAGTTCATATGGGAGTGTGAAGGATGCAGGCTCCACCCACCCTGATGATGGTTTAAATGGTAATCCAGCTGCAGTAGATGCCTACAAGCTGGCCCCGTGTAAAACAGAACACACATTAGTTGTGCCAGGCACCAGAGAAGAAGTGCATACTCAGGGGTTGGTGCAAACTGAACATCGGCGTACCCTTCATTATTCATCCGCTCTGAGGAAAGGCCCCATATGCATGCATCCATGATGAACTCACTGCTAGGCTACATCCCTATAGCCCCTTCTCTTCCCTGGACCTGGCCTGCTCAACACAGCCACACGAGACTCCACCAGTCTCCACACAGAGAAGATGCAGTATAGGTCTACTAGGTGAATCTCTCTACTCCGACAGGCTAGGGTAAAGATACTCTCTCTACTCTGCCAACAAAAAAGTATATGGTAGATTCAATGCATCTGTTATATATGAAAATGCTATGTTTGTGCTGTGAGCATGTCAAAGTGTGAATAATGAGTGTGCCTCATAGGTGAGTGCAGACCCTTAAGCCCTACACCCTCTTTGTAGTCTTTGATTTGATGGCAGCGTTATGACACAGCGAGTGCTGCTCCAAGCATGGGGCCAGGGTACAGGCCATAGACTTAGACATAGTCTGTTGGTTTTAGTCAGTGGAAAACCCCTTGTGAGTTCTAACTTTAAGTAAATCAATCATGTTGATGCCCTTCCCCCCCCACCCCAGACAACAGATCCAGAATGCTGTACATTAAAAACGAGCACAACTCAAGAGTTCAAGTTCTGTAGTTCAGGGCTCTCACTTGTAGCTCACACTTTTTCCTCATAACCGTCCAAATCATTGGACTGATAGAATCCTTCTCCATACATCATGTACACATCGCAGACGTACCCGGAGTCATTAGTGTAGTTAGGAGCACTAGCTGATTAGGAGCCCATCATTCAGATCAGTGGGCAGCGCAGAGACTGATCTGCTATCATTAAGAAGGCCAGAGTATAAACGTACCCAGGACCTCCATCTAAACAGAGGTCCTCTTGTCTGAGCTGAATTCTGCCATTGACTGAGTACTGCCCAACCAGCAATGAATATAAATGGGCCTCTCTCCTTAGACGAGAGTGTGTGCATTCACTTGCGTAGTCACAATGCACTCTCCTGTGATGTGCATCTGATCATACCTGTGTGGGAGTGTTTGTGCGGGTGTGTGTTTTACATGTGTGACTGTTAGGGCGTATGTTGATGACAGTGATCAATATTAAAAATGGCCTTTAAAGTGGCACTCCAGTCTCCTTTTCACCTCATTTAACACCTGATTTACTTAGCAAAAGGCACATCTCAATAGGAGGTCCAGGTAAGTCATGACATGGCACAAGTGTGTGTGGGGGGGTGCTCCTCAAGTCAGAGGGAGGCCGATGACATCACGACTTCCCATCAGACCAACTCTTTGAATGCCCTACTCCTTGAAGTTACCAGTTGTTTATTAAAAAAAACACAATTTTTTTTACCTTTACTGTATTTATACTTGGGATATCGCTTTTCAACAGGAAAAGTAAAACAAAAAAGTAGCTGCAGGACGTTGAAAGAAATCACAAATGCCATCAAACACACGGCAATCTATTTAACCTATGGTGGAGGGATCTGGCACTCCTAAGAGCACAAAGCCTACAACCGTTAACTTATCAAGTGAAAAAATAAATAAGTCCCTACGTAGCCAACCGGGCTAGCGATGGGCGCAATTAAGCCCCTAAATGGCTCCTCGGTTGGTGAGCAGCACTGCCGGTCCGACTCATAAATAGGCATGCCCTGATTCAAATCAAATCTGATACCGACCGTCTTGGTTCCATTTTATTATTGGGTAAGACGGAAAGACAACTCGGCATCGTGGGTTGTTCTGCGGATAATAGCCAGCCATAATGTTACCGTCAAAACGTCAGGAGGCGACAGTTTATCAACAGGCAAAGGCCACTGATATAGCCCACCGTTGAAGGAAAACGTTACAAATTCACAGGAAGATTTGCCAATTGACATCTCATTTCCCAACAGTGACAGTGCGCCATGATCGATACATGGGAAGAACCTATGGAGCAACCGCATCACCCAGATGCTTGCACACACATAAAAGCTATAGGAAATCATTACAATTATGTTTCAAAAAGGTAGGAATAGGCTTACCCAAAATATTCCCAATATGCGTGAGAACGCGAGGGTCTCCCTTGAAGATGTGTCTTGTTCGCTCTCTTGTTTTATGGGGTTATGGTTTACGCCATTTCTTTATTTTGCATGATTATTTCTCAGGAAAGTGACGTGTCGCAGGCTTTCGCACATCAATTCACCTTCTCGGTGTCGGTCTGTCTCCCCCGTCCCCCCCCCCAAAACACCTAATGCCCCCTCCTTCTGTCTTTCCTCTTTCTGACAACACCCTTCTCTCTCTCTCTCTAGTCGACAGATAGCTCACCACATGTTTGATACCGTAAGAGAAAGCAGAGAAAATAAAACAATAATAAAAACAAATGCGTATAACGCATTAGCGGCTAACTCAACGCAAAGGATGCTCGTCTTCTCTCCGTCTCTCCATGGTGATACATTTCCACGGCGCCTCCCTCTGTTGCGAGAAGGCCAACATTAACGAATTATTTAAATGAATAAAATAAAGACTCTCCAAACGGGGTTTCAGACCTCTCCTTTGCTTAGCCTACTTGCGATTCTTCGTTGATGTTTTATATTGGCTACAAAGGGGAGCTATGAATGGATCTTCCGTTTCGTTGTGGCTTCGTTTGGCATATCATAATTACTTTTACAGGGTTGTTGCCTAACGATGTTCATTATTTTGCAGCCTCTCGCTCGTGAATATTCCTCGGCTGCTGCCTTAGAAGAGCTGCTTGTGTGTTTCATCTCTCTCTTTCTTTTTCTTTCTTTCTTTCTTTCTCTCTCTCTCTCTCTCTTTATTTTTCTCTCGCTCTCTCTCCCTCTCTCTCTTTTTTTCTCTCTTTCTCTCTTTTTAAAACTGACACATGCTCACTCGAATTCACTCAAAGCTGCTGCAGAATGAGTGCGGTTCCCATTTTTGCCACAATAAGGATGTCTTATTATCTGCCGAAGCCACTCTGTATCTGTGAAATAATATTTACATAAATGTTGTTTTGTCCACACTCGGAGCAGTTTTAACTCTATTGAATAAAGTATATTTTCAGATGGAGATCTGCATCTGGGTGACGTCATAAAATGTTAAAGCGATAGGAACATTTTCCTTCTACCTCGTCGACAGATAACCCATCTGAGATACAGTAGATAGCCTATGTTGCACCGGGTCTCGGTATCTTGAAATAAAGCATCTGTATTCAGTATCCAATGACTTCAATGAACCATGCTACTGTGATGTTGCATTCAGTCCTACAAAATGTGTTATAGGTATAGGCGATGCCAGAGTAGCCTATGATGCCAGAGGTTCACTTCTGTGGCACCTTGGGAGAATCTCAATTGCACACTCCTCACATCCTCTCTCCTCGCCTCCTTCTCAAAACCTATTGGAGGAGGAGTTTCTCTGACTTTCTCACCCAATAAGTTTTGAGAAGGAGGTGAGAAGAGAGGACACGAGGAGTATGCAATTGAGGTTTATGGCGCCGAAGGAGTGGATGTCGATTAAGGCAGCCCCCCACACCGCTCTGATTCAGAGGGGTTGGGTTAAATGCGGAAGACACATTTCAATTGAAAGCGTTCAGTTGTACAACTGACTAGGTATCCCCCTTTCCCTTGTGCGGGCCCTGTCTTGCTCAGTCTGAGTAAAATATATAATGTATAGCCTTGGTATTCAATGGGCTGAGGAAAGGGTTATGATTATTGGCTGGTGTTTCAGTGTGCTGTTATTCTGTAGCAGGCGAAACTCAGATGTCATGTTAAAATGAGAGAGGGGGTGGGTTGTTGGGTGCTGGTGCCCCCCGGGGGGTCTGTGACCACTCATCACAGGTAAGGGGAGAGCAGAGGACTGACAGAGAAGAGAGCTGGCGGCTGCAGGCACATCATCCGCTCTGTGAGTCCGTGTGATTAACCACAACAACAAAGCAGAAGAGCTGCCCAAACCAGCCCCAGGGGTTTTACTCAGCAACTCTGCGTGTGTGTGTGTTTGTGTGCATGCCGTGTGTCCTATGCATGTGTGTGTACCAGGAGATCATATTCTTTAGGTTAGGACATGGGTCAATAATGCACTAGAGTTCTATGAGTTTCAATCATGAATCAACTGTTCATACACAGTTGTCCATATGAAGTTGTAAATGTATGGGTTTGTTGCCTAGTTATGTAGATGATAGCTTGCAGGTTTCTACGTCCGAGGTTGTAAATGCTAAGAAAGGTCACACACACATACTACACACACACACACACACACACACACACACACACATCAACCCCTAGCCCACCCCGCCTGTGTATGTCAACAACTTTCGGCTTGATTAAATCCGAATCGCGAAAGTTCAGCGTGGCCGTGTTTACCGTGGATGCAGAGTCTCTGCGAAAGCGGGAGCATTGGCTTTTTACATTTCAATCGTGCTTGACTCAAACCTTTTATTTCAGACATATAAAGTTGTTCATCTATATTCATCTCAGTCTGGGCCATAGTCTCGCAGACAGTCATCACCGTACACATCATCAAATAAGGTGAGGGAGGGAGAAGAGAGATGGGAAAGGATGAGGGGAGTGAGTGGGAGAGAAACAAAACGGACAAAATAAGAGCAGTATTTGGTGAGGCACTGCGTTTCAGAACGCTGTCTGTGTAATACACTGTGTCATAATCAACTGTATGCTTACGGTATACATTTGTGTGAGGACTGGGTTAAATAGGCGGAAGTACAGGTGATTGTGAATGTACGTGTGTTGGTAGCAGGATGGCGTTTCATGTGCTCGGGAGCATTCGTGTGATGCATACAAAGTGTTGTATTGGGTGTGTTTTGTAGGCAGGGCTCTGCTTACAGTCTTCTCTGACCAGGTGCTAATTGGAGCCAATGGCAAAACCCATCAGTTTGTTTCCATCGACTTTAGGGCAGGAGCACAAAGCACTCTAATGAGCACCTAATTATACTGACCACTCTCTCTATAGCCAAGACCACAAGACAGGACAATGCTGTTACACACACACACACACACACAAACACACACGCACACACAGACAGATACAATATACACTGAGTATACTAAACATTAGGAACACCTTCCTAATATTGAGTTTGCACCCCCTTTCAGCTCAGAACAGCATCAATTCATTGTGGCATGGACTCTACAAGGTGTTGAAAGCGTTCCACAGGGATGCTGGCCCATGTTGGCTCCAATGCTTCCCACAGTTGTGTCCAGTTGGCTAGATGTCCTTTGGGTGGTGGACCATTCTTGATACACACAGGAAACTGTTGATAGTGAAAAACCCAGCCTGGCACCTACTACTATAACCCGATCAAAGGCACTTCAGTCTTTTGTCTTGTTTCACTCTCTAAATGGCACACACACACAATCCATGTCTCAATTGTCTCAAGGCTTAAAAATCATTCTTTAACCTGTCTCCTCCCCTTCATCTACACTGCTTGAAGTGGATTTAACAAGTGACATCAATAAGGGATCATAGTTTTCACCTGGATTCACCTGGTCAGTCTATGTCATGGAAACAGCAGGTGTTCCTAATGTTTTGTCCACTCAGTGTATATTATTGGGCTCTATACAGAGCTAATGCTTCATGTGCAGTGTATTTGCGAGGTGGTGTTTTTCTCTCTCAGTAAATGACTCCAGTGTGAGTGCATCCCTCCATGGTTGTGTGGGAGGGGAGAGAAGTTTGGGACATTCAACATGGCGCAGTAGAACAGTGCTCTCTGTTGGACATAACTTGTTAGTGTACCCACACACAGAAATGGATTTGAGCTTTAATCCTATTTAGTCTATACTCTGTAGATGTCGTGTCAATTAATAGAGACGACTCAAACCCAGAATCTCTAGCGGCACAGGTAGCACTATGATGCAGTCCCTTAGACCACTGCGCCACTGATAAAATATACTTAAGTATCAAAAGTAAAAGTATAAACCAGACAGCACAATTTTATTTTTCAAAATTGATTTACGGATAGCCAGGGCCACACTCCAACACTCAGATATAATTTACAAACGAAGCATTTGTGTTTCGTGAGTGCGTCAGATCAGAAACAGTAGGGATGACCCGGGATGTTCTCTTCATAAGTGTGTGAATCAGACCATTTTCCTGTCCTGCTAAGCATTCAAAATGTAACAAGTACTTCTGGGTGTCAGGGAAAATGCATGGACATTATTTTCTTTAGGAATGTAGTGAAGGAAACGTAAAAGTAGTCAAAAACATCAATAGTACAATACATATACTCAAAGTATTTTTACGTAATTTCTTTACACCGCTGGTAATGATCCAGACACGGCTGCTATGTCTGTGTGTCAGGAGCAGGTGTCTGTGTCGTCTCGTAAGGCTGTGTGAATCATGTTCCTCTATCCCTGTCATTTCACACTCCCACTGAATGCCTGATTATTTCACCGCACCTCATCTCCTGGAGTGTTATAGTTTTTCACCGTCGGTTTTCTCTGATGAGAGGTGGGTGTTCAATCAATTTGGGTTTGAACACATTACGCACACGAGTGCTTCTAAAATGATGGACCTCCTAAAAATCTAAACTCTTACATTGTCCTCCCATTGTAAAGCAATGGACTGCCAGCATAGCCTACATAGAGTATCATAAACCCAGGCAGATCGTGACTTTGAAATTGGACGTCTATCCATGTCCTCGGGAAATGTCTTTAAAACCGGCCACTAGGGGCAACAGTAACTGTTATTACCATCAAGTAGGTTTGGGTTATGGGGGTTTTGGATGTTGTGGATGAGCGTAATCCAATGATTCTGGATCAGAAGGCTGCGTGTTCGATCCCAGTAGTGGATAAATTTAAAAAATGACCCTATCCCAAACCTTAACCCTTACCTTATATATTCGGAATGAGTGCCTACACTTCCTGTTTTAACGCTAACCCTACCAAAAATGTATTTGAAACGTGGATAAACTTCTAATTCTGCAGTGAGGCTGTGAGATCTAATTGTGGTCCCCACACACACACGCACGCACGCACACACACACACATTAGCTCTCACTCTATCACAGCTTCTCTCTCTCCAAAGCCTTGTCCTATGCATGCCTGCACCTCTGAAGCCCTTTGGGAATACTGATAGGGTTTCCTGTAATCTGTCCATGTGTTGTGGGTTTTTGCACCTGCCCATTGTCACAACCTCCACCGTTCCAATTATCCGCCTTGTTAGGCTACAAAGAGGACACATTTCAAGGTGACACTGCAGTGGTGAAGGGGATTCTTTAAAGGGACGGACACAGGAGCTCAATAAATGATGTTTCCTCCCAAGATTGTTAGAATCTCAACTTTATTTCCTGTCTTGGAAAGGTTGGATAGAGAAATGGACACATTGAGTGAACAAAATTATAATGGTAGTTACTCTAATATGAGGCATTTGGAATAACTATGTATGCATTTCAAATTCACTGCAGTTCTATTTAGTTATGTTCTGTTCACCGTGCAGTACAAAAATAGCAAAAATAGGAGTGTATGTAACTACGTATGCAATGGGTTTGTCTTTAGAAGACATTGTAGTAACGCCTGGTACAGTGTATTTACACCAGTTGCCCAGAGGGTGTCACTGTTTCCTCACCTACTGCACCCATCATCTCCTCAGCAGCAGGTCCTGCAGTGAAAGTCAGTGGGATGGAGCATGGCTCACAGTTAACAGTGACAGAAACCAAGAGTGGGACAATCCTTTTAGGATTAAACTTGTCAAATCTCTGTTTAGTTACAGTAGACTACACAAGTTGTTGCATGTATAATTAAAGTGCAATATGTCTCTATCCTACTGACAGTGTCCCCCTCAATGACCGCAATGCTCCCACGGCTTTTAACACTCTCTACCTCCCTTCCCATTTAATACAACTCTTCTTTCTATTGGCTGTCACATGATTGTCAGCTGTAGGCTGGAAGAAAGAGATAGAGAGAGAGAGTGTGAGAGAGACATAGTGTGTATGAGAAAAAGAGAGATAGAGAGAATGAGAGCGAGAGAGTCAGACAAGGAAGGAAGGAGGGAAGGAGTGTAAGAAAGAGAGGTGTGGGTGTGTGAACCATGCAGGGGGGATCTGAGTTGTAATGAGTGTCTTTGATCTCACTGACATGTCTCCATCTTATACCTCATCGATACATCTAAGTCCCCTGTCTCTCTGTTAGAAGGAAACATTGAAGCTTCACCTTCATTTGACCTTTTACTGATGCTGAGAGGAGAGGGTGAAAAGGGAAGATGAAGGAAATTCAACGACAGATGAGGAGTTGGTGAATGTGGTTTTGATGTGAATGTTGATGAAATGTTTTATGCCACCATTAGCATCACACACACACACACACACACACACACACACACACACACACACACACACACACACACACACACACACACACACACACACACACACACACACACACACACACACACATTACACACACACACACACACACACACACACACACACACACACACTAGCTGTATTTAACAGTCTCACTTCCCATAACCATGTCTGTAATAGGATGAGGGAAATCGTGTTAAAGGATTTAAACCTCTGCTGCGAAGCCGTGTAGGGGTCCAAATCTCTCGCTCTCATTCTGTTTCCCCTTCTCTCTCCTCCCCCTCTCCTTTCTCTTCCAGTCACTTAATTCTGTCACACACTGTCACTCCCACAGACTTCTGACTAACCGCAGGGGTCCCATAAGGACAATGACAAAGGCAGAAATACAGAGAAAATGAATAAAAGTTTGTGTTTCTCCCTCCCCCTCTCCCCAAACCCCAGTCAGAGGCACTGCTGTGCTGTGAGAAGGGTTGTCTCTGATACAGGTAAGGAATGTAGTAATTGATAGTTACGTAAGGTGAGGTTCTATGCACTCGGGCCTCCTGAGTGGCGCAGCGATCTAAGGCACTGCATCTCAGTGTTAGAGGTGTCACTACATACCCTGGTTCAATTCCAGGCTGTGTCAGTTCCATAGGGTGCGCACAATTGGACCAGTGTCGTCTGGGTTAGGGTTTGGCAGGGGTAGGCCGTCATTGTAAATAAGAATTTGTTCTTAACTGGCTTGCCTAGTTAAATAAAGGTAAAAAATAATCAACCCAGACCTTTTAGAGATAAAAGGGCTCCTTAACATTGCAATATCTCACTCCATGATGACAAGGTGTGAACACACTTGTTACTCACCAATTCTGATGAGCCAGGTTTAATGAGAGGCCTCAGGCTGATGAAGAGAGAAAGAGAGGGACCGATACAGAGAGAGAGAAAGAAGCTGTGTCTCTGTCAGCTGAGGATGCTGATTGGCTGAATACGAGATGTAAGATAAGAGATGGTGGGAGTTATCAACTAAAGCAGCATGACAGAATACTGCCACATTTTCAATCTACCGGTAGTTTATTTGAAAAGATATATAAAGCAATCTGTGCATTTGAACAACAGCATAAATACACCTATTTCACCTTTGCATGACGAAAACCGATGACCACTGCTGCACTTTCTGCAACTGTTTTGAACAGATTCGATTATACTATTTAGAATGAGCAGCCAGCTCACGAATGAACAAGTGCACTAGGGTGAACAGTCGTCACTAGTTACCACAGCAATAAAGTCATCAAGCCGGCCTATTTCTACAATTTATCTTAAATTGTGATTTTAAACCTAAACCTAACCTAACATTTACCACACTGCTAACCTTATGCTTAAGCCTAAACTACCGTAAGGTTTTCATGAATTTTTAGGACATAGTCAATTAGGACTTTGTGGCTGTGGTAACTAGTGGAAACCAACATAACAAGCATGTTCAGAAAACACATATCCCCCTAGCTGGGGATAGCTAGCTAACATAATGCCACAGCATGATAAGCTAACCAAGTAACTTTCATTCTGAAATAACTTAATTTAGAAAGACTTGAAATTGCCATTGGTAGCAAGCTGGCTGCTTATCAAAGGTAGATAACTGGTTAATTTGACAAAAAAAACGACTTCTCAATGTTTCTCAAATGTACTGTAGCTGGCTAATTCATTTCATCATGCTTTGTGATACACCCGGTTTGACGTGTTTTAGTCCACACAAAATGTCGCCCTGTCACCAGTAGAACCTGATGGACAACATGGAGGGGAAACAAAATTGGCCGTACTTTTTTGTCCTACCAGATCCACAATGAGAAGGTTGTAGCTTCACAGCCTTTTCTCACTGGGCACAGACTTCAACTTCTATTCCACATTGGTTCAACGTCATTTCATTTAAAAACATAGAAACAATGTTGTTCCCACTGATTCATTTCCATATCCAACTTGAAGTGTCGTATTTTGAAGATGAAAGGTCATTCTAATTGAAATAGCACAATGTCAAATGGCTCCAATTGTGTTTGAATTGAATGCACTGTAAATTCTTGGTTGGTGTTTGGTACTGATGAAACAGGAACGAACAGATATTCATCATCACCGTGTCATCTCTCCTCTCCCCCTTGTTCTGATCAGACCCCCTTCTCAGTTGAAGAGGCAGACAGTGAGACATGGCACCCTTCAGTCAGGCATCATTGCCTTCACATCAATACGAATCTCCTCTGAGATTAAACACAGTTCAAGCGTTAGAAGATATTTAGTCATTTATAAATTATGTTGGAAATCAGAGCATTACCGTCAGCGTCAATATTCAGCATGCTGAGGCATGATGCCTCGTTCAGTTAAGCACTCTCGATCAATTAGAACATGACATACCTCCTTCTATGTTGCTCAGCTGAAGTTGCCTATGTTTGAGTCCAATAGAGCTTAGAATGTATTACATGTAAACACGCCTATTAACACAAAGGAATCGGCAGTCACCCGTATTTTATTCACAAAGATGGAGCGACCTTTAGCAAGACAAATGAATCCGATGACTTTGATTAGTCCTGTAATCATAGATTAATTCCTACACCACAATGAATCACTGAATCAATAGCACACTACCCTTGCTCTGTTTCTCAAGAAGGACACCGTGGCTGGGTCCGTTCTGGCTGTGGCCAGCAGGTGGGGCTGGCTGCCTACACTAACCTTCTTCTTCTTTCTTAATCCGGTGGCAGCTCTGTTTGTGAGAGATAGTCACGGTGTGTGAGAAAGACCATCAAGGAGGAGAGGGAGACCAGGACGAGAGGAAATGAAGGAAGTAGAGGACAGAGGGAGAGGAGGATTGATGAAGGTGGTGCTGGGGAGGCAAGAAGATGAGAGCACTGGACAAGTGTCTGTGTGTGTGTGTGTGTGTGTGTATATGTATATACTGTATATATGTGTGTTTCAGTGGAGGCTGGTGGGAGGAACTATAGGAGGACGGGGTCATTGTAATGGCTGGAATTTAATCAATGGAACGGTATCAAACACATATGGAAACCACATGTTTGACTCCTTTCCATTTATTCCATTCCAGCCATTACACTGAGCCCGTCCTCCTATAGCTCCTCCCACCAGCCTCCTCTGGTATGCGGGTGTGTGTGTGTAATTGGGGGAATGGAAGAGCTCTCCTTAAGGACATGGCTCGATTTAGAAGTACCTCTTTCCCCCCTCTAAGAGTCTGTCTCTGTTCATGTCTTCTTTTCCTCTGTCTTCTCCTTGTTGGATTTGGTCCAACCGCTTGTTCTAACTTTCCATTCTCTGCCCCCCCCCCTCCACTTCCTCCTCCTATTCTCTCCCCAAGGCTTGTCTCTGTTGGAGTTGCAGGAGGAGCTGGTGGGTATCATTTCCCACAATCAGCAGAATACAGTCCATAGCCCCCCTCCCTCACCCTGCCTCCCTCACCTTCCCTGCCTCTCCACCTCACCCCTCCACCCCCTCCATTGCCCCATGGCCAGAGGCAGAGAGAATCCCCAGCCGTCTCAGTGGGCAGAGAGAGAACACCCTATATTTCTCTCCTCCGGGGAGATCTTTCATCTTCTGATCACAGAGGATAGGACAGACAGAGAAGGAGGGATAGAGAGGATGAAACAAAGAGATGAAGAGATTGTGGGAATGTGGGAGATAAAGGGATGGATATGGATGACAGACAGAGGTGGAGAAGATTGGGGTT
The DNA here is from genome assembly GCF_045791955.1 of Oncorhynchus clarkii lewisi. Classification (NCBI taxonomy): domain Eukaryota; kingdom Metazoa; phylum Chordata; class Actinopteri; order Salmoniformes; family Salmonidae; genus Oncorhynchus; species Oncorhynchus clarkii. The sequence goes on along the minus strand of NC_092156.1, from coordinate 42,052,081 downwards.
AAACAGATGAAAAGCACGTAGGATATTGAGGGATGAAGAATAGACTATGAGTGGGAGGGATGCTAGGACAAACAAACTGCACAACACACACACAACACACACACACATGCACCAATCTGCCATGGATAAGAAGATTAAGGCCCTTTGAGTTTCCTGGAATGTACTCTGCTGTAGCCCCCTCTCTCTCAGTGTTGGACGCCCCAGTCTGTCACAGCTCTGGTTATGTAACCAACTAAACTACGGCCCCACAGCCCCTCAGCTGCCTGCCCGCCTGCAAGCCTCACTAACTCAGACTCTCTACTTTAGCACACATGCACACTGTCCCAAACAGCCTGCAGCACTCTGACTGTTTACTGTCAATAGTCTGCAGCGGTCGGACACCGTCTGAAACAGTCTGGCCGTTTGACACGGTCTCAGATAATGGGAACTGTTGGCAGCTGTCTGAAGCAGCGTGACTCCTGGCTAGTTACACATTCATATACAATTAGCTGGCCTTACCTGTGCTACTGTCAACTGTCCTATCCTGTGCCATGCCCTGCCTTACTGTGCTCTGCCTGACTTCTCTATGCTCTACTGTGCTGTAACATGTTACCATGTTGAGCAGAGACAATGGCATGGTGATAGTGTTACTGTATTTCTAGGTCATGCTGGGCCAAGCTGAGTCATGCTGGACCATGCTGAGTCATGCTACTGTTGGGCTGTGCTGAGCCATGCTGGGACAAACTGGGCCATTCTGCGCCATGCTGGGCCAAGCTGTGCCGTGCTGGACTATTTGTGTGTGTGTGTGTGTGTGTGTGTGTGTGTGTATGTGTGACTAAACGCCTTTAGCTCTCTCATTGAGTATAGCAGGGACAATAAGCTGCAATCCTTCGGGGAACACCTTGCTCCGACGGAGGGCCTTTGTAGAGACGCTGTGATAAGGTATTTTTCAAAGCGGAAGTCAGTGTTCCCTTCTTCTCTCCCTAATGGCATCTATCTTTCACTCTGCTCTTCTTTCTACCTACCCCCATTCCCTATTTCTCTCTGCCTCCCTCCCTTTCTGTGGAATGTTGTTGCCTGTGTCCATTAATCTCCATTAACAGATTGAAAGAATTCATAGTTTCTGGGGCGAAACAAAAAGGATATGGCTGCTGGAGTTTGGAGGGGTGGGGGTGTGAGGGTAGGATTTGCTGAGGAATAAATCGTGTCCATTAACTGGGTATTTTCTGTGTCTCTATCCTCCCTCTCCCCTGTCGTCTCTGCACATTTATCAGTCTGCACATGTCTTTCCCACTCCCAACCCCAATAGTCCCTCATCCCCATATCCTCTCTCTCTCCATCTTTGTTCAAAGGAACCCCACCCCCCCAAAAAAAACTAAAACATGCTAGCAAGATTTTCGGCCTCACCAGATTGGATATGTTAATTCTCTTGTGCATTGGAGTAGGTGTGTCAGATTCACTGGCTCACTAGAATTGGTAGTCTGAATAAGATTCACACATTCACTAGAGTGGGTCCCAGCAAGTCACTCTATGCTACAATGGATCTGTCACTTTCATTTGTTCATGGTTTCTGGAGGAGCGACTTAATGGTTGTGAAAGAGCCTTGGTGAATGGGATCCATTCTGTGTCCTCTTATGAACACAGAGACAGCTAAAAGATGTATTTTCTGCCCGTGACTCTATATTCATTAAAATTCTCTTTAACGATATATTTTTGAATTCCAAAGGGAAATCTTGGATGCGACGTAATTGGCCATGTCTCAAAGTCTTTGAAGTGAAATTGCTTCGGTGAAGTTGACTATTGAAAACTGGATTAGGAGTCGATGGGGGAAATCAGTCATTCCTCTCTCCTCTTCCTCTCTCTCCCTCACTTTCTCTTCCTCTCTCTCCCTCACTCAAATGCACTCTTTCCTCTATTCTTCCAGTCTAAGCTGCTCTGTCAGGCGAGCATCCCAATCTCTTACATTGTCCCCTTCCACATTGCCATTTAAAGAACATTCAGATCTCACTCCGTTGCTGCACTTCCAGCTCAATGTCAGGTTGGGAGGCCCATTCTGCAGCTAGCCTGTCATGATCAGATAAAAGTACAGTTCAAGACAGCGTTTTCTTTTTTTTTTTTTAAACCTTCTTGAAAAACGCAGTTCAATACACTGCTATTTTACTGTTATTATTTTAACACCATTCCTCAATAGATCGGCAACAAGCTTCAATTTACATATTTGTAAGGTATACTTGATCATAGCACCAACTCTAACTCTGCCTGTAGCTCAAATTGATTTCCAACCTGCTTTACTCATAAACCCGAAGCCAGCACCAGCTCTTTAACCAAACATTAACGCTAGCCCAAACCTCTGGTTGAACAGTAACCGACAAAAGCTCGAAAAGCAAACCTCCATCTGTAAACCAAGATCGCTGGTTAAACTTTGAATCCGTCCTTTGCAGTATCAGTGTCATGCATCCTGCACACCCACAGCCCAGTGAGTGGCGGTGTGACTAAGTGCTCTGTGAGACATGCCTCTGGAGATGGGATCCAGTCCAACAGAGGACCGGAAGAAGATGAGACACAGTCTACCAGTCTAGATAGGCGAGCGAGTCTAGACAGAAGATGTAGGAGTGAAGTAGGAGGAGAATCATATGACAGTAGCTGGCCTAGTCTGGGAATGTAAAGGTTACAGTCACTCACGACTCATCCCTTAAGCTAGCAGCATGTGGCAGGACCATGAGTATTGACTGCCAAATAACTGAATAGGGATGAGCACTGACCCATTCCAATACACAGAGAAGGGACTGCAAGTGGACAGGTCTTAGAACCACTTCATTTACTTTCATAGAAATGTGCATTTATTATCCTTAGGTTATGGCAACGCAACTTTTCCCTAAAAGCACGGCCATTGTGTACCATCATGATTGAGTAGCTCCATCTGAAATCAATGTGTGTTTGAGTAAATGGTCTGGAGTCAGAGGTCCAGAATGAATTCATCTGGACATTTGATGACCCACTGCTCACACACTGGTTGAATCAACGTTGTTTCAATGAAATGACGTGGAACCGACGTGGAATAGACGTTGAATTGACGTCTGTGCCCAGTGGGGAGTGACTCATTTAATTTCTCTCTGTCTACCCACACACTCCAGAGCCTGAGTATCTGATCAAGATTTCTCAGACACATAGGAACACTCAAGTACTGTAAAGAGCAGTTGAGGACACACAGGCGGATTATCCTGAAGTGTGTGTGTCTCTTCTCTCATTGGCTGTGTCTTTCCATGAAACGTGTGTGTGAGAGAAGCTGGATGGGACATCGCGTCACATCATCTTCACAGATCTAACAGACAGGCTCCCTCTTCACACTGCAGTGGTCTCCCCCGGCAGCCCAACACCCACGTCCACATGGCATGTGAGGGGCATCTGTAGGCCTATTTATGTGTCCACTAGGTAGATTAGAATGTATCATATTCATATCTGCATTGCAGGCGCTGCCAGGGCGCCTGTTGACAGACGGGCTTAGCGAGTTGATAGATGAAGGCTGAATGGTGTGAACCGAGGGTTGTCCTCTACCACAGGTGAGAGGACAGAATTGGGGTTGGGAAGGGGGATTACTGGCTGGGTGCTAGGCACTGTCCTGAATGGGTGGCAGGTAGCCTAGTGGTTAAAAGCATTGGAACAGTAACCAAAAGGTTGCTGGTTTGAATCCCCGTGTTGACTTAGTGAAAAATATACCGATGTGCCCTTGAGCAAGGCACGTAACCCTGGCTGCTCTGTATAAGAGAGGGGAGAGGAGACAAAAAATTCCACAGTGAGGCTTCAGTGATCACAGGGGCCCAAGCATTAGCCACCAGATATTAGTGACTAAGTGATTAAGGCTCTCAGATACAATTCTCTTATTCTCTCTATTATCTGCACAATTTACCCTTGAAAAGGTCAAAACATGAATCATACCAGTTATAATGAATTTGGCCACCCACCTTACTCTGACTGTAACCACTGAGAGTATCAGGATATGGTAAGACCCAGATGCAGACCGTGTCGAAGTAACAATGTTTATTACTGCAACAGGTACAGGATGACAGGCAGGGTCAGGTCAGACGGAGGTCAAAATCCATGGACAAACGCTTGTACATGGCCACTGGTCGTGTTGAAGGCGGTCTTCCACCCGTCCCCCTCTCACATCCGCACCAGGTGGTAGGCGTTCCGTAGATCCAGCTTGGAAAACACAGTGGCCCCCTGGAGCGGGTAACAGTTCTTAACCATAATGTCCTTGAGTCCCCAGTAGTCAATGCACGGGCGCAGGGTCATGTCCTTTATCTCCACGAAGAAGAAGCCCGCGCCGGCGGGAGAGGAAGAGGGACGGATACATCCAGCAGCTAGGGAGTCCGCAAGGTAGGTCTCCATAGCCTTGGTCTCCGGTCCCGACAGAAAGCACAGACGTTCCCAGGGCGGCGTGGTGGTAGGGAGAAGGTCAATCCGGCAGTCATATGGTCGGTATGGCGGAATCAACTTGGCCCGGGCCTTGCTGAACACCTCCTGGTGGTCCTGGTACTCCGCAGAATGACGGAAGGGTCCAGGGCGACTTCTGATCCTCCAGGAAGACGTCAGATTGTGCTGACTTCAGGTAATGGGTGTGGCAGAAAGGGCTCCAGCCCATGATGGCACCAGTAGACCAGTTAATGAGGGGATTGTGTTGTTGGAGCCAATAGAATCCCAATACCACGGGAATCAGAGGGGACTTGATGAGGAACTGGATAGCCTTGCTGTGGTTCCCTGACACCTGTAGGTGGATGGGAGTGGTGTTGTGGGTGACTCAGCCTATAGAGCGCCTGTCCAGCGTTTAACGTCCATGGGAGTGGAGTGGGGCTGAGTGGGGATGTTCAGCTCAGACGCCAGGGTAGCGTCCAAAAAACTCTCGGCGGCCCCAGAGTCAATGAGAACCCGGAGAGATTTGGACTGGTCTCCCCACAGCAGAATGGCTTGAAAAGGGGTGCGAGCAGGGGAAACAGAAACGTATGGCCCACCAGAGTCCTTGCTCTTACCGGTGAGCTTGGCTTCTTTAGAGGACAAGGGGACACAAAATGACCAAGAGTCCCGCAATACAGACTCTTCGTGTGGATCCTGTATTTCCATTCCGCTGACAACAGCCCAGCTCTGCCTAGTGGCAAAGGCTCAGGAAGCGGTGACTCAGCCGTTTTCGGCAGCCTTTGGGGCAGGTCGGGAATTCTTGGGTCCTCTCAGCAACGAGACCACCGGGAGCTTCCGGGTTGACTCGGAGACAAGGTGGGATCCATGGGAGTGCGAGCGAGATTGAATTTCCTCTCCCTCTGTCGTTCCCATAGTCGCACATTGATTCGGAGGATCAAAGCGATGAGGGAATCGAGATCCGTAGTTAACTCCCGAGCAGCAAGCTCATCCTTGACCTCCTCCGAGACGCCATGCAGGAACATATCGAACAGTGCTTCCTGGTTCCAAGCACTCTCCGCTGCCAACGTGCGGAAATCCACCGCATAGTGTGCCACACTGCAGGAGCCCTGCCAAAGCTGGATTAGCCTCTGGGCAGCTTCTCCCCTGGAGAACGGGGCGTGAAAAACATTCTTCACCTCTGCCACGAATCTGTCCAGACTAACGCATATGGCCGGCTCTAGACCAGCAGTAGACCAGGTGAGAGCCCTCCCGGACATCAGTGTGATGAGATCCGAGGGGAAGGAGGAGGGCAGGAGCTCGAAAATGAGGGCACACTGAGCTAGAAACGTCAGACAGGTGCTTGACTCCATTGAAGCAATCCGGGGGGGGGGGGGGGGGGGGGATGAGATGGCGCTGCTAACAGCTGAGTTACTTCGGGGCTCTGGGGTTACCACCATGGTAGGCTGCCTCCCAGACAACCTGCGAAATTGCTCCGGAAAACCGTCCAATGCCTGGTCATGGCGTTCAGCCAACGTTTGGACCCCCTCCATAAGGCCACGAAGCAGTTCCTCATACCTCCCAATGGTGGGTCCTTGGGAGGAGATGGCGTCGCGCAGCTGGCCCCGGGTCTGCTGGGTCAGTCATGGCCAGTTCATACTATCAGGATAAGGTAAGACCCAGATGCAGACCGTGTCAAAGTAACAATGTTTATTACAACAACAGAGGCAAAGGTACAGGAGAGCAGGCAGACTCATGGTCAGGTCAGGCAGAGGTTAAAAACCAGGAGGGCGAGAAAAAGAGAGTCTGGGAAAAAACAGGAGCTGACAGGACAAATGCCGGTAAGCATGACAAACAAGACTAACTGGCAACAGACAAACAGAAACCACAGGTATAAGTACACAGGGGATAATGGGGAAGATGGGCGAACACTGGAGGGGGGTGGAGACAAGCACAAAGACAGGTGATACAGATCAGGACGTGACAGAGAGGGGATCTGACAATACTTAAACTTTTTACTGTAGAAAATAACCAAGGTTATTTTCAGTTCTGTTTTCAACACTTTATATATGCTTCCCTTTTTTAAGGATACATCACAGATTTGGTCCATATGCGTTACAGTAATGCGTCTCGATGCTGAAAGTCGCCCTGACAGAGATATTAGTCTGAACCTCAGCCCTCTAATCCACAGGGCCAGGAGTTCATCCAGTAGAACTCGCGTCTGAAGACACTCTCTTTCTAATGTACCCAGTTAAGAGCGTCCCATTGCTCAGTGAACTGGTGTCCTCTCATGTATTAGTTTGGTTTAATCATGCAGATGATTTAATGAGGCTCTACAGCTGGTAGGGACAGAAAGTGCCTGAGCAGAGGCCTGCTAGGAGCAGCTGATAAGGGTAAACTTCTGCCCCCGGGGGCCAATACATCTAAATGTACCTCTCCAGTATGGCTGGGAGACTGGCTGTGTGTGCGAGCTGACTGGCCCTTGTTGGGCAGTGGCAGACAACGTGGGTGGTATCACTGGGGGCTAGTTCATTAGCATGAAGACAGAAGAGAGAAGAGAGAGAGACAGAGGAATGGAGCGAGAGGGAGGAGGATACAGGAGGAGAGTTGAGTGTGGAGCTGCTGGGGGAAGGGAGGAGGAAGAATAATGAAAACAGTTAAATGCATGGGGGTGATAATTGAGACACCTGGTGATTATGCACATTCACCATGCATTATGCATATGTGAGTCAGAGTTTAAAGGGCTGTTTTCTCTATCCATGCAGAGCTGGAGCCAGCTTGGTGAGTGAGAGAGCGAAGAGAGACTGAATGAAAGAAGCAGAGGGAATGGGAAAAGATGAACATTGGCTCACGAGCTGCTCCTCAGGGATTCACACCTGGGCTAGCTGCAAAGCCCTTCTGTGAAAATGAGCCCACTCCTCAGCTCTCTCTCACTCAGCACAGGACTGGGACCTCGCTGTAAAATCACAAGGATCATTTTCTCTCTTTCTACTTTCTTTATCGTCTTCTCTTTTATCCCTCTTCTCACCTTTCATCTCTTTATCATGTTTTTTTCCCAAACCATTATTTTTCTATTTGTCATGTTTGTTTTCCTGCTCTCTTCTATTTGTATTTACCTTCAAGTCTCACACACTGTCCTTCTTCTCTCCACTTCTCCCCACACACTGTCCTTCTTCTCTCCACTTCTCCCCACACACTGTCCTCTTCTATACTCTTCTCCCCACACACTGTCTTCTTCTCTCTACTTCTCCCCACACACTGTCCTCTTCTCTCCACTTCTCCCCACACACCATCCTGTTCTCTCCACCTCTCCCCACACACTGTCCTCTTCTCTCTACTTCTCCCCACACACTGTCCTCTTCTCTACTCCTCCCCACACACTGTCCTCTCAATGTCCTTTTCTCTCTGCTTCTCCCTACACACTGTCCTCTTTTACCCACTTCTCCTCACACACTGTCCTCTTCTCTCCACTTCTCCCCACACACTGTCCTCTTCTCTCCACTTCTCCCCACACACTGTCCTCTTCTATACTCTTCTCCCCACACACTGTCCTCTTCTCTCTACTTCTCCCCACACACTATCCTCTTCTCTCCACTTCTCCCCACACACCATCCTCTTCTCTCCACCTCTCCCCACACACTGTTCCTTCTCTCTACTTCTCCCCACACACTGTCCTCTTCTCTACTCCTCCCCACACACTGTCCTCTCAATGTCCTTTTCTCTCTGCTTCTCCCTACACACTGTCCTCTTCTCTCCACTTCTCCTCACACTGTCCTCTTCTCTCCACTTCTCCTCACACACTGTCCCCTTCTCTACTCTTCTCCCCACACACTGTCCTCTTCTCTACTCTTCTCCCCACACACTGTCCTCTTCTCTACTCTTCTCCCCACACACTGTCCTCTTCTCTCCACTTCTCCCCACACAGTGTCCTCTTCTCACCACTTCTCCTCACACACTGTCCTCTTCTCTCCACTTCTCCTCACACACTGTCCTCTTCTACCCACTTCTCCTCACACACTGTCCTCTTCTCTCCACTTATCCCCACACAGTGTCCTCTTCTCTCCACTTCTCCCCACACACTGTCCTCTTCTCTCCACTTCTCCCCACACACTGTCATCTTCTCTCAACTTTTCCCCACACACTGTACTCTTCTATACTCTTCTCCCCACACACTGTCCTCTTCTCTCTACTTCTCCCCACACACTATCCTCTTCTCTCCACTTCTCCCCACACACCATCCTCTTCTCTCCACCTCTCCCCACACACTGTCCTCTTCTCTCTACTTCTCCCCACACACTGTCCTCTTCTCTACTCCTCCCCACACACTGTCCTCTCAATGTCCTTTTCTCTCTGCTTCTCCCTACACACTGTACTCTTCTCTCCACTTCTCCTCACACTGTCCTCTTCTCTCCACTTCTCCTCACACACTGTCCCCTTCTCTACTCTTCTCCCCACACACTGTCCTCTTCTCTACTCTTCTCCCCACACACTGTCCTCTTCTCTACTCTTCTCCCCACACACTGTCCTCTTCTCTCCACTTCTCCCCACACAGTGTCCTCTTCTCACCACTTCTCCTCACACACTGTCCTCTTCTCTCCACTTCTCCTCACACACTGTCCTCTTCTACCCACTTCTCCTCACACACTGTCCTCTTCTCTCCACTTATCCCCACACAGTGTCCTCTTCTCTCCACTTCTCCCCACACACTGTCCTCTTCTCTCCACTTCTCCCCACACACTGTCCTCTTCTCTCAACTTCTCCCCACACAGTGTCCTCTTCTCTCCACTTCCCCCCACACACTGTCCTCTTCTCTCCGCTTCTCCCCACACACTGTCCTATTCTCTCCACTTTTCCCCACACACTGTCCTCTTCTCTCCACTTTTCCTCACACACTGTTCTCTTCTCTACTCTTCTCCCCACACACTGTCCTCTTCTCTACTCTTCTCCCCACACACTGTCCTCTTCTCTCCACGTCTCCCCACACACTGTCCTCTTCTCTACTCTTCTCCCCACACACTGTCCTCTCAATGTCCTTTTCTCTCCGCTTCTCCCCACACACTGTCCTTTTCTCTCAACTTCTCCTCACACTGTCATCTTCTCTCCACTTCTCCTCACACACTGTCCCCTTCTCTACTCTTCTCCCCACACACTGTCCTCTTCTCTACTCTTCTCCCCACACACTGTCCTCTCAATGTCCTTATCTCTCCGCTTCTCACCACACACTGTCCCCTTCTCTACTCTTCTCCCCAAACACTGTCCTCTTCTCTACTCTTCTCCCCACACACTGTCCTCTCAATGTCCTTTTCTCTCCACTTCTCCTCACACTGTCATCTTCTCTCCACTTCTCCTCACACACTGTCCCCTTCTCTACTCTTCTCCCCACACACTGTCCTCTTCTCTACTCTTCTCCACACACATTGTCCTCTTCTCTACTCTTCTCCACACACACTGTCCTATTCTCTCCATGTCTCCCCACACACTGTCCTCTTCTCTACTCCTCCCCACACACTGTCCTCTCAATGTCCTTTTCTCTCCACTTCTCCCTACACACGGTCCTCTTCTCTCCACTTCTCATCACACACTGTCCTCTTCTCTCCACTTCTCCTCACACACTGTCCTCTTCTCTCCACTTCTCCTCACACACTGTCCTCTTCTCTCCACTTCTCCTCACACACTGTCCTCTTCTCTCCACTTCTCCTCACACACTGTCCTCTTCTCTCCACTTCTCCTCACACACTGTCCTCTTCTCTCCACTTCTCCCCACAAAGTGTCCTCTTCTCTCCACTTCTCCCCACACATTGTCCTCTTCTCTCCACTTCTCCCCACACACTGTCCTCTTCTCTCCACTTTTCCCCACACACTGTCCTCTTCTCTCCACTTCTCCTCACACACTGTCCTCTTCTCTCCACTTCTCCCCACACAGTGTCCTCTTCTCTCAACTTCTCCCCACACAGTGTCCTCTTCTCTCCACTTCCCCCCACACACTGTCCTCTTCTCTCCGCTTCTCCCCACACACTGTCCTATTCTCTCCACTTTTCCCCACACACTGTCCTCTTCTCTCCACTTTTCCTCACACACTGTCCTCTTCTCTACTCTTCTCCCCACACACTGTCCTCTTCTCTACTCTTCTCCCCACACACTGTCCTCTTCTCTCCACGTCTCCCCACACACTGTCCTCTTCTCTACTCTTCTCCCCACACACTGTCCTCTCAATGTCCTTTTCTCTCCACTTCTCCTCACACACTGTCCTCTTCTACCCACTTCTCCTCACACACTGTCCTCTTCTCTCCACTTATCCCCACACAGTGTCCTCTTCTCTCCACTTCTCCCCACACACTGTCCTCTTCTCTCCACTTCTCCCCACACACTGTCCTCTTCTCTCAACTTTTCCCCACACACTGTACTCTTCTATACTCTTCTCCCCACACACTGTCCTCTTCTCTCTACTTCTGCCCACACACTATCCTCTTCTCTCCACTTCTCCCCACACACCATCCTCTTCTCTCCACCTCTCCCCACACACTGTCCTCTTCTCTCTACTTCTCCCCACACACTGTCCTCTTCTCTACTCCTCCCCACACACTGTCCTCTCAATGTCCTTTTCTCTCTGCTTCTCCCTACACACTGTCCTCTTCTCTCCACTTCTCCTCACACTGTCCTCTTCTCTCCACTTCTCCTCACACACTGTCCCCTTCTCTACTCTTCTCCCCACACACTGTCCTCTTCTCTACTCTTCTCCCCACACACTGTCCTCTTCTCTACTCTTCTCCCCACACACTGTCCTCTTCTCTCCACTTCTCCCCACACAGTGTCCTCTTCTCACCACTTCTCCTCACACACTGTCCTCTTCTCTCCACTTCTCCTCACACACTGTCCTCTTCTACCCACTTCTCCTCACACACTGTCCTCTTCTCTCCACTTATCCCCACACAGTGTCCTCTTCTCTCCACTTCTCCCCACACACTGTCCTCTTCTCTCCACTTCTCCCCACACACTGTCCTCTTCTCTCAACTTTTCCCCACACACTGTCCTCTTCTCTCCACTTCTCCTCACACACTGTCCTCTTCTCTCCACTTTTCCCCACACACTGTCCTCTTCTCTCCACTTCTCCTCACACACTGTCCTCTTCTCTCCACTTCTCCCCACACAGTGTCCTCTTCTCTCAACTTCTCCCCACACAGTGTCCTCTTCTCTCCACTTCCCCCCACACACTGTCCTCTTCTCTCCGCTTCTCCCCACACACTGTCCTATTCTCTCCACTTTTCCCCACACACTGTCCTCTTCTCTCCACTTTTCCTCACACACTGTCCTCTTCTCTACTCTTCTCCCCACACACTGTCCTCTTCTCTACTCTTCTCCCCACACACTGTCCTCTTCTCTCCACGTCTCCCCACACACTGTCCTCTTCTATACTCTTCTCCCCACACACTGTCCTCTCAATGTCCTTTTCTCTCCGCTTCTCCCCACACACTGTCCTTTTCTCTCAACTTCTCCTCACACTGTCATCTTCTCTCCACTTCTCCTCACACACTGTCCCCTTCTCTACTCTTCTCCCCACACACTGTCCTCTTCTCTACTCTTCTCCCCACACACTGTCCTCTCAATGTCCTTATCTCTCCGCTTCTCACCACACACTGTCCCCTTCTCTACTCTTCTCCCCACACACTGTCCTCTTCTCTACTCTTCTCCCCACACACTGTCCTCTCAATGTCCTTTTCTCTCCACTTCTCCTCACACTGTCATCTTCTCTCCACTTCTCCTCACACACTGTCCCCTTCTCTACTCTTCTCCCCACACACTGTCCTCTTCTCTACTCTTCTCCACACACATTGTCCTCTTCTCTACTCTTCTCCACACACACTGTCCTATTCTCTCCATGTCTCCCCACACACTGTCCTCTTCTCTACTCCTCCCCACACACTGTCCTCTCAATGTCCTTTTCTCTCCACTTCTCCCTACACACGGTCCTCTTCTCTCCACTTCTCCTCACACACTGTCCTCTTCTCTCCACTTCTCTTCACACACTGTCCTCTTCTCTCCACTTCTCCTCACACACTGTCCTCTTCTCTCCACTTCTCCTCACACACTGTCCTCTTCTCTCCACTTCTCCTCACACACTGTCCTCTTCTCTCCACTTCTCCTCACACACTGTCCTCTTCTCTCCACTTCTCCCCACAAAGTGTCCTCTTCTCTCCACTTCTCCCCACACATTGTCCTCTTCTCTCCACTTCTCCCCACACACTGTCCTCTTCTCTCCACTTTTCCCCACACACTGTCCTCTTCTCTCCACTTCTCCTCACACACTGTCCTCTTCTCTCCACTTCTCCCCACACAGTGTCCTCTTCTCTCAACTTCTCCCCACACAGTGTCCTCTTCTCTCCACTTCCCCCCACACACTGTCCTCTTCTCTCCGCTTCTCCCCACACACTGTCCTATTCTCTCCACTTTTCCCCACACACTGTCCTCTTCTCTCCACTTTTCCTCACACACTGTCCTCTTCTCTACTCTTCTCCCCACACACTGTCCTCTTCTCTACTCTTCTCCCCACACACTGTCCTCTTCTCTCCACGTCTCCCCACACACTGTCCTCTTCTCTACTCTTCTCCCCACACACTGTCCTCTCAATGTCCTTTTCTCTCCGCTTCTCCCCACACACTGTCCTTTTCTCTCCACCTCTCCTCACACTGTCATCTTCTCTCCACTTCTCCTCACACACTGTCCCCTTCTCTACTCTTCTCCCCACACACTGTCCTCTTCTCTACTCTTCTCCCCACACACTGTCCTCTCAATATCCTTATCTCTCCGCTTCTCACCACACACTGTCCCCTTCTCTACTCTTCTCCCAACACACTGTCCTCTTCTCTACTCTTCTCCCCACACACTGTCCTCTCAATGTCCTTTTCTCTCCACTTCTCCTCACACTGTCATCTTCTCTCCACTTCTCCTCACACACTGTCCCCTTCTCTACTCTTCTCCCCACACACTGTCCTCTTCTCTACTCTTCTCCACACACACTGTCCTATTCTCTCCATGTCTCCCCACACACTGTCCTCTTCTCTACTCCTCCCCACACACTGTCCTCTCAATGTCCTTTTCTCTCCACTTCTCCCTACACACGGTCCTCTTCTCTCCACTTCTCCTCACACACTGTCCTCTTCTCTCCACTTCTCCTCACACACTGTCCTCTTCTCTCCACTTCTCCTCACACACTGTCCTCTTCTCTCCACTTCTCCTCACACACTGTCCTCTTCTCTCCACTTCTCCCCACAAAGTGTCCTCTTCTCTCCACTTCTCCCCACACATTGTCCTCTTCTCTCCACTTCTCCCCACACACTGTCCTCTTCTCTCCACTTTTCCCCACACACTGTCCTCTTCTCTCCACTTCTCCTCACACACTGTCCTCTTCTCTCCACTTCTCCCCACACAGTGTCCTCTTCTCTCAACTTCTCCCCACACAGTGTCCTCTTCTCTCCACTTCCCCCCACACACTGTCCTCTTCTCTCCTCTTCTCCCCACACACTGTCCTATTCTCTCCACTTTTCCCCACACACTGTCCTCTTCTCTCCACTTTTCCTCACACACTGTCCTCTTCTCTACTCTTCTCCCCACACACTGTCCTCTTCTCTACTCTTCTCCCCACACACTGTCCTCTTCTCTCCACGTCTCCCCACACACTGTCCTCTTCTCTACTCTTCTCCCCACACACTGTTCTCTCAATGTCCTTTTCTCTCCGCTTCTCCCCACACACTGTCCTTTTCTCTCCACTTCTCCTCACACTGTCATCTTCTCTCCACTTCTCCTCACACACTGTCCCCTTCTCTACTCTTCTCCCCACACACTGTCCTCTTCTCTACTCTTCTCCCCACACACTGTCCTCTCAATGTCCTTATCTCTCCGCTTCTCACCACACACTGTCCCCTTCTCTACTCTTCTCCCCACACACTGTCCTCTTCTCTACTCTTCTCCCCACACACTGTCCTCTCAATGTCCTTTTCTCTCCACTTCTCCTCACACTGTCATCTTCTCTCCACTTCTCCTCACACACTGTCCCCTTCTCTACTCTTCTCCCCACACACTGTCCTCTTCTCTACTCTTCTCCACACACACTGTCCTATTCTCTCCATGTCTCCCCACACACTGTCCTCTTCTCTACTCCTCCCCACACACTGTCCTCTCAATGTCCTTTTCTCTCCACTTCTCCCTACACACGGTCCTCTTCTCTCCACTTCTCCTCACACACTGTCCTCTTCTCTCCACTTCTCCTCACACACTGTCCTCTTCTCTCCACTTCTCCTCACACACTGTCCTCTTCTCTCCACTTCTCCCCACAAAGTGTCCTCTTCTCTCCACTTCTCCCCACACATTGTCCTCTTCTCTCCACTTCTCCCCACACACTGTCCTCTTCTCTCCACTTTTCCCCACACACTGTCCCCTTCTCTCCACTTCTCCTCACACACTGTCCTCTTCTCTCCACTTCTCCCCACACACTGTCCTCTTCTCTCCACTTTTCCCCACACACTGTCCTCTTCTCTCCACTTCTCCCCACACACTGTCCTCTTCTCTCCACTTATCCTCACACACCGTCCTCTTCTATCCACTTCTCCCCACACAGTGTCACACTGTGAGGTTATTTAGCTCTCAGTTTGTCAGTATCACTCTCTGTTTTCACCAGTGCTGTCTATCTGTCTCTCTCTGCATGGCCACATCATGTCTCTTACCCTAATCTCACATAAATGGGTATTGCGCTAAGCCTTGCGACCACTAATGCTTTTATGTAAGGCTCTTAAAATATTTTAATTAAAAACAAAAATGAAAGCATCATTTGGAGTGGTGGTTAGTGCCTCCCCAAAAAGCAGATAGCTTTGGATAGAACGGGAGCGCCGAGATGCTATTTATAGAGTATTCACAGCCCCGTTGTTTATCAGTGATATTTAATCACAGTCAAACAACATAGTAAAGGAGACTAACGTAAGCTGTTAACTCCGTCACTTCCAAGAGCAATCATTCCTCCCTTTTACACACGTCACCAAACAAGTCTCCTAACAACACACTGCTCCTAATGATTACGTTGCACAAGTAATGATGAGTGTACTGTAAGTACTGCTACAATGTAGCATGAGACCAGACCTCTGAGTTCCCTTTATCTGTAGTTGTTGTGTTTTTGCCCTGTTGTTGTTCCCTGTCTGGCACTGTGTGTTGTTCCCTGTCTGGCAATGTGTGCTGTTCCTTGTCTGGCACTGTGTGTTGTTCCCTGTCTGGCACTGTGTGTTGTTCCGTCTGGCACTGTGTGTTGTTCCTTGTCTGGCACTGTGTGTTGTTCCCTGTCTGGCACTGTGTGTTGTTCCCTGTCTGTCACTATGTTTTGTTCCCTGTCTGGCACTGTGTGTTGTTTCCTGTCTGGCACTGTGTGCTGTTTCCTGTCTGGTACTGTGTTGTTCCCTGTCTGGCA
Source organism: Oncorhynchus clarkii lewisi (assembly GCF_045791955.1). Lineage (NCBI taxonomy): Eukaryota > Metazoa > Chordata > Actinopteri > Salmoniformes > Salmonidae > Oncorhynchus > Oncorhynchus clarkii. The sequence goes on along the minus strand of NC_092156.1, from coordinate 42,036,264 downwards.
CTGTGTGTTGTTCCCTGTCTGGCACTGTGTGTTGTTCCCTGTCTGGCGCTGTGTGTTGTTCCCTGTCTGGCACTGTGTGCTGTTTCCTGTCTGCCACTGTGTGTTGTAGATACATCAGTGGTGTATGTCTGGCACTGTCTGGCATTGTTCCTTGTCTGGCACTGTGAGTTGTTCCCTGTCTGGCACTGTGTGTTGTTCCCTGTCTGGCAATGTGTGCTGTTCCTTGTTTGGCACTGTGTGTTGTTCCCTGTCTGGCACTGTGTGTTGTTCCGTCTGGCACTGTGTGTTGTTCCTTGTCTGGCACTGTGTGTAGTTCCCTGTCTGGCACTGTGTGTTGTTCCCTGTCTGTCACTGTGTGTTGTTCGCTGTCTGGCACTGTGTGTTGTTTCCTGTCTGGCACTGTGTTGTTCATTGTCTGGCACTGTGAGTTGTTCCCTGTCTGGCAATGTGTGTCGTTCCCTGTCTGGCACTGTGTTGTTCCCTGTCTGGCACTGTGTGTTGTTCCCTGTCTGGCACTGTGTGTTGTTCCCTGTCTGGCACTGTGTGTTGTTCCGTCTGGCACTGTGTGTTGTTTCCTGTCTGGCACTGTGTGTTGTTCCCTGTCTGGCACTGTGTGTTGTTCCCTGTCTGGCACTGTGTGTTGTTCCCTGTCTGGCACTGTGTTGTTCCCTGTCTGGCACTGTGTGTTGTTCCCTGTCTGGCACTGTGTGTTGTAGATACATCAGTGGTGTATGTCTGGCACTGTCTGGCATTGTTCCCTGTCTGGCACTGTGAGTTGTTCCCTGTCTGGCACTGTGTTGTTCCCTGTCTGGCACTGTGTTGTTCCCTGTTTGGCACTGTGAGTTGTTCCCTGTCTGGCACTGTGTGTTGTTCCCTGTCTGGCACTGTGTGTTGTTCCCTGTCTGGCACTGTGTTGTTCCCTGTTTGGCACTGTGAGTTGTTCCCTGTCTGGCACTGTGTGTTGTTCCCTGTCTGGCACTGTGTGTTGTAGATACATCAGTGGTGTATGTCTGGCACTGTCTGGCATTGTTCCCTGTCTGGCACTGTGAGTTGTTTCCTGTCTGGCACTGTGTGCTGTTTCCTGTCTGGCACTGTGTTGTTTCCTGTCTGGCACTGTGTGTGTTGTCATTAAACGAGAGACTGGAGACATTTTTCCACTTGAGAAATACTGCACCAAACATCTTAGCTGGATGTAAAATTGCATTACTATAAGACCTCCTCAGCTAAAACGATTTTTGGATTTATCTTAGATTCATTCAGACTATTCTGAGGAAGTGTTTCTGGCTATGTTGTTGCTACGGTGGCTAAAGAGGGACAAACAGGATGGACACTCTGCAAACCATTTCCTGGACAGAGCTGAGAACTTTTTGGTGATGATCAATATACTAGTAGGTATAACCTTTCAAAGACATACCAATTGTCCCTGAGACGGCCGCTGTCCACAACTCAGTGGTGCTGAATGTCAGAGCTCAGGATCTGTCCATGGTATCACTGCCATGTTATTGTTGTCCATGGTGCTGTAATCTACTATGCTGGTTATTTACAGTACATCAGACCATCAACCAGCCACCACAGTTAGCTCCCAAATAGCACTGATGCATTAGCTAAGTGGGGCTATTACAGTCGTGAGCTATGCAGAAACAGCCAAATGGATCTTCACATGGTAACGTGTTGACGAGCATGACTAGTTCAGAGCCGTCATCAGAATGCCTTGGAGTGTCAGCTGTGGCCGCAGCGGTGATGAGTTCACACAGTTTGGTCAACCACTGATTAATACTGGATGTTTGTGCCGCCTCCAGTAATTGACGTCATTGATATCTGCTTACTGGCCCTGCAGACATTTTATTGCCTTCTTTATTCAAATCATTCAACGCTTTTAGTTTAGTTTCATTTCTGTTTAATTTATTTGCACCAAAGAAAACAATTGATAAACAATAGAGATGAAAATGAATTAAAAAGTAACAAAACGGTGTGCAGGTTTGGTTTCAAGCCCAAGGGCTTATATGAAAAGCACACCACAAAAAAATGATACACACATACAGTGGGGCAAAAAAGTATTTAGTCAGCCACCAATTGTGCAAGTTCTCCCACTTAAAAAGATGAGAGAGGCCTGTAATTTTCATCATAGGTACACTTCAACTATGACAGACAAAATGAGAAAAAAATATCTTTGGAGGGAGTTGAAAGTCCGTGTTGCCCAGCAACAGCCCCAAAACATCACTGCTCTAGAGGAGATCTGCATGGAGGAATGGGCCAAAATACCAGCAACAGTGTCAATCAGGAGACGCGTTCTGTATCCTAGAGATGAACGTACTTTGGTGTGAAAAGTGCAAATCAATCCCAGAACAACAGCAAAAGATCTTGTGAAGATGCTGGAGGAAACAGGTACAAAAGTATCTATATCCACAGTAAAACGAGTCCTATATCGACATGACCTGAAAGGCCGCTCAGCAAGGAAGAAGCCACTGCTCCAAAACTGCCATGAAAAAGCCAGACTACAGGTTTGCAACTGCACACGGGGACAAAGATCGTACTTTTTGGAGAAATGTCCTCTGTTCTGATGAAACAAAAGTAGAACAGTTTGGCTATAATGACCATCGTTATGTTTGGAGGAAAAAGGGGGAGGCTTGCAAGCCAAAAAACACCATCCCAACTGTGAAGCACAGGGGTGGCATAATCATTTTGTGGGGGTGCTTTGCTGCAGGAGGGACTGGTGCACTTCACAAAATAGATGGCATCATGAGGTAGGAATATTACGTGGATATATTGAAGCAACATCTCAAGACATCAGTGAGGAAGTTAAAGCTTGGTCGCAAATGGGTCTTCCAAATGGACAATGACCCCAAGCATGCTTCCAAAGTTGTGGCAAAATGGCTTAAGGACAACAAAGTCAAGGTATTGGAGTGGCCATCACAAAGCCCTGACCTCAATCCCATAGAAAATATGTGGGCAGAACTGAAATAGCGTGTGCGAGCAAGGAGTCCTGCAAACCCGACTCAGTTACACCAGCTCTGTCAGGAGGAATGGGCCAAAATTCACCCAACTTATTGTGGGAAGCTTGTGGAAGGCTACCCGAAACGTTTGACCAAAGATAAACAATTTAATGGCAATGCTACCAAATACTAATTGAGTGTATGTAAACTTCTGACCCACTGGGAATGTGATGAAAGAAATAAAAGCTTAAGTACATCATTCTCTCTACAATTTTTATCGACATTTCACATTCTTAAAATAAAGTGGTGATCCTAATTGACATAAAACAGGGAATTGTTACTAGGATTAAATGTCAGGAATTGTGAAAAACTGAGTTGAAATGTATTTGGCTGAGGTGTATATAAACTTTCGACTTAAACTGCATAAATGAATTGATCACTAATCAAAAAAAGTATTTGTTTTGTTTAAATGTGTGAGTGTGTATGTGAGTGTGTGAGAGTTGGGCTACATGGAGGAGATTACTGAGTAGTTTGGTTAATCAGTCCGACCCCCAGTCTTCACTTGAAGTTATTGAGGGATGAGGATGTTTCAGCAATTTGAAGATAAGAAATTCCAGAGTATTGTTTTTAATAAAAACATATATTTAACCTTTATTTAACCAGGAAGGGCTCATTGAGATTTAAAATCTCTTTTTCAATAACGTCCTGGCCAAGATAGGCAGCACCAAGTCATTACACAATTACAGACAGACCACATTAAAATCTACAGCTAATCTAGTAAAAAAACATGGAATTCACAATAGTTTAAAAAAAATCATAAAACTGTCAATTAAAAACATTGACAGGTCAGGGAATCAGCCTCAAAATCCTTCATCCATGATTTAAAAACACCAATCGAGACAAGTTCTTCGAGTTTAAAAGTATTTTGTAAGGCTTTCCAGGGCGATTGCGCAGAGTACATAAAAGCCCTTTTTTCCCAGTTTGGACATTTGGAACAGGTAGCAGGATAATGTCCGAAGAGAGTACCCACCACATTTCTGAACAATAAAAATGCCCAAATAAAATGGTAGTAAACCCAAAATGGCTTTGTAAAAGTATACCAGTGACTGAGCCTACTATTGACTAGAGAAGGCCAGCCGACCTGGTATATAACGTGCAGCTGTGCGGAAAGGTTTTGAGACACTGAAATCAAATGGGCACCAATCTCATCATGGCCTGCTGCTAATATCTTTCAGTTACCAATTACCAATTACCTCCATCACCTCCATTACACCAGGAGTAATCAAACTGAAGTAGAGAAGGGAAATGTCCCTTAACGTAATCCAAAAGGATTTCCATCAGTTTTCTCAATTGTCGTTGACAGAGAGGAAACCACATTCACAAAAAAAGTTATTACATTCAGATGAAATAACGTCATTCAATATAGACCCCACAAACCTCTCTCCACCTTTCTGGTTTATAGCCTCTTTTTCTTTCCACTCTATTCCACTCAGGCCAGTAAATGTAGTCAGGCGCTCTGCTGTACAGTGGTATGTCCCTATCTCTGCACGTCTTTCAGATATATTACTGTGATCTTTATGGCCCCGAGACTCCTGGGATATCTGAGTTACATCTACTTCTCGCCACCTCTTCTTTTCTGTCCTCTCCTCTCTTTAAAAGAGACAAACAAATGCACGGGCGCACTCTCACAAACCGACACATGCATAAACACACACACCCACCCACACACACACACCCGCATACACACACACGCCTCTGTCCTCAGCGCCCCTTTTCGTTCCTGTCTCTGTCTGTATTTGTGGGGCGGCAGGTTGCCTAGTGGTTAGAGCATTGGGCCAGTAACCGAAAGGTTTCTAGATCGAAACCCCGAGCTGATAAGGTCAACATCTCTCTGCCCCTGAACAAGGCAGTTAACCCACTGTTCCTAGGCCGTCATTGTAAATAAGAATTTGTTCTTAACTGACTTGCCTAGTTAAATGTAAAAAATGTACTCAGATGTTTTGGGAGGATGAGAAGCTGTTCTCGGTAGATTAACTTTGAAATCACACGATTTTGTGTGCCCAATACTATCCCAACTCCTCTCCTAATCCATCAGATTAAGAGTCATATTAATATAGCTGTCATATTTGTTTTTACATTCTTTCCTGGGGAAAATGAGGGAAGGAAATTGAGGAGACCATCTAAAGCGAGGATTGTGCTAGATTGCAGGTGTGAAGTCAAAACATTGTTGTCTCAATGGCTTTCGATAGAAATCCCCTGACGTTCACAGAATGGGGTAGTTGAACCAGATGACAATTCCAATGCAACATTCCCTGCTATATGACATGGATCTTTACCTGATGTTTTATACAACAGTAATGGAAATGTTTATGGATCTGAGTGACTGCCATTTGGTCTGTTTGAAAATGTGACATTGATGTTATAAGCTCAATAACCACAACCTGATGATTACTCTGATGGACATGACTTAATATTCGAAACATCTGGTCTTACTGGGCACTAACGTTACATACAGATGAATGCACACACACACAAACTATGGCCCCACATCCCCTCAGCTGCTTGCCCTCCTGCAAGCCTAACTAACTCAGACCCCTCTACTTTAACACATGCATGCCTGCACACACACACACACACACACACACGCACACGCACACGCACGCACACGCACACACGCACGCGCACGCACACGCACGCACACGCACGCGCACGCACACACAAACACACATAATGCAGAGCGGCACTCAGGCCTCAAACGTAATTACCAGGCGGTCTGAGTAAATACCAGAGAACGGAAATGATATCTGCAGCTCATTGCTAATGAGGAGCTGACCGGGAGGTCATGGACATTAGAAATATCATCTCTGCAACCAAAAAGAGAGGCTGGTATTCCACATGGTTACATAATGGTGGGGGGATTACTGAAGGATACCTTCTGTCATCTGTGTGGAGCAGTGATAGAAAGAGAGAGAGAGAGGTAGAGGGAGAGAGATAAAGAGAGGGGGTGACAGAGAGACAGAACTGGGCCAACTGCTTGGACGTGCCTGTGTGTGTGTGTGTGTGTGTGCGTGTGCTTGTGTGTGTGTGTGTTCGTGCGCCTGTGTTTGTGCCCTCCCCCCACAATGAAGGGGAACTCAGGGAAGGGATGCCCACATTTGTCAGGCAAGTCTGGGGGTCCTCTGTGGAATGCAGTAGCTTTGGAAAAGCAGATCAAGGTCGCACTTAAGCCGTCCTCTATGATGAGTGCCACAGTGACAGACTGAGAAACACAAAGTCCCTGCAACTACATTAAAAACACAAAGTAATCTAAAAACACAAATATTCATCCACCTTTCTCTCCGTCTCTTCCCCTGTATACCTCAATACATCACAAGGGACAAGTGTTTTTGAATACAACAACCAAATATTGCATATTTGTTTAAATCACATTGATAATGTTAATCAGAAATGAATGAAAGCTCTCAACATTTGCTAACCTCGACCCCAACCTTACATTACCTAAACAGTCACTATTACTAGACTTCTGATATAGAGAGATGAAGGAGTTGTAAAAGTCTTGGCAATGTGTTTAATGTCTTCTCCATTAGGAGATTGACTCTGGTCTCTTCTCTCCACTCTGCTCGTCTTATGGCATGAGTTCTGTTTGTGTGTCCATCTGTCCGTGTGTCTGTCCGTGTGTCTGCCTGTGTGTCCATCTGTCCATGTGTCTGCCTGTGTGTCCATCTGTCCGTGTGTCTGTCCGTGTGTCTGCCTGTGTGTCCATCTGTCCATGTGTCTGTCTGTGTGTCCATCTGTCCGTGTGTCTGCCTGTGTGTCCATCTGTCTGTGTGTCTGTCTGTGTGTCCATCTGTCCGTGTGTCTGTCTGTGTGTCCATCTGTCCGTGTGTCTGTCTGTGTGTGCTCTGTATAAAGTGGTGCATGCAAACAGACAGACAGAGGGAGGATCAGATGGAAGGAAAACATATTTCCTGTTTCCTTGTCAATGTTAACTGTATTAACCCACGCCACCCCCGCTCCCTCCGCCCTCCTCCTCAGTCTCCCTCCTCCTCCCCGCGGAGACCGGACGTCTACTGTCACCTGTCAATCAGTGTTGACCTTGCTCCCAATCGAGGAGGCGTAATGTAAATCGACCTTGCATTTTCAACTTGCTTCCACTGCTGGTTTCCATGGTGATTCCCTTGTAAAAGAGGTTCCGTGCCAAATAAAATGGAAGTGATTGATAGGCTTTATTGGGGTGTGAGGGACGGGACGATTTAATTACTGTGGCTGATTTTATGCTCAATAACAGTTTTGCTAACCACGCAAGGTAAACAACGATGACAAATAGGATAACATGACAGGTGGGAGCCGGCCCGTCATGAGCCTCTTAACTGTAAATACTGCATTTATATGTTCAATGTTAATGACCAACCAAGCAATTTCTTCAGGAAGGGTTTACCCAGGAACTGAGCATACAGTGCATTTGGAAAGTATTCAGACCCCTTCCCTTTTTCCACATTTTCTTACGCTACAGCCTTATTCTAAAATGTATTAAATAATTTGTTTTATCAATCTACACACAATACCCTATAATGACAAAGCAAAAATTTTTTTTTTAAATTGTTGCAAATGTATGAAACAGTATTTTTTTTAAATAAAGTATTCAAACCCTTTGCTATGAGACTCGAAATTGAGCTCAGGTGCATCCGGTTTCCATTGACCATCCTTGAGATGTTTCTACAAATTGATTGGAGTCCACCTGTGCTAAATTCAATTGATAGGACATGATTTGGAAAGGCACACACCTGTCTATATAAGGTCCCATAGTTGACAGTGCAGGTCAGAGCAAAAACCAAGCCATGAGGTCGAAGGAATTATCTGTAGAGTTCCGAGACAGGATTGTGGCGAGGCACAGATCTGGGGAAGGGTACCAAAAAATGTCTGCAGCATTGAAGATCCCCAAGAACACAATGGATTTCATAATTCTGGAACCACCAAGACTCTTCCTAGAGCTGGCCACCCGGCCAAACTGAGCAATTGGGGGAGAAGGACCTTGACCAAGAACCCGATGGTTACTGTGACAGAGCTCCAGAGTACGTCTGTGGAGATCGTTGAACCTTCCAGAAGGACAACCATCTCTGCAGCACTTCACCAATCAGGCCTTTATGGTAGAGTTGCCAGATGGATGCCACTCCTCAGTAAAAGACACATGATAGCCCACTTGGAGTTGGACTCACAGACCATGAGAAACAAGATTTTCTGGTCTGATGAAACCAAGATTGAACTCTTTGGCCTGAATTCCAAGCATCACTTCTGGAGGAAACTTGGCACCATCCCTACAGTGAAGCATGGTGGGGGCAGCATCATGCTGTGGGGATGTTTTTAGTGGCAGGGACTGGGAGACTAGTCTGGATCAGGGCAAAGATGAACGGAGCAAAGTACAGAGAGATCCTTGATGAAAACCTGCTCCAGTGAGCTGAGTACCTCAGACAGGGGCGAAGATTCACCTTCCAACAGGACAAAGACCCTAAGCACACAGCCTAGACAAGTTTCTGAATGTCCTTGAGTGACCCAGCCAGAGCCCTGGCTTGAACCTGATCGAACATCTCTGGAGAGACCTGAAAATAGCTGTGCAGCAACGCTCTCCATCCAACCTGAGAGAGCTTGACAGGATCTGCAGAGAAGAATGGGAGAAACTGCCCAAATACAGGTGTGCCAAGCTTGTAGCATCATACCCAATAAGACTCTAGGCTGTAATCGCTGCCAAAGGTGCTTCAACAAAGTACTGAGAAAGGAGACTGGGTGAGAGACTGGGTGAGTGTATGCGATAGACTGGGCTTGGAGTGCCAGGGCCGGTGGTGTTCTGTGGTGGGTGTTGTGGCGGGAGGGAAGGGGGGAGGCTGTCTAACTCAATCTGTCCCTGGTCGTGTATCTGTCACGGTTAGCGTAAGCCAGCAGCCTTCCTTGACAGACACTCAATGACCGTCTCTGCAAGCAAACCTGCTTTTTCTACCCTCCATTTCATATGAGGAGTTTGAGGAGTGAGAAGGAAATAGAGGAGGGAAAAGGGAGGGAGACATGCAGCAGAGTCTCCAGAGAGACTCAGCATGACATACTAGTGTAACGAAGATGGTGAATGACAGAGAGCATACACACCAAACAGAAACACATACCGTATGCAGAGATGTACCCAAAAGTGTTGTGTGTTTATGCATGCACCTTAAGCACTTGCTCTCTTCCACACACATGCGCCATGCACACACACATTCTCTCTCTTTCTCGCTCTCCACCTCTGACGGACAGTCAGATGGATAGGGAGACAACACGACAGAGAAATTGTATCTCTTCTAAGAGCGTTAATTCTGAGGAGAGAGGTGGCTGCATGGTTTCTCTCTCCTCAGCCTCTCTCTGCTTCTCTCTTTCTCTCCTCTTCTTCTCATTCCCAGTCGATCTCATTCTCTCCCATCACAGCTGCTCTCTCCCTCCCCCTCTCTCTCTCTTTTCCACTATCTCTCTCTCCCCCTCTCTCCTTCTCTCTCTCTCTCTCATGAATGTCACCTCTACTGATGGTGGCTGCTGAAATTCACACACACACACACACACACACACACACACACACACACACACACACACACACACACACACACACACACACACACACACACTAACTTGCTGGCTTTGGGTGGAGGGAGGGGGGGGGTTAGGTGAGGGCTGTGTGGAGAGAGAGTATGCCAGAAGAGGCGGAAGACAAATCTCTCTCTGTCCATCCCTCTGTTCCGTTCCCGGCTTCATTCTTGTGAGTCCATCACCTTCCCGCCTGTATGCTGCCACTGGATCTAAGTCTGCTGGATTACCGCGCCGTTTCTCCGCTCATTATTCCTGACGCTTTTCCACGGCAGGCAAAGTTGGGCATCCAGAAACTACATGGTGACTGCCTGTATATTTTTATGCTGTTTGAGCTTCAAAATGATTTCACTCTTCACTGGAAGAAGTGTAATTTTTATATGACAGAGAAAAGAGCTCTGTCTCTTTTTGGGGGATTGTTTACTTATAGGATAGGCTAGTGATTTTGCAATATTTTGAACTTCGTTGTCTGGTAATTTGGTCGTGAGGGACAAGATGGGTGGGGTTAAAAATGTAAGAAATGGAGATGTCTTTACATGTTTTTTTTATCAAACAGACATTCTAAACTCAATCACCCTTCTTTATTTTGACTGATGATGTGACCTTACTGGTCTTTGTTTTGGGTGTTTTTTTTTAGTGTTGGTGTATTTATTTATCATCACACTGGAGGGTCAACATTGGATGTTTGACTGCACTTGAACTTTCACCTTCTCCAGCTCCTTCCTTTTTCAGGGGGCTCTGAACCTAACCCCCATATCTGTAACACCGCGTAGAACCCCTCTCCCCCCTCTGGGGCTCTCCCTGGACCTTCCCATCTCTCTGCTGCTTGAGGACAGAGACAGCCCCACCAGGAGAGGGGTTGTTAGGTAGGAAGACACCCCCCTCCCAAAGGTGAGAGGGGGGGAAGATGGCAGCTCTCGCCAGCTCTCTCATCAGACAGAAACGGGCGGTCAAGGACGACGGACAAAACCGACCTGTAGCCAACAAAAGGAAGCCCTGTCCTAAGAGCAACAAGTCTCTGTGCCAGAAACAGATCTTAGTCCTTATCTCTAAAGTACGGCTATGTGGGGGTCGAAAAGGTCGAAACGAAAAGAGACCGGGTGAGTCATCGCTCTCTTCTTCCTCCTCCTCCTCCATCTCCTCCCCTTCCTCTCTGCCAAGTCACTGATTGGTTGGTGGAATGGTGGTCACAGGTAAACACAAGATATGCTTCTGAGCCTGTCTGTAGTGTTTTGGGGTAAACATTTTGGGGGTTACATTTTTTGCTTTATTCATAACTAACGGAATGTGGGGATGTTCATGTTGGAATTATTTGTACATTTTTTGGAATGAATGATTAGAGATTTAGATTCTATCCAATGTGTCTGTTTGGGTCAGACCATGTCAGAATGAAAAGGAACGCCATATTAGATGCCGCTGGTTGTAGTGGGTATGCCCTAGTCACAGAGAGACAACAGAGCTAAATCAACAGTGGTGAGCAGGAGTCTCCGCTCACACTACTGGATTATATAGTGTACAGTCAGCCTTCCCCAAATCCACACAGCTGTTCCCATCCTGGTTGGTGGCTAGTTGGATAGTGGGTATATCATGTGGAGTGGGTTATCACTCTGTCCATACTGGAGGGACCACATGATGCAGTAGACTACAAAGAGAAAACCCACAGCTCACATACACTATTCTTACTTCACCTTTTAGAACTGCCTTTGGGGAGGTAATTAGAGCCACTTATTTCTGTCTAAGTGTGTGTGTGTGTGTGTGTGTGTGTGTGTGTTGGTAATGTGCACTGTAATGACACCTCCGGTTAAAATTCAGTTATGTTAAAGACCCTTCGACCTTTCCACCCCCACAACAGAGATGATTAATACATTTCAGATTGAGACCAATCTAACCTGTGTTGTGATCTATGTAACCTTGCCAGTTTTCTAATCTATGTAACCTTGCCACAGGCAAAAAAAAATACAATGATCACAATATTGTTCTCTTCAATGTCCATTGGGTGGCCATGAAAATGTAGACCACACGAGCCGCGTGATTAATGAAAACGGCTGGTTTCTGTCAATTCTTCTGTGCTTCTGGATAGTGAAGAGTTGAACGTAAAGGATCATAGCAGCCGCCATATTGAGAATATAACCCATAATGCATTTCATACAACACAAATATTTTGTTGTAACCCCAGATAATCCCTGTTTGGAGAATCACCACTTTTCTACAAAGCCTGAAATGTATGCTACGTTATAATGGTGTTTTCAAGATGTTGCTGAATAGTGAAGAGATTCTGCTTTATGGACACAGTTAAAAACATGCCAGAGAGGGTTCACATTATAAAACACTACGTTATCCTTGTTATTTCCTATGGCCATTGGTGTATGTAGTATCAGACATGTATTTTGCTCTGGCATCTTGTCGTTTTCTTTCGATGACTTTGGCAAATTTTTCAGACGCAAATGATATCATTTCTAAACATTAAGTACAAAACTCTAAACTGATAACACTTGTAATGTTTTTGTCCTCGTCCTGTCGTGTATATAAATATATAGATATATTTACAACTTTTTTTTCACATACATTTTTAATTTTCCAAAAACTCATCTTCAGAACACTCTCCTGCAATCCGTTTCACCAATTTATATTTATATAAAAAAGTATTATTTACCTCAGATCTGTGATCCTCCGAGAGGCTAGCCAGAAATTAGCCAGAAGCTAGCCGGGAGCTAGCCAGAAGCTGGTCCAGAAGCTACTCTAAAGCTGGTTCAGGGGCTAGTTCAGAAGCTAGTTAGCTTATTTACTGGCTAATCGTTGGTACTCAGCTGACCACGGTTTGTGGTCATCGGCTGTCCTTTGGCTCGAGAATCTATCGGCAGTTTTGTACGGCGCGGTGCAGCGCAGCGCGGCTCGGAGCGTAACATATCGGACCAATTTTTCTCTCCATGTCCCTGGATTTCGGCCGCTGGCTCTGGACGTCCATGCCTGGATCTCGCAGCTAGCTAGCTGCTATCCGTGTGACTATCGGCTTTCGTCGATTCCGGAGCTAACATCAATTGTTCCGGAGCTAGCCAGCTGAAGAGTTCCATCAATCACTCCTGGGCTGCAGTCACCTATCCGGACCCGTTTTGCTGCCTACGCGGAGCCCCACCGGGCCTTCACGGCTAGACTGCCGACGTTGTCTACCCGAGGGAACTGTCCGGCTGACTCCTCCGGCGCAACGTTGCCTGGGCGCCCATCTGCGGCCTGCTAGCCGTTGGCTATCTTATCGGCTGCTATCTGAATAGACAATCGGACAATTTTTTTAAAATTTTTATTTATTGATTTATTTTTCATCTTGGGCCTCTATAACTATATCTATTGTTTTTATTTTTGTTGTTGTTGTGTGATTTGGATTCATCCCCTCAACCACACGGAAACCCACTAATCTACTGACGGAACGCAAGAGTTGGCTAATAATAGACCTCCATCTTATGCTAGCTTGCTCCTATGCTAGCTTGCTACCGATTTAGCGGTCTAAATCGCCGTGAACCCCAACCAACCTCTCCACTCACTGGACCCTTTTGATCACTCGACTGAGCATGCCTCTCCTTCATGTCAATATGCCTTGTCCATTGCTGTTCTGGTTAGTGTTTATTGGCTTATTTCACTGTAGAGCCTCTAGTCCTGCTCATTATACCTTATCCAACCGAATTGGTTCCACCACCCACACATGCAATGACATCTCCTGGTTTCAATGATGTTTCTAGAGACAATATCTCTCTCTTCATCACTCAATACCTAGGTTTACCTCCACTGTATTCACATCCTACCTTACCTTTGTCTGTACATTATACCTTGATGCTATTTTATCGTACCCAGAAACTCTCTGTTCCAGACGTTCTAAACGTCCAATTCTTATTGCTTTTAGCCGCACCCTTATTCTACTACTACTCTGTTCATCTGGCGATGTAGAGGTGAATCCAGGCCCTGCAGTGCCTAGCTCCACTCCTATTCCCCAGGCGCTCTCTTTTGACGACTTCTGTAACCGTAATAGCCTTGGTTTCATGCATGTTAACATTAGAAGCCTCCTCCCTAAGTTTGTTCTATTCACTGCTTTAGCACACTCTGCCAACCCGGATGTTCTAGCTGTGTCTGAATCCTGGCTTAGGAAGACCACCAAAAATTCAGACATTTTAATTCCAAACTACATTTTCAGACAAGATAGAACTGCCAAAGGGGGCGGTGTTGCAATCTACTGCAAAGATAGCCTGCAGAGTTCTGTCCTACTATCCAGGTCTGTACCCAAACAATTTGAACTTCTACTTTTAAAAATCCACCTCTCTAAAAACAAGTCTCTCACCGTTGCCGCCTGCTATAGACCACCCTCTGCCCCCAGCTGTGCTCTGGACACCATATGTGAACTGATTGCCCCCCATCTATCTTCAGAGCTTGTGCTGCTAGGCGACCTAAACTGGAACATGCTTAACACCCCAGCCATCCTACAATCTAAACTTGATGCCCTCAACCTCACACAAATTATCAATGGACCTACCAGGTACCTCCCCAAAGCCTTAAACACGGGCACCCTCATAGATATCATCCTAACCAACTTGCCCTCTAAATACACCTCTGCTGTTTTCAACCAAGATCTCAGCGATCACTGCCTCATTGCCTGCATCCGTAATGGGTCAGCGGTCAAACGACCTCCACTCATCACTGTAAAACGCTCGCTGAAACACTTCAGCGAGCAGGCCTTTCTAATCGACCTGGCCGGGGTATCCTGGAAGGATATTGATCTCATCCCGTCAGTAGAGGATGCCTGGATATTTTTTTTAAAATGCCTTCCTAACCATCTGAAATAAACATGCCCCATTCAAGAAATTTAGAACCAGGAACAGATATAGCCCTTGGTTCTCCCCAGACCTGACTGCCCTTAACCAACACAAAAACATCCTATGGTGTTCTGCATTAGCATCGAACAGCCCCCGTGATATGCAGCTGTTCAGGGAAGCTAGAAACCATTATACACAGGCAGTTAGAAAAGCCAAGGCTAGCTTTTTCAAGCAGAAAATTGCTTCCTGCAACACTAACTCAAAAAAGTTCTGGGACACTGTAAAGTCCATGGAGAATAGGAACACCTCCTCCCAGCTGCCCACTGCACTGAAGATAGGAAACACTGTCACCACTGATAAATCCACCATAATTGAGAATTTCAATAAGCATTTTTCTACGGCTGGCCATGCTTTCCACCTGGCTACTCCTACCCCGGTCAACAGCACTGCACCCCCCACAACAACTCGCCCAAGCCTTCCCCATTTCTCCTTCTCCCAAATCTGCTCAGCTGATGTTCTGAATGAGCTGCAAAATCTGGACCCCTACAAATCAGCCGGGCTAGACAATCTGGACCCTTTCTTTCTAAAATTATCTGCCAAAATTGTTGCCACCCCTATTACTAGCCTGTTCAACCTCTCTTTCGTGTCGTCTGAGATTCCCAAAGATTGGAAAGCAGCTGCGGTCATCCCCCTCTTCAAAGGGGGTGACACTCTTGACCCAAACTGCTACAGACCTATATCTATCCTACCATGCCTTTCTAAGGTCTTCGAAAGCCAAGTCAACAAACAGATTACCGACCATTTCGAATCTCACCATACCTTCTCTGCTATGCAATCTGGTTTCAGAGCTGGTCATGGGTGCACCTCAGCCACGCTCAAGGTCCTAAATGATATCTTAACCGCCATCGATAAGAAACATTACTGTGCAGCCGTATTCATTGATCTGGCCAAGGCTTTCGACTCTGTCAATCACCACATCCTCATCGGCAGACTCGACAGCCTTGGTTTCTCAAATGATTGCCTCGCCTGGTTCACCAACTACTTCTCTGATAGAGTTCAGTGTGTCAAATCGGAGGGTCTGCTGTCCGGACCTCTGGCAGTCTCTATGGGGGTGCCACGGGGTTCAATTCTTGGACCGACTCTCTTCTCTGTATACATCAATGAGGTCGCTCTTGCTGCTGGTGAGTCTCTGATCCACCTCTACGCAGACGACACCATTCTGTATACTTCTGGCCCTTCTTTGGACACTGTGTTAACAACCCTCCAGGCAAGCTTCAATGCCATACAACTCTCCTTCCGTGGCCTCCAATTGCTCTTAAATACAAGTAAAACTAAATGCATGCTCTTCAACCGATCGCTACCTGTACCTACCCGCCTGTCCAACATTACTACTCTGGACGGCTCCGACTTAGAATACGTGGACAACTACAAATACTTAGGTGTCTGGTTAGACTGTAAACTCTCCTTCCAGACCCATATCAAACATCTCCAATCCAAAGTTAAATCTAGAATTGGCTTCCTATTTCGCAACAAAGCATCCTTCACTCATGCTGCCAAACATACCCTTGTAAAACTGACCATCCTACCAATCCTCGACTTTGGCGATGTCATTTACAAAATAGCCTCCAATACCCTTCTCAACAAATTGGATGCAGTCTATCACAGCGCAATCCGTTTTGTCACCAAAGCCCCATATACTACCCACCATTGCGACCTGTACGCTCTCGTTGGCTGGCCCTCGCTTCATACTCGTCGCCAAACCCACTGGCTCCATGTCATCTACAAGACCCTGCTAGGTAAAGTCCCCCCTTATCTCAGCTCGCTGGTCACCATTGCATCTCCCACCTGTAGCACACGCTCCAGCAGGTATATCTCTCTAGTCACCCCCAAAACCAATTCTTTCTTTGGCCGCCTCTCCTTCCAGTTCTCTGCTGCCAATGACTGGAACGAACTACAAAAATCTCTGAAACTTGAAACACTTATCTCCCTCACTAGCTTTAAGCACCAACTGTCAGAGCAGCTCACAGATTACTGCACCTGTACATAGCCCACCTATAATTTAGCCCAAACAACTACCTCTTTCCCTACTGTATTTTATTTATTTATTTATTTTGCTCCTTTGCACCCCATTATTTTTATTTCTACTTTGCACATTCTCCCATTGCAAATCTACCATTCCAGTGTTTTACTTGCTATATTGTATTTACTTTGCCACCATGGCCTTTTTGCCTTTACCTCCCTTATCTCACCTCATTTGCTCACATCGTATATAGACTTGTTTATACTGTATTATTGACTGTATGTTTGTTTTACTCCATGTGTAACTCTTAGTCGTTGTATGTGTCGAACTGCTTTGCTTTATCTTGGCCAGGTCACAATTGTAAATGAGAACTTGTTCTCAACTTGCCTACCTGGTTAAATAAAGGTGAAATAAAAAATTAAATAAAAATGTGCAAATGAGGTAGGATAAGGGAGGTAAGGAAATAAATAGGCCATAGTGGCGAAATAATTACAATATAGAAATTAAACACTGACGTGATAGATGTGCAGAAGATGAGTGTGCAAGTAGAGATACTGGGGTGCAAAGGAGCAAGATAAAATTTAAACAATAACAGTTTGAGGATGAGGTAGTTGGATGGGCTGTGTACAGGCGGAGTGATCTGTGAGCTGCTTTGACAGCTGATGCTTAAAGCTAGTGATGGAGATAAGAGTCTCCAGCTTCAGTGATTTTTGCAGTTCTTTCCAGTCATTG
This sequence comes from Oncorhynchus clarkii lewisi, assembly GCF_045791955.1. Lineage (NCBI taxonomy): Eukaryota > Metazoa > Chordata > Actinopteri > Salmoniformes > Salmonidae > Oncorhynchus > Oncorhynchus clarkii. Next base: position 42,019,180 of record NC_092156.1, on the reverse strand, counting down.
GCAGCAGAGAACTGGAAGGAAACGTGGCCGAAGGAGGAATTGGCTTCGGGGGTGACCAGTGAAATATATCTGCTGGAGCTGCTGCTGCTGGTTGCTGCTGCTATGGTGACCAGTGAGCTGAGATAAGGCAGGGCTTTACCTAGCAAATACTTATAGATGACCTGGAGCCAATGGGTTTGCCGACGAATATGAAGCGAGGGCCAGCCAACGAGAACATACAGGTCGCAGTGGTGGGAAGTATATGGGGCTTTGGTGACAAAACGGATGGCACTGTGATAGACTGTATACAATTTGCTGAGTAGAGTGTTGGAGGCTATTTTGTAATGTGATTTTCTGGAATTTTTTTTCTCATTTTGTCTGTCATAGTTGAAGTGTACCTATGATGAAAATTACAGGCCTCTCTCATCTTTTTAAGTGGGAGAACTTGCACAATTGGTGGCTGACTAAATACTTTTTTCCCCCACTGTATACAGAATGGTGTTGTCTGCAAAGAGGTGTATCAGAGAATCACCAGCAGCAAGAGCGACATCATTGATGTATACAGAGAAAAGAGTCGGCCCGAGAATTGAACCCTGTGGCACCCCCATAGAGACTGCCAGAGATCCGGACAACAGGCCCTCCGATTTGACACACTGCACTCTGTCTGAGAAGTAGTTGGTGAACCAGGCGAGGCAGTCATTTTAGAAACCAAGGCTGTTGAGTCTGCCGATAAGACTGTGGTGATCGACAGAGTTGAAAGCCTTGGCCAGGTTGATGAATACAGCTGCACAGTATTGTCTCTTATCGATGGCGGTTTTGATATCGTTTAGGACCTTGAGCGTGGCTGAGGTGCACCCATGACCAGCTCGGAAACCAGATTGCATAGTGGAGAAGGTAAGGTGGGATTCGAAATGGTCGGTGATCTGTTTGTTAACTTGGCTTTCGAAGACCTTAGAAAGGCAGGGGTAGATATAGGTCTGTAGCAGTTTGGGTCTAGAGTGTCTCCCCCTTTGAAGAGGGGGATGACCGCGGCAGCTTTCCAGTCTTTGGGGATCTCAGACGACATGGGAAAGACAAAAGATTTAAGGGCTTTGAACGGATATGCTAGTAGGTGCAAGGCTCTCCGGTTTGAGTGTATCAACAACTGCAGCACTGCTGGGTTTTTGAAGCTCATCAGTTTTCCGTGTGTATCAAGAATGGTCCACCACCCAAAGGACATCCAGCCAACTTGACACAACTGTGGAACGCATTGGAGTCAACATGGGCCAGCATCCCTGTGGAAAGCTTTCAACACCTTGCAGAGGCCATTCCCCAAATAATTGAGGCAGTTCTGAGGGCAAAAGTGGTACAACTCAATACCTTCCTAATATTTTGTGTATATTGTTATATACAACCCAGATATTTCATCAGTGCATTCTACACTACACTATAATTCCAAATGGTAGCACATAGAATGACTCTTTCCACTTTGTCCTATTGATGCATTCTGGCTGATAGACAATGTTGTAGTATTACAGCCACATCAATATACAGTTGTAGTTGGAAGTTTACATACACCTTAGCCAAAAACATTTGAATTATGAGTGAAATAATCGGCCTGTAAACAATTGTTGGACAAATGACTTGTGTCATTACAAAGTAGATGTCCTAACTGACTTGCCAAAACTATAGTTTGTTAACAAGAAATGTGTGGAGTGGTTGAAAAACAAGTTTTAATGACTTCTACCTAAGTGTAAACTTATGACTTCAACTGTATGATTTGGTTTTACCTTCCAAGATAAATTGACTCAAATTGATACATTTATGAGGCAAAAAGATATAAATGTACAGCGTTCAGCAGTTATCTATATCCGTTAACTAGGGACTATATAATTTTGGTTTAGAAGTGATCAGTTTTGAGCAGTTAGATTAAGTGATAGTTCATTTTATTGTTAACAAATGACAACAAAATCATGTGAAAAGTAAAGTGAATATTGCTATTTGAAAAGCAGATGCTCAGATTGACTATGTACCCAAATGGAAAGAACCACTGGGCAAAAACTGGTTGAATCAACGTTGTTTCCACATCACTTCACCCCCCCCCCCCCCCCCCCCCCCCCACACACACACACACACACACAAGAATGTATGTGATGACATTGAATCAATGTGAAAAATGGATACGTAAGGGTATTTTGTTTTCTTCGTCTAAATCCAATGACATGGTGATTTTTTTATTGGTTTCCCATTGAATTCACATTAGTTGACAACTCAACCAAATGTAAAGCAAAACAAGACGTTGAACTGACGTATGTGCCCTGTGGGGAGTAATTTGGTACAGTGAACAAGTGACTTTGTGAATTAGTTTGTTGTAGTCAGTCAACTGAAAATGTGCTTCGATGATCTGTTTTGATATTTGTGCTTAGAGTTGTGAAACATTCTGATGATCTGTTTTGATATTTGTGCTTAGAGTTGTGAAACATTCTGATGATCTGTTTTGATATTTGTGATTAGAGTTGTGAAACATTCTGATGATCTGTTTTGATATTTGTGCTTAGAGTTGTGAAACATTCTGATGATCTGTTTTGATATTTGTGATTAGAGTTGTGAAACATTCTGATGATCTGTTTTGATATTTGTGCTTAGAGTTGTGAAACATTCTGATGATCTGTTTTGATATTTGTGATTAGAGTTGTGAAACATTCTGATGATCTGTTTTGATATTTGTGCTTAGAGTTGTGAAACATTCTGATGATCTGTTTTGATATTTGTGCTTAGAGTTGTGAAACTAAGAATAAGAGCACCTCCTCACAGCTGGCCACTGAACTGAGGCTAGGAAACACTGTCACCACACCGCTTTGCATGCTCTTCAACCTATTGCTGCCCACACCTGCCCGCCCATCCAGCATCACTACTCTGGACGGTTCTGACTTAGAATATGTGGACAACTACAAATACCTAGGTGTCTGGATAGACTGTACACTCTCCTTCCAGACTCACATTAAGCATCTCCAATCCAAAATTGAATCCTTCCTATTTTGAAACAAAGCTTCCTTCACTCATGCTTCCAAACATACCCTCGTAAAACGGACTATCCTACTGATCCTTGACTTCGGCGATGTCATTTACAAAATAGCCTCCAATACCCTTCTCAACAAATTGGATGCAGTCTATCACAGTGCAATCCGTTTTGTCACCAAAGCCCCATATACTACCCACCATTGCGACCTGTACGCTCTCGTTGGCTGGCCCTCGCTTCATATTCGTCGCCAAACCCACTGGCTCCAGGTCATCTATAAGTCTTTGCTAGGTAAAGCCCTGCCTTATCTCAGCTCACTGGTCACCATAGCAGGACCCACCAGTAGCACGTGGTCCAGCAGGTGTATTTCACTGGTCACCCCCAAAGCCAATTCTTCCTTTGGCCGCCTTTCCTTCCAGTTCTCTGCTGCCAATGACTGGAACGAATTGCAAAAATCACTGAAGCTGGAGACTCATATCTCCCTCACTAACTTTAAGCATCAGCTGTCAGAGCAGCTCACAGATCATTGCACCTGTACATAGCCCATCTGTAAATAGCCCCTCCAACTACCACATCCCCATATTGTTATTTATTTTTTGCTCCTTTGCACCCCAGTATCTCTACTTGCACATTCATCTTCTGCCACATCTATCACTCCAGTGTTTAATTGCTAAATTGTAATTACCACTACAGCCTATTTATTGCCTTACCTCCCTAATCTTACCTCATTTGCACACACTGTATATAGATTTATTTCTATTGTGTTATTGACTGTATGTTTGTTTATTCCGTGTGTAACTCAACTGTGTTGTTGTTTGTGTCGCACTGCTTTGCATTATCTTGGCCAGGTCGCAGTTATAAATGAGAACTTGTTCTCAACTGGCCTATCTGGTTAAATAAAGGTGAAATAAAAAACGAATAAAAAAAAACATTCTGGGGATCTGTTGTGAAAATGTAGCACATGCAGTACTTGTGGAAATTGCTACAAAGTGATAAAAAAACGATCTGCTCTTTGTGTGACATTAATTATTTGTGTGTCTGTGTTAGTGTTTGTAGATCTCTATTTACATGTGAGTGTGGAAGACTGCTTGAGTGTGTGTGTGTGTGTGTGTGTGTGTGTGTGTGTGTGTGTGTGTGTGTGTGTGTGTGTGTGTGTGTGTGTGTGTGTGTGTGTGTGTTAATGTATGTACAGGTAAAATAATGGAAACGAGTAGATAAGGATACAAAGTATATTGAAGGCAGGTGCTTCCACACAGGTGTGGTTCCTGAGCTAATTAAGCACCTAACATCACATTATGTTATGTATCAAATGTATGTATCATGGCTTATGTATCAACATTTTGGGCAGGTCATTATTCTGGCACATTTTTTGGGCTACCATGGCTATGGGAAGACAATTCCCCAATCCATAGGGCACGAGTGGTCACGGAATGGTTTGATGAGCATGAAAACAATGTAAACCCAGGCAGGTCACCCGTGATACAAGTCAGTGTTCGATGCCCATCCATGTCTGGGGGACGTCAGGAGATGACGTGGAAACAGATCCCTATGGGCAACAGTGATCACGTTTACCTTCAAGTAGGCTTTCGTTTTGCTTGGGCATAAGCATCTCCCCCTGGTTCCAGAAGTCGCAATCCATTTGTATATTTTTGGTTTCAATTATATCCCAAACCTTAACCCTTACTTGACACATTCATAGTTAATGCTTAACCTTAGGAATTCAGCGTTAACGCATAAACTTAACCTTGGAACCATACAGCAACCATACACTTCGAGATTTGACGTTTGGAGCAACTTAGAAATTTGACGTTTGAGATACACGGATGAACATCTAATTCTGATGTGAGACTGTGTGAGCTTGTTGTGAAAACCATATGCCATGGCCGTCTCAGTCACCAGATCTCAACCCAATTGAACACTTATGGGAGATTCAGCAGCAGCGCCTGAGACAGTGTTTTCCACCACCATCAACTAAACATCAAATGATGGAATTTCTTGTGGAAGAATGGTGTCGCATCCCTACAATAGAGTTCCAGACACTTGTATAATCTATTCTAAGGTGCATTGAAGCTGTTCTGGCTCCTGGTGTTCCAACGCCCTAAGACACTTTATGTTGGTGTTTCCTTTATTTTGTCAATTACCTGTATGTGTGCGTGTGTGTCCATGAGTGTGTGTGAGTGCTTGCCTCCCGTATTGGTGTGTTTGAGTTGCTGTGCATGTTCACGTCTCTGTGTGTGAAAGCCCCAGAGTAATGTATGATAACAACCTCTCCACGGGCCTGAAATAGCACCGTGCTGTATTCCCATTCTTCTAGTGGCAACAGAGTGCACTGCTGCCATGCCTCATAGCTTTGTTATGGTAATACCCATTGGTCTTGCAACTGTGAGCGATATCATAAACAACAGTGAAAAACAACAGGAAAGCTTCGATGCTCTCACATATGACTGTGTGTTTGCATAACACGGCTTCAGGCCACTAAATGTCTCATAGTTGAGTTCACTGCACTGTAGGGTACTCACTTCATGCCAGTGGTTGTGTCTTTCATTTAGGGTGTGTGCAGAGAGTTATATACAGTGCCTTGCGAAAGTATGCGGCCCCCTTGAACTTTGCGACCTTTTGCCACATTTCAGGCTTCAAACATAAATATATAAAACTGTATTTTTTTGTGAAGAATCAACAACAAGTGGGACACAATCATGAAGTGGAACGACATTTATTGGATATTTCAAACTTTTTTAACAAATCAAAAACTGAAAAATTGGGCATGCAAAATTATTCAGCCCCTTTACTTTCAGTGCAGCAAACTCTCTCCAGAAGTTCAGTGAGGATCTCTGAATGATCCGATGTTGAAATAAATGACTAATGATGATAAATACAATCCACCTGTGTGTAATCAAGTCTCCGTATAAATGCACCTGCACTGTGATAGTCTCAGAGGTCCATTAAAAGCGCAGAGAGCATCATGAAGAACAAGGAACACACCAGGCAGGTCCGAGATACTGTTGTGAAGAAGTTTAAAGCCGGATTTGGATACAAAATGATTTCCCAAGCTTTAAACATCCCAAGGAGCACTGTGCAAGCGATAATATTGAAATGGAAGGAGTATCAGACCACTGCAAATCTACCAAGACCTGGCCGTCCCTCTAAACTTTCAGCTCATACAAGGAGAAGACTGATCAGAGATGCAGCCAAGAGGCCCATGATCACTCTGGATGAACTGCAGAGATCTACAGCTGAGGTGGGAGACTCTGTCCATAGGACAACAATCAGTCGTATATTGCACAAATCTGGCCTTTATGGAAGAGTGGCAAGAAGAAAGCCATTTCTTAAAGATATCCATAAAAAGTGTTGTTTAAAGTTTGCCACAAGCCACCTGGGAGACACACCAAACATGTGGAAGAAGGTGCTCTGGTCAGATGAAACCAAAATTGAACTTTTTGGCAACAATGCAAAACGTTATGTTTGGCGTAAAAGCAACACAGCTGAACACACCATCCCCACTGTCAAACATGGTGGTGGCAGCATCATGGTTTGGGCCTGCTTTTCTTCAGCAGGGACAGGGAAGATGGTTAAAATTGATGGGAAGATGGATGGAGCCAAATACAGGACCATTCTGGAAGAAAACCTGATGGAGACCTGAGACTGGGACGGAGATTTGTCTTCCAACAAGACAATGATCCAAAACATAAAGCAAAATCTACAATGGAATGGTTCAAAAATAAACATATCCAGGTGTTAGAATGGCCAAGTCAAAGTCCAGACCTGAATCCAATCGAGAATCTGTGGAAAGAACTGAAAACTGCTGTTCACAAATGCTCTCCATCCAACCTCACTGAGCTCGAGCTGTTTTGCAAGGAGGAATGGGAAAACATTTCAGTCTCTCGATGTGCAAAACTGATAGAGACATACCCCAAGCGACTTACAGCTGTAATCGCAGCAAAAGGTGGCACTACAAAGTATTAACTTAAGGGGGCTGAATAATTTTGCACGCCCAATTTTTCAGTTTTTGATTTGTTAAAAAAAGTCTGAAATATCCAATAAATGTCGTTCCACTTCATGATTGTGTCCCACTTGTTGTTGATTCTTCACAAAAAAATACAGTTTTATATCTTTATGTTTGAAGCCTGAAATGTGGCAAAAGGTCGCAAAGTTCAAGGGGGCCGAATACTTTCGCAAGGCACTGTAAGTGATCCATCGCCATTCCTCCATTTTAAGTGCGTTCTACCATCAAGCCATCAGCATTGGCATGGTAATAGTTGTTGTCCCCCCCCCCCCCCCCGGAAGACCCATATCATGTTCTGCGCATGTATTTATTTACCTTTATTTTACACACATATTTTTGTGGTCACCCTCCATTCACATTTCTCACTGCCAATCGTAAATGATAATTCCTCCAAGTTTAACAGGTGAAACATCCATGCAGCATCTTCATGCTAACCATTTGATCTCAGTTTCAAAGGAATATGCATTTAGGTCTTTTTAGTTATGTACAATGTTGTTTTGAATTATGTATAGTGAGCAGATGGTGTTAAACTGTAGCATACCTGTGTTTTGTTTCAGTCAGATCCGCAGCCACTTTGAAGCATTTACCACTTTCATTAAACTGTAATATTTGCAGTATACACATTTCCTATAATGGTGGTAGGTGTACAGTGTTAAAGATGTCATATTACCATCAACAGTGTGATAGTTGCAAAATGCAGCATCAGCCTCTGCTCCCACCTTCCCTCCACCTCTTCCTGTCCTGGCCTTTCTTAAGATGGCCGCCTGGCTGGCCCGCTATATGAAAGCTCTCTGCCAGTGATCTGCGGTGATTCTCCCCTCTCCGATCCATCCAACGCATTAATGTACAGTATGCTGATTAATCAATAATTACCCCCTTAGTTTGTCCAAGGAGGAATCTGACCTGGGAAGGGTGGGATATAGAGCAGTGACCCTCTCCTCCCCTCACACACACTGTCTAACTCGCTCGCTCGCTCGCTCTCTCACACACACACACACACACACACACACACACACACACACACACACACATGCAAACTCACACACACCTACAACCTGGCCAATGACACCTGGGCAAGATGAGAATGAGACAGTAATATGAACCAAAGCTAAAGAGGAGTGTTTGATCTGCAGTTAGTGCATGTTGACAGCCAGACAGACAGGAAGTGTAGTATAGTCCCAGATGTCTTCTGGCGCAGAGGTGGGTCGTAGTAAAGCATTAATAGGCATCAGTAGGGCCAATCGACTGTACTCTGGAAAAGTGCTGCGGGTCACAAATCTGGGACCCTATCGGCGAGCAGGAGACCAGGGAACGTGGTGAGATCCAGCGTAGGATAGCATTTAGCTGACCGCAAGAGATGAGGGCCCTAAAGTCGCTTACTGGACAACACCTGATCAGACTGAGCGGTGTTAGGTAGCCTCCCATCAGATCTTTACTGACTGCGACAGGGGTCAGAGAGGGAGAGAGAGAAGAAGGGAGCGAGAGAGAGGGAGAAGGGATACCATGAGGTTGAGAGGTAAGAGACCACGGTCAATAGAAAAAGTATTTATTTCTACAAGTTAAGCCCTTCTTTTCCCTTATGACAAAATAAAGCATCACTATAAGCACAGTCAGATCTGACAGTAATACTTTTTAATAGCAAACTACTGTACATTGAATAGGCCGTGTTGATTGCCATCACATCTGCACAATAATTACAACGTTTACATTTTTTTTACCCCTTTATCTCCCCAATTGGTAGTTACAGTCTTGTCCCATCGCTGCAACTCCCGTACGGACTCGGGAGAGGCAAAGGTCGAGAGCCATGGGTCCTCCAAGACACCACCCTGCTAAGCTGCACTGCTTCTTGACACACTGCTCGCTTAACCTGGAGGCCAGCCGCACCAATATGTCGGAAGAAACGCTATACAACTGGCGTCCGAAGTCAGCGTGCATGCGCCCGGCCCACCACAAGGAGTCGCTAGAGCGCAATGGGACAAGGATATCCCGGCCGGCCAAACCCTCCCCTAACCCGGACGACGCTGTGCCAATTGTGTGCCGCCTCATGGGTCTCCCGGTCGCAGCTGGCTGCGACACAGCCTGGGATCGAACCCGGGTCTGTAGTTACGCCTCTAGCACTGTGATGCAGTGTCTTAGACAGCTGAACCACTTGGGAGGCTATAATTACTAATAAGTGATTTTGTCACGAGTAAACCATATGCAATCCTGTTTTTAAGCTTGGTGTTTTATTGGAGATTTAAAAAATTCTTTAGCCATGACAAACAAGATTTAAAAATAACCTTTGTGTCTATTTTCAGAGTGTACTGTATTATGGAATAAAACCTAGGGAAAGAGTCGACACCCAGCTTGTGTCTGTCAGTCTCTGGGCAAAACAATGAGCAAAGATCACCTTGGATTTGTCCAACCAATTTCCGTGGATTTTCAAATTTGTCCATGAACAGCCCTTGTTGCGTCACAATGCCTAAAATACCTCTTAGCAAATAGCATCCACGGACCAGGACGCCAGTATCCATGCGTAAGCATATCCGATTAGTTTAGGAACAGAGGGAGAATAAATTCCTATATTCCACTGTTTGATAATGAGAATGCCCAAGATGCATCAGATTACAGCCTTATGCAACAGCAAAGATTTGGGTCCGTTCCATAATCTTTGAGGATTTTTTTGCTCAAAAGGAAAAAACACAATTAGAAGTGAAGGGATTGATGTTTGTGGTTTGGTGGCTTAATTTTCTGTCCATAAAATAAGTCTCCAAGCTGGAGCTCCTAACTGAGCTGCAGGATACAGTAGATGGAAAGCATCCAGAATCATGCAGATATCTAAAAGAAATGCAGAATGCATAAATCAGATTATCATTCTCTTTGAATGGATCAGAGGAAATGTGGCCTTTGGCCAAACACACAGTGATATTAGGGTACAGTAGCCCTGATAGCTTTAGTGGCGGTAATCAAATCAAATTGTATTAGTCATATGCGCCGAATACAACAGGTGTAGTAGACCTTACAGTGAAATGTTTACTTACGAGCCCCTAACCAACAGTTAAGAGACAAAAGTAACAACTAATTAAAGAGCAGCAGTAAAAAAATAACAATATATACAGGGGGGTGCCGGAATAGAGTCAATGTGCGGGGCACCGGTTAGTTGAGGTACATAGATGACAGAGAGTGGCAGTGGTGTGGAGAGGGGAGGGGGGGCAATGCAAATAGTCTGGGTGGCCATTTGACTAGATGTTCAGGAGTCTTATGGCTTGGGTGTAGAAGCTGTTTAGAAACCTCTTGGACCTAGAGTTGGCGCTCCGGTACCGCTTGCCGTGCAGTAGCAGAGAGAACAGTCTATGACTAGGGTGGCTGGAGTCTTTGAAAATTTTTAGGGCCTTTCTTTGACACCCCCTGGTATAGAGGTCCTGGATGGCGGGAAGCTTGGCCCCAGTGATGTACTGGGCCGTTCACACTACCGCATGTCGTACCTTGCGGTCAGAGGCCGAGCAGTTGCCATACCAGGCAGTGATGCCTGGTGCAGCTGTAAAACCTTTTGAGGATCTGAGGACCCATGCCAAATCTTTTCAGTCTCCTGAGATGGGAATAGGTTTTGTCATGTCCGCTTCACGACTGTCTTGGTGTGCTTGGACCATGTTCGTTTGTTGGCTCTCAACCTGCTCCAATGCAATCCCGTCGATGAGAATGGGGCCATGCTATGTCCTCTTATTCCTGTAGTCCACAATAATCTCCTTTGTCTTGATCATATTGAGGGAGAGGTTGTGGTCCTGGCACCACACGACCATGTCTCTGACCTCGTGGTTGTCTCGTTGTCGGTTATCAGGCCTACCACTGTTGTGTCATCTGCAAATTGAATGATGGTGTTGGAGTCGTGCCTGGCCGTGCAGTCATCAGTGAACAGGAAGTATAGGAGGGGGCTGAACACACACCCCTGAGGGGCCCGCGTTGAGGATCAGCATGGCGGATGTGTTGTTACCTACCCTTACTACCTGGAGGCGGCCCGTCAGAAAGTCCAGGATCCAGTTGCAGAGGGAGGTTTTTTTTAGTCCCAGGGACCTTAGCTTATTGATGAGGTTTGAGGGCACTGTGGTGTTGAGCGCTGAGCTGTAGTCAATGAATAGCATTCTCACATAGGTGTTCCTTTTGTCCAGGTGGGAAAGGGCAGTGTGGAGTGCAATAGAGATTGAATCATCTGTGGATCTGTTGAGGCGGTATGCAAGTTGGAGTGGGTCTAGGGTTTCTTGGTTGATGGTGTTGATGTGAGCCATGACCAGCTTTTTATAGCACTTCATGGCTTCAGATGTGAGTGCTACGGGTCGGTAGTCATTTAGGCAGGTTATCTTAGTGTTCTTGGGCATATGGTGGTCTGCTTAAAACATGTTGGTATTACAGACTTGGACAGAGAGAGGTTAAAAATGTCAGTGAAGACACTTGCTAGTGTCGTGGCAATTTCCTGTATTACCAAATGATGACAGAGCAAACCACACACCAGTCAGAGTTATACTTAAACTTCACCTTTAACAATAATTAAGCTTTTGCAATAGCATTTGACTTTCAACATTTCAGGATCTCTAATGAAAAGTTGAGAGTGGTCAACATAATGGCAACTGAGATATTTTATAGCAAAGATCCACCCCCTAGTCGACATGACAAACCACCGATAATAGGAACTGTTCACAAAGAAAGACTTTTACTTGAGAGAGGTGTATCCCATAGCCAGACAGCATTCGCTATAAATTATCGTTCAGTTTGGTCTCTAAAACGAGGCTCTAATCTCTTTTTGGTACTTCATAGTACCAAAACACCAACTCATCCAATGGCATATATCAATTGTCAATTCTAGATACTCACATCTCAAGAACACCCCACTTCTGGACAAGATCACTGAGGGGAGTGAGCCTCTAGGTCATATACTAGGTCATGATAAGGGCAACATCAGAGGGGACATACAATGGTTCCAGACACTGCCATACTCCTCCCCCCAATGGGAAAAGGAGGGAGTGACTGGCGTACAGACATTGTGGAGATAACTAACTGGTTCCCCATTATCACGCCATCCCTTCACATGGTTTAGGAATAGTTACAGAGACATTCCCATAAGAAGACAATGTTCCATTCTGTCCTCCTCCCCTTCTGATATTCTGCATAGCACCACATGGTTTAACAGATACATTCACATATGAAGACAAGCCTGACCTCTCCCCTCTCTGGGCACCAAGTGACTGAGCCCTAGCTGAGGAGGGATAACTGCAACTGCCAACCCTATAGTCCAAAGGGAAACATTCTAATGACAAGTATCTCACGTAAGCATATTATGAAAATAAAACATCTTATCTATGTTACCCAACTAATTCTGATTCACCGCAACACTAGTTGGTCAGCGTATGCTCGCAGTACACGTCCTGGTTATCCATTTGGCCCTGCGACCTTGTGAATGTTGACCTGGCTAAAGGTTTTACTCACATCAGCTACGGAGTGCGTGATCACACAGTCTTCCAGTACAGCTGATGCTCTCATGTATGTTTCAGTGTTATTTTCCTCGAAGCGAGCATAGAAGCAGTTTAGCTCGTCTGGTAGGCTCGTGTCACTGGGCAGCTCTCAGCTGTGCTTCCCTTGAAAGCGACCCCTCTAGCCTTTATGTCAGTGCGGATGCTGGCTGTAATCCATGGCTTCTGGTATGTACGTACGGTCACTGTGGGGATGACATCGTCGAAGCACGTGTTGATGAAACCAATGACAGATGTGGTGTACTCCTCAATGCCATCGGAGGAGTCCTGGAACATATTCCAGTCTGTGCTAGCAAAACAGTCCTGTAGCTTAGGTCTGCTTCATCTGACCACTTTTTTTATTGATCTAGTCACTGGTGCTTCCTGCTTTAATTTTTTATTGTAAACAGGAATTAGGAGGATGGAATTATGGTCAGATTTGCCAAATGGAGGGCGGGGGAGAGCTTGGTATGCGTCTCTGTGTGTGGAGTATAAGTGGTCCAGAGTTCTTTTCCCTCTGGTTTCACATTTAACATGCTGATATAAATTTGATAGAAGGGGTCTGTTATGGTAATGCTGGTATGGCTATACGTTTGCTAGTCCCTGGTATTTAAAAGATTAGTTCACTATTTTACAATTTGATGAAAGATGGCTCCACACCCTGAAAGTAGTCTATGAGCCATATGAAACTGTATGGTTAATGGTTCAGTTCTTTAAACAGCCATTGCAAACTTCAGCTAACTTTAGCCACCGCTAGCAAAACAAAAAAATCTGTGGAAGTGACGGGGGCATTTGATTATGTTGTATTTGTTAAAAGCAAAATCACCTTCAATTAACATGAAACCAAATATGGATTTGATTTCAGGTCATTTGGACATGATTTTTTAAAACATGCTCACATGCCCCCATCACTTTCATTGGTTTTTAGCTAGCAGATGGTAAAGTTAGCTGAAGTTAGTAATGGCTGAATAAAGAAAATGTAACCATGGATTACAGTTTTTCCTTGCCCATAGACCACATTCAGGGTGAGGGACCATCTAACATCAAGCTGTAAAATACTTACTCCTTTCATCAGAAGTTACGTAGGGAAATGGCAATTACATCATACTGTATGAATAACTCTTCTTTTCTGACACCCATTAAAACAAGCACCATTACCATTTGTCATCAGATAGTGTTGAACTCATTAAAGTAAGTACCAAAAACTACCGTTGCTACTTAACTTCCAAATAAATACTAAATCCCTTGCAAACAGGAATGCAAAAATCAAGTCTGGTCACGTATTAGTATTGGGCAGCAGTACTGTGCAGTGGTAAGAGTTCACTCTATGACTATGCTGTGTAACCCTGAGTGTGCACTGAACTGAGCTGAGGGTGTTGCCACAGGCCCCGGGGCTTATTTACCGTCATCCAGCTCAGCTAAGGGAATAAGTTATGCAGGAAACACCTCTTTGCCTTCTCTCGCCCTAAAGATATCACAAAAAGACAAAGAACGCAGTCAGTGCCCCCCCACATAATAACAGCTGAAATTGAAATTGTGGAGACTTTGATTAGACCGGACAAGGACAGATTGAGTTTAACCGCTAACAAGAGAAAGACAGAGAGAGAGAGGGGGGGGGGGGTGGTGGAGGACAGGCAGCGAGATAAAGATGGAGGGAGTGTGAAAGAGAGAGAGGGGTATAGAGAGAGAGAGAGAGAGTGGGATAGAAAGTGGGTGTAGAAGGCGTGTACCATTCCTGTCCATCTGGATTAAAGTAATCTATAGGAGAAAAATTGTGCATAAACAACGTGCCTCTGTGTGTGTTCGTGTGTGTGCGTGTGTGCACGAGTAAATGTACATGTGTGTGGTTAGTATTGACTTTGTGTCAGCTGTAATCTATCTCAGGCAATGTTGGGCTGAAAAGTGGCTGATCCCAGGCAGCACCAACACAAAATGCCTCTCACACAACACCAGTACTATGTAGCACCATTCATGACCCACAATGTTCTCACACCAATTTAGTTTCTCTATATGCTACAACAATCCACACATAGTAATATCTATACCAACAGTACCATTCTTCATATTGCTCATTTACACTTAAACTGACTGATTTATCCACAGTTTCAATCCACTTGATTAAGAAATGCAACTGAGAAGGAGATTAGGGTCTTGGAGGTGTGCTTTGATGTGGTTTTCTCTTGTGTGTGTGTGTTTGCACGTAGGACGTGTTTGTACATTCGCTCTGCCTAAGCTGTACATGTGTACAGTTACAGTCACTCACCATTCTAGATAACTTGAAACAGTCTAACCAGGCTGGAAGTAGCCTAGGCTAACTAGCAAGCTAGCCAACTCCTTTTGCCAATTAGCTTCAGCCAGACAGTGGGACTGGCTGAAGCCAGACAGTGGGACTGGCTGAAGCCAGACCGTGGGAAAATTGGTTTGACCTTGTATTGCCTCTTTGTGGGGCTAGTTAGGGACCGTCAATAATTTACATGGGAAAACATTTTCATAATGCACACCTTTTACTTCTCATTTAATGCTTTCAATATTTGTATATGAACTGCTGACATTTAAAAAAATATTGTCCCATTTCCATTGTGTAATTTACCTATCGTCGATAACTAGCCCTATAGTGATATCCAAAGTGAAACCAAATTTACCATGGGCATCACAATCGGGTTGCATGCAGCTGAGCTCTGAATTGATGATTACTAAGGTGTTGCCGGCTGTGGGCATTATTGAAATAAACCCAACCCAAGGAATACAGTGGCGTACCTTTAACCCTTTACACTCATGGGAATTGGCCTATATGGATAGGGCTACATTGAAATGTTTCTCACAAAAGAAATATGAAATGCATAAGCATGGTAGCAATTGGAAGGGAACAGTTTGGAGATTATGGGAAACGTATTAGACCGAAGTTGACGACACAACTGTTCACCTGACTCAAGACTGAATCTAAACATTACACTGTTGATTTTATGGGCATTTCAAGTTCACTGTACTTTTTGTCACATTTGTTGATAGCAAAATCTGAAAATACTCTGGATGCAGAATATTCCTGGAAAATGTGGGGTAGGTGCAACATAAGACAAAACAATTGCAAGAATTTGAGTGAGAGGACTAACTGGTGTCTCCAAGTGGACACACACACCTCTCCAACGTGTGCACACTTCCTAAGTGATTTCATTTTTTTTTTATGAGTCTTCAACTATAAGGGGCTTGTTTGAGCTCTCCTAGCTGTGCCGTCGAGGAGCTAGGGCAAGCACACTTGTAGTTGTTTTGAACACAACCCTGCATCTCCGTCATCACATAATCACTGTTTTTGTTTTACGCAATACAAAACGTCCCATTATAAATCACAATCTGGGTCAGGTGGGCATCATTTGAAAGCTTGTTCTATTGCCAACATGACTACCTAAGTTATAGAATGTGATAGTACAGTGTTAGGCTTTGACAAGGCAATTCAGAGAAACACAATGCAGTCTTGGAGTGCTCAGAAAGGACTCAGGAGTGCATTCAGGTTTCAAATCAAACTTTATTTGACACCTGCGCCGAATACAACAAGTGTAGACCTTACCGTGAAATGCTTACTTACAAGCCCTTAACCAACAGTGCAGTTCAAGAAAGAGTTAAGAAAATATTTACCAAATAAACTATATAAAATAATAAAAAGTAACACAAAATAACAATAGCGAGGCTACAGTATATACAGGGGGTACCGGTACAGAGTCAATGTGCGGGTTAGTTGAGGTAATTAGTTGAGGTAATTTGTTGAGGTAATTTGTACATGTAGGTATGGGTGAAGTGACTGCATAGATAATAAACAGCAAGTAGCTGCAGTGTAAAAGTCAAATGGGGTGGGGTAGGGGGGTGTCAATGTAAATAATCCGGTGGCCATCTGATTACTTGTTCAGCAGTTTTCTGGCTTGGGGTAGAAGCTGTTGAGAAGCCTTTTGGTTCTAGACTTGGCGCTTGCCGTGCGGTAGCAGAGAAAACAGTCTATGACCTGGGTGACTGGAGTCTTTGACAATTTTTTGGGCTTTCCTCTGACACTGCCTAGTATATAGGTCCTGCATGGCAGGAAGCTTGGCCCTAGTGATGTACTGGGCCATACGTACTACCTCTGTAGCGCCTTGCTGTCAGATGCCGAGAAGTTACCATACCAGGCGGTGATGCAACCGGTCAGGATGCTCTTGATGGTGCAGCTGCAGAATTTTTTGAGGATCTGTGGACCCATGCCAAATATTTTGAGTCTGCTGAGGGGACATAGGCTTTGTCATGCCCTCTTCACAACTGTCTTGGTGTGTTCATGATGGTTCGTTGGTGATGTGATCACCAAGGAACTTGAAACTCTCGACCTGCTCCACTACAGCCCCGTCAATGTTAACGGGGGCCTGTTCGGCCCGCCTTTTCCTGTAGTCCGCGACAGTGGAGGCTGGTGACTTGAAAAATTGAGGAGGATGGGAGACCCACGGTATAGGTGAATAACGCACAAAGAGGAAAAATTGTGTTTCAGAAATCGTCAAAGACTAATTATTTTAACCTAAAGCATTTAATAAAGACATTTATAGTACAATATTGTGGGGTATGGGAGTGAGAGGGCTAATTACACCGTGTGGGATAGGGATCACAGCAGTGATTGAATGAAGATATGTGGCATGAGTTGAGGTGTTCAGAGGCTTGACCAGTGCAGGACAGGATTTGATTGGGAAGACAAAAAAACAATAACACAACAAACTACACAGTTAGACAAAAGAATGAGCTAAGAATGAGTTAGTCTAAGCAAGGAGTAAAATCATTGCTGTGTAATAATGTGATTGTGTTTGTGTATATGATTGACTCTACATACAGGAATGAGAGAAAATGTATAGGGGTACTCACAGTGCTTGGAGGGAAACATTCAATGTGCCTGTGGATGAGAGGGCACATGAGACGTGGCTTCAGTTCATGTCAGGAGAGAGTTGACAATGGTAATGGAGTGGAGTAGTCATCACCTCTTAAACCGGGAACAGGAGGGGACTTGGCTGTAAATACAAATAGCAGATACATTCCAATACAGCTGTGCCGTTGTAGGTTTGGACGAGTTTCTCTATGAACTTAAAAATAATTTAGTCAAACACAGACTGCACATCTCGCTTACTTGACACATCAAAGTATCCCAAGAAAAGTTCCTGAATAAAGCCCTGACCATCCACATACCTGAGGATAACTGACAACTGCAAGCAGACTGGTGGCACCATAGGTCCCAGAGCGGTGGGGCAATTTTTTCCCCCTGGGGCCTGGAGTTTTTCCTAATATGTTAACCTAACTTGGAAAACTCTGGACCCTATAAGGTATGACAGTGATTCATTTGTAAAAAGGTTTTATATGGGCTATGGTGGGACCAGTTTTTCCTAATCAGGTCACATGATTTTTTTAACTCCTGAAACTCCTGGCCCTGGGGGGATGAAAACCCTGAAAAAACTGCAGCTACATTATATTTGTTCATATTAATTTTATTTAACTGGATAAGAAGGGGGATTTCCTCTACCCAGACAACAACTGATAGACATAATAACTCACAGGGCTGAGCTTGCTTTATGCATGTTTGCATCATGCAGGCAACTGTAGGCTTTATAAAACATTGGACAGGGCGCATAGGCTGTATGCAGCTGTTCTTATTAGTAGCCTACAGTTGATCAGGCTAAAAATAGTCTCGTTTTCATCCCATACAGCATGTCAGATTTCTAATGTTTAGGTATAGCCTACTCTGTTGCAACATTTATATCGTGAGTTTTTGCTTGTGTCTGTCCGGAGTGGTCATGTGTTACCATCTTCGCTAAATAAATACCGGAGGAAAGTGGAAAGGCTACTTGACCGCACGCGAAAAAATGTGCTGCGTCAAACTCTCTCTTTAAAAACGTGTAATGGATGATGCGATCAAATCATTCGCAATTATTTTCTACATCCCAGAAAAGACAGTCGAAAGTGTGATATGTTCAGCTAGTAAAACATAGTAACGTGCCATTTCCTCTGCAAGCTCCTTGTAGTTGCCCTTGTCAGCGGAACTTTCCATCTCGTCGTGTCCTCTAAAAGCAAATTATAGCATGCCCAAAAACGCAGGCCAGGCCAATAATACAGGCGGCTTCATGACCAGCTATACTTTTGATACCAGTTGGTATTGAATGCCCTTACCTTTTCATACTTCTTCATGAAACTTATCTCAGGCTGAGGTCGACCCTCGCTTTTAATTCGCAACTTTTCCATAAACCCCAGATAATGAAAGGCGTTCTTAACACATAGAACACCCATAATGCTCTGTGGCACAATCCCAATTCAGCTCAACATGTTCATTCTCTGATCCTAATTCTATGATTGGATGGACACCATGTCAATTCATACTGCAAAAGCTTTGATTGGTTGTAGGATGTCCTCCGGAAGTGCTCATAATTACCATGTATGTCTATGGAAGGTGGTGAGGCCTACGAGCCTCCTAGGTTTTGTTATGAAGTCAATGTAGCCAGAGGAGAACAGAAGCTAGCAGTCCTCCGGCTGCACCATGGTGCTACCCCAGACAGTGCTGTTGAAGTTACTGTAGACCTTCATTGCAAAAAAAATGTTATTTAATCAATTATTTTGTGACACATTAATATATTTAATATAGTTTTATCCCCTAAAAAGGATAACTTTAATGTTTCACTATTTACATTTTTATGAAATTTCACTGAGGAGGATAGTCTTCCCCTTCCTCCTCTGAGGATTCTCCACTGGTCCACGATCAGCTCCTTTGTCTTGCTCACATTAAGAGAGAGGTTGTTGTCCTGGCACCACACTACCAGGTCTCTAACCTCCTCCCTATAGGCTGTTTCATCGTTGTCGGTGATCAGGCCTACCACTGTTGTGTCATCAGCAAACTTAATGATGGTGTTGGAGTCATGTTTGACCACGCAGTTGTGGGTGAACGGGGAGTACCGGCTACCAAGAGCGTTATCACATAGTCGTCCAGAACAGCTGGTGCTCTCATGCATGCTTCAGTGTCGCTTGCCTCAAAACTAACATAAAAGGCATTTAACTCGCCTGGTAGGATCCTGTCACTGGGCAGCTCGCGGCTGGGCTTCCCTTTGTAGTCTGTAATAGTTTTCAAGCCCTGCCACATCCGATGAATGTCAGAGCCGGTGTAGTAGGATGCAATCTTAATATTGTATTATCGCTTTGCTTGTTTGGTGGTTTGTATGAGGGCATAGCAGGATTTCTTATAAGTGTCTGGATTAGTGTCCCGCTCCTTGAAAGCGGCAGCTCTAGTATTTAGCTCGATGAGGATGTAATCCATGCCTTCTGGTTGGAATATATACATACGGCCACTGTGGGATGACGTTGTCAATGCACTTATTGATGAAGCCGATGACTGAGGTGGTATACTATTCAATACCATTTGATGAACCCCGGAACATATTCCAGTCTGTGCTAGCAAGTCACTGGTACTTCCTGCTTTAGTTTTTGCTTGTTAGCACGAAGGAGGATATAATTATGGTCAGATTTGCCAAATGGAAGGTGGGGGAGAGCTTGGTATGCATCTCTATGTGTGGAGTAAAGGTGGTCTAGAGTTTTCTTCCTTTGGTTGCACATGTGACATGCTGGTAGAAATGAGGTAAGACGGATTTAAGTTTGCCTGCATTAAAGTCCCCGGCCACTAGGAGCGCCACTTCTGAATGAGCATTTTCTTGTTTCCTTCTGGCCTTATGCAGCTGGTTGAGTATGGTCTTAGTGCCAGCATCGGTTTGTGGTGGTAAATAGACAGCTACAAATAATATAGATGAGAACTCTCTTGGCAGATAGCGTGGTCTACAGCTTATCATAAGGTACTCTACCTCAGGCAAGCAATACCTCGAGACTTCTTTAATATTAGACATCACGCACCAGCTGTTATTGACAAATAGACACAAACCCGCCCCTCGTCTTACCAGACGTAGCTTCTCTGTGCATGGAAAATCCCACCAGCCCTATATTATCCATGTCGTCATTCAGCCAGGACTCGGTGAAACATAGGATATTACAGTTTTTAATGTTCCAAATTTTCTTTACGGTAGACAAACATAGGCTCATTCTGTTTGTTCAGAACAACTCATGGTATGTCGCCATGTCATCTTGTAACTGTGCATCAAACATAGTGATCATAAACGTTGACACTGAATATGACTTGAGTTTTATGATATGGAAATGTGAACTGCACATTTGGACTCATTGATGTTTGGCTTGCATGTAGGACTTTAAAGCAGTATGTATCATAATCCTCAAAGTGTTGTGTTTCAAAATACACCAAATCCTCTTAATTTACAGTGTTTATTTCAGTCTGACAACCTAAAAATTGCAAAAGTTGGCCAACTTCTTGTCACATATGGTGCTCAAGTTCTGAAAGGCTGTCAGTCAAATCCCGTACAGCGCTGTGAAGCACAGAGCCTGAGCTCTGACTGTAATTTATAGCATGTACAGCCACTACGTTTTAATTTAGATGCTTACCAGTGTCCAAATCTGCCATTTTCAACCCATATACAGGTATGAGTGTAAAGGGCTACAAAAAAAAAGAAAATCTGTCAGCAGCCACGTTTTCAAGATATTGGACTTTCAAGGAACAAAGTATCACTTGCCACATCCTCATGATGATGCAAACTTGACTGTCGACATGTAAAACCTTTTGGGACTGTATTGACAGCAGACATATTCCTTAAATTCTGTGTCATACCATTTTCTCCTAATCATCTCGCAAATTTCAGTTTTGGACGAGATTGACTTTATGAACAAAATGATCCTATTACTTTGTAGTCCATTTTAACACAATAACAAAAGGGTGGCAAGTAGCCTAGTGGCTAAGATTGCTGGTTCTTATCCTTGAACTGGCAGGGTGGGAAAAATTGCTCTTCTGTCCTTGATCAGGGCAGTTAACTGCTCCCTGGGGGCTGTGGACATCGAATAAGGCAGCCTCACCTCTCTGATTCAGAGGGGTTTGGTTAAATGCAGAAGACACATTTCAGTTTATAAACTCGTTATCAACGTAATTAGAACAGTAAACAAATAAGGTTGTGTCATACCCATGGTATACGGTCTGATATACCACAGCCTTCAGCCAATCAGAATTCAGGGCTCAAATAAGCCATTTTTTATGTCCACTATAACACTGGCTGTTTGGATCCTGGATGCTGATTGGTTGATAGCAGGGAGTTATAGCACCACAATTGCTGCATTCTCCGGGTAATGCCTGTTAGTAGCTCCATTAGATTTTTCAATGTGCATCCACTGTCCCACAGCCCAGCCAGTCATTTATTAAACTTAATCTCCCCTGAAAAAAAGCATCTAGATAATATTTCCCCATGCTACTAGGCTAGCATTTGCAACAGTTGGGGTTTGTCTAAACCAGGAATGGGCAACTGGCTGCCTGCCCCCCTTTTGTAGGCCAGCATATCAATTTCCAGAGGACAGGCTGGAAGATGACCCAATGAGGGTGCGGAACACCTTCCACAACTGAGATGAGAGACCATGTCGACCGGTAGTCTATGGATCCGGAAGACGTGATGTACCATGAGCTGGGCCGTCTCCGTGGCAGAGGGTAGTTTGGGGAGAGGAATGAAGTGGGCGACTTTGGAAAACCGATCCACAAAAGTCAGGATGGTGGTGTTGCCATCAGATGGGGGAAGAGCCATGACAAAGTCCAGGGAGATGTGGGAAGGTCCTGGTACTCTGCGGGAATGGAAGAGAGGTCCAGGGCACCTTCCGAGACCCCAGGAAGACATCCCGGGGCAGAAGGGACTCCAGCCCATGATGGCACCAGTAGACCAGTTGATGAGGGGATTGTGTCATTGGAGCCAGGAGAATCCTAAAACCACAGGAATCTGAGGAGACTTGATGAGCATGAATTGAATAGTCTCGCTGTGATTCTCTGACACCCGTAGGTTGATGGGAGTGGTATTATGAGTGACCCGGCCTATAGAGCGCCCGTCCAGGGGCTGAGTGGGGGGGTAAGCGGGGCTCCCGAGAAGGTGGAGAGATCGTGTACCACCGTTGTAAGCTGCCTCCCAGACAACCCGCGGAATTGCTCCAGCAACTTGTCCAATCCCCGATCATGGCATTCAGCCAACGTTTGGACCCCCTCCATAAGGCCAAGAAGCAGTTCCCCATGCCTCCCGATGGTGGCCACGAAGCAGTTCCGATGGTGGCCACGAAGCAGTTCCTCATGCCTTCCGATGGTGGCTCCTTGGGAGGAGGTGGCGTTGCGCAGCTGACCTGGTCTACTGGTCATGGCCAATTCGTACTAACAGGTTTGAAGGTAAGACCCAGGTGCACACAATGTCAAAGTAACAGAAGTTTATTAAATCTAACACTGGCAGTCAAAGGTACAGGACGGCAGTTCAGGGTCAGGGTCAGGGTCAGGGCAGGCAGAGGTCGATAATCCAGAGTAGTGAGGCAAATGTACTGGACGGTAGGCAGGGTCAGGGCAGGCAGAAACCTCAAAACCTGGAAAACTTGAAAACAGGGGAAAACGCTGGTAGGTATGAATGAACAAAACAAATTGGCAACAGACAAACAGAGAACACAGGTATAAATGAACAGGGGATAATGGGGAAGATGGGCGATACCTGGAGGGGTATGGAGACAAGACAGGTGAAACAAATCAGGGGGGTGAAGACAGGTATGTGCTGTTTCTATGACCAGCTGTTAGTCAGGAATTATTCACACGATAATTACCAGGTTCTCATGCCTTATTAGTTCTTATGCCTTATTGCTTAATTATAAACTGGGTGGTTCGAGCCCTGAGTGCTGATTGGCTGACAGCGTGGTATATCAGACAGTATACCACGGGTATGACAAAACATTTATTTTTACTTTAATTACCTTGGTAACCAGTTTATAATAGCAATAAGTCACCTCAGGGGTTTGTGATGTACGGCCAGTATACCACGGCTAAGGTCTGTGTCCAGACACTCCGTGTTGCGTAGTGCTTAAGAACAGCCCTTAGCCGTGGTATATTGGCCATATACCACACCTCCTCAGGCCTTATTGCTTAAATATACCACGGCTAACGGCCGTGTCCAGACACTCCGTGTTGCGTCTTGCTTAAGAACAGCCCTTAGTCGTGGTATATTGGCCATATACCACACCTCCTCGGGCCTTATTGCTTACATATACCATGGCTAAGGGATATTCTTTGACACAACGTGAGGCACAACCCTGAGGTGCCTTACTGCTATTAAACTGGTTACCAACATAAATAGAATGGTAAACAAGCATGTTTGTGTCATACCCGTGGTATATTGTCTGATATGCACACGGCTGGAATGCTTTTTTAGCCTATCAGTATCCAGAACACAAACTACCCAGTTTATAATCTACTATATACACTGGCCAATAAGAATTATCTTCTGGTTTAAACATCATGACCCAGTTCTCCAGTTGACAGATTGTTCCCCTTGCATGCCACGCTGTGCACTGCTGTAGGGGGAGGAAACCCCTCTTTCTGCAGTGAGGATGAACCGTCATGGGACAGTGTTTGTCTTCTCTGGTAAATCAAACAGAGGTGCCTGGGTGAACTTGTGTGAGAGTGCAGACGTGTGTGTGTGTGTGTGTGTGTGTGTGTGTGTGTGTGTGTGTGTGTGTGTGTGTGTGTGTGTGTGTGTTGAAGGGTTCATGGGAAAGGCATGGTGGATGAGGGTTTGAGGCTCATGGGAAGCTGTTGGATAGGACTGAAGGGAGAGTGAGTAGTGTGTGTGATGATGAACAGCACTCTTGCTGCTTTGCATTAGTTTTCTTCACCTGCCTCTGGTCCTTATTCCTCCAAGTAAGCAGGGCAGAGGCTTTGGAGTCTGCAGCTAGGAGGGAAGAAACCATGGTGTATGGAGGTAGTAAGAGCAGTCCTTGCGGTGTATGGAGGTACTGTAGTAAGAGCAGTCCTTGCGGTGTATGGAGGTACTGTAGTAAGAGCAGTCCTTGCGGTGTATGGAGGTACTGTAGTAAGAGCATTCCTTGGGGCGCACTATGGTGCTCCCTTTCTTTCTGAGCTGACAGCTCCTCAGACAGTCTATATTGCTAATTACAAATGACACAGATCTGTCATGATGCCAATGAGGCAGATATGAAATATGTGAATGTTTAATGTGTGTCAACTAGGGAATCAGTCAGTGGGAGCTCTATTTGCGTCGCTGTGTGTTTGACATGTCCTTGTCAATGTCATTAATAAGTAGCAGTAACTCTCGCCTGGCTGGCTGGCTGCTGGGTGTTTGACATGTCCTTGTCAATGTCATTAATAAGTAGCAGTAACTCTCGCCTGGCTGGCTGGCTGCTGGGTGTTTGACATGGGTAACCGTTTTACCGTGGTATAATTGAAAGTGAGAGAGTAGTGTTTGATTGGGAGATGAAGAGGTCATTAAACACCCTTCTCATGCTACTACTGCATGATTTACCCAATGTGCCTCTTTTCCTCTCTCTTTCCCGTTCTCTTCCTTCTACTGTTTCAACCTTCCTCATATCACATCCGCATCCTTCTCTCTCTCCTCCTCCTCTTCTCTGTCCTCTATCTTTCAGCTTCTTGTCTATCCTCATCCCTGCCTCCCTATTGTTATCTCTCGCTCTCTTTCTATCTCTCTCTCTCCACGTCCCACGTAGCATCGATAATTACTAGCGATACTCCAGAATTCATGGCTCTGTTTGGAGGGATTGAACACCACCAGAGACAAACTGCTCGCTCTCTCTCACACGCACACATACAATTCCCTCACAATCTGGTTGAAAGATGAAGGCAGAGAGCGAGGACAAATGACAAGAGGGGAGGGGAGAGGCAGAGAGTCCTTCTAATGAAAGGAGAGGGAAGCCCCTGTAGTTTAGCCCGGTCACCGAGCAGAATGAGAAATGCCCTTGGCTGCTAAGTCAAGCATTGCTTGTGATTACTCTCCACACTTATCAAGATGAGGTAAGTCACAGATAACCCCAGCAAGCTACAGTTCCCAGGGAGCAATAGACCAACAGAGCATTGCAGACACACTCACTAACATATACACAGGCACACACACAAAGACACACACACACACACACACCACATACACACATGCACTCATACAAGCACACACACGCGCACACCAACACACACACAAAGACACAAACACACACATGCACACACGCGCGCACACACACACAAAAGGGTTCCACTGACTGGCATCCATGGTTGATGATGGCACATGCTCTGTATGACTGCCCTCACCCTGGACTGGAATAGTGATGCAATAGTGATGGCTCAGCATATTAGGTGCCAACAAGGGAGGTGGGTTAATTGGCTCACATTGTGGGTGACAGCAGTGAGAAGGAAACAAAAGGAAACAGCAAGAAAATCCCTCAGCCAATCATATTAATTAAAGGGTATTGATGCATGAGATTCAATTAGACAGAGCCAGGGGTAAAAGGAGAATATTGTGGGTAGAGGGTACGGTGTGTGTCTGTGTGTGTGTGTGTGTTTGTGTGTGTGTGTGTGTGTGTGTGTTACCCTGTCGGATGAATGAAACTAGCATGGATCTGTTACAGTGATGAGAGTGTAACATGTTTGCTGTGGTACTGAGGTTGTCACCCCTACCCGTATGCTACCAGATCATTAACTAGGATGAAAAAGCATGTGTGTCACGGGTGGCCGGTGGCACCTTAATTGGGGAGGATGGGCTCATAGGAATGGAACACATGATAATGGTATCGAACACATCAAACACCTGGTTTCCATGTGTTTGATACCATTCCATTCACTCCATTCTAGCCATTATTATGAGCCGTTCTCCCCTCAGCAGTCTCCTCTGGTGTCCGTGTATGTGTGTATGAAAGAGAGAGAAGTCCATGTGTTCATGGTAATGTAATGCATGGCTGCAGTATCCTGTGACATGGAGTACAAGGAGTCAGTGTTATGATTCTGCACTGTATAGTCCGCTGTCTGGTTGACATTCACATCAATGTCATTGTGCCCATTCAAATGTGTGTGTGCACGCATATGTCTTCGTGAGACAGCCATGGATGGAGTATTGAGGGGAGCTTGTAAAACGGCTAACTAGCTTGAGGGAACCATTTTGGTAAACATATAGGTAGACGGTCATTTGGAAAATAGCATGTGTGCCTGCACTGAGATCAACTAAGAACTATAAACTGAATAAACGGAACAGTTCAACTGTGGGCATATGCGTTGACATGCCAGCCTCAGTCTGTCTGGGAAATGTCCTTCTGCCTTCCCTCTCCCCCCTGGTCATGCTTTCTCCCAGCCATCCCCTCTGGTCCTACTGCCTCCCAGCCATCCCCTCTCCCCTCTGGTCCTGCTGCCTCCCAGCCACCCCCTCTCCCCTCTGGTCCTGCTGCCTCCCAGCCATCCCCTCTGGTCCTGCTGCCTCCCAGCCATCCCTCTCCCCTCTGGTCCTACTGCCTCCCAGCCATCCCCTCTCCCCTCTGGTCCTGCTGCCTCCCAGCCACCCCCTCTCCCCTCTGGTCCTGCTGCCTCCCAGCCATCCCCTCTGGTCCTGCTGCCTCCCAGCCATCCCCTCTCCCCTCTGGTCCTGCTGCCTCCCAGCCACCCCCTCTCCCCTCTGGTCCTGCTGCCTCTCAGCCATCCCCTCTCCCGTCTGGTCCTACTGCCTCCCAGCCATCCCCTCTCCCCTCTGGTCCTGCTGCCTCCCAGCCATCTTCTCTGGTCCTGCTGCCTCCCAGGAATCCCCTCTCCCCTCTGGCCCTGCTGCCTCCCAGCCATCCCCTCTCTCCTCTGGTCCTGCTGCCTCCCAGTCACACCCTCTCGCCTCTAGTGACTCTCCAGGGTTGCTCTGCTCTGGGGAAGAGTGAGTTGTGACATAATGGCCATCTGTAACAGGCTTGCCTGGGATTGAAAGCTCAGCGCGACACAGCCTCCCCAACAATCATGTCTCTCTCTCTCTCTGCTGCCCAGTTAAGAGCTCCGCTGGGAGAGCTCTCTCTCTCTCTCTTTTTCTAGCACTAACTATCTGCCTCTCTCTTCAGTGATTTTTCATTCTGGCTGTCTTTTTATTCTATTTACATTTGGGGGGGGGGGGGGGGGGGTCACAACAAGGCTGTGTTGTTCTTAGATATGTTTTTTCCTTGACATGCTCAAATAACAAAGATTGGTCACTTTTTTTTTTGTAATCTGTTGGACCAGGAGACTCTGATCTTTGTACGTCAGTGTCTTTCCTCGTGCTGAACAAATGTGTCCTTAACATCCGTCAGGACAGATTTTCCTCCATTTTAAACCTTTTGTTATTACCAAATCAAAAATCACATTTTACACTTTAAATCCACCCCGCAATAGCCTATCACCTCGAAACTGGTCATCACCATCCTGGACGTCCCTAAGATGAACCTCACTGAATGTGCTATTGATATCTAGAAAAACAAGGAAACACTAACACTGATGCTAATCATCTGCAATCATCATCTCCTCATGAACCATATGGCACATTCACTCCAGATTTGGTATTTAGACTTATTACATCAGTCTTTACAGGTTTTGAGACAAATATGGCCGCAATGTACCTATAGATGCATGTTAGCACATATGCTAATGATAAAAATGCTTAAAACATCTTCTTCTCATGAACCATGAGTCAGATTGGCTCCAGATTTGGTATATAAACTCAATTAATTATCCTCTAATGAATTTGAGAATGATTAGTTTCTGCATTCAAAGTCGGCCACTCTACACCACTAGATGGTACCATATCACACCAGGGCTATAAGAACTGAACCCATTGACACGAGGCCATGAAATGTGGTATGTAAACCTTGTGTATTTGTCCGTAGAAGCTGTGTGAATATAAAGTCAGTTGGTGGCACTATGAATGTCATTGGCACCAGTGGAACCATAGAATTCCAGAGCAGTAACTATTGATCTTTGTCTCATGAAGGTTAGATTGAAATTTTGCAGACAAACAATGAGAAATATCGTGATTAGTATATCTGCATAGTCACATATTGTTGCCATATCACATAGTGTTGCCATATTATGTGGTCTGAACACAGTGAAACATTTATATTTTATTCTGGAAAATTAGAAACCTGAAGTCCTGCCGCTTGCGCAGTATGTGTATTACAGCTGTGAGCGTGTATTGAAGTATTATTTTGGAATGCGAATGTGGAGTGTTAATGAACTTATCTTGTGTTCTATCTGTCATCCTGTGAACCCTGATCATTGCTGCTCTCTCTTTCTTTCTTACCAAGAATTGAACAGAACTCTAGTCAGTGACAAATGAAACCATCCTTTGGCCTTCTACACCAACTGGCTTGACTTCCTTGTGGCAATATATTATGCTGTTCCTCATCCCAAAGCCACAGTCTCACTTGTTTCATGGTATAAAGAGGCCACTAGAGCTGCAATGATTTTTTCATTGATCGATGTAGAGCGTTAGCAGAGCAACACAAGAGCCCTAATGGCACCTGGGAGATTCTCAGTGGCACTTCCTAATGGCTAGAGTTGGTAAAAGCCACAGTGGCTCTTTATTCCCCTCTGGTACATATCTGGTGTGATGAGGACTGGTTACAGTTTTTTTTACGATTGCTTACACACTAAAATTGAACTTTTCCCACAATTAGCAAAACCTTACACTCAGGGAGCAAAACACAAGGCTAGATTTGCACAACTGTAAGCACATTGTCAGCTTCACACTATTTGCAAAACATTACACACAGTGATTTGCAAAACCCTAAACACACTTGTATACATCAGACACAGAAGTATATCATGATGTCACTTCCTTGCAATTCCAAAGCACTGACTGTCAAATTACCACACCTATGAGCCAATCTGTTAAACTTCTTATGGCTGCAATCCCGTTAACGGGATGATATGACAACAACCAGTGAAAGTGCAGGGCGCCATATTCAAAATAACAGAAATCTCATAACTAAAATTCCTCAAACATACATGTATTTTATATCGTTTTCAATGTAGTCTTGTTGTTAATCCCACCATCGTGTCCAATTTCAAATAGGATTTACGGGGAAAGCACCACAAACGATTATGTTAGGTCACCAACAACTCACTAAAATACACAGCCAATTTTACAAGCCAAAGAGAGAGAGAAAAAAAGCACAAATCGAGAAAATGTATCACTGACCTTTGATAATCTTCATCAGACGACAATCATAGGACTTCATGTTACATAATATATGTATGTTTTGTTTGATAAAGTTCATATTTATATAAAAACATCTGAGTTTACATTGGCACGTTACATTCACTAGTTCCAAAAACATCCAGTGATTTTGCATAGCCACATTGATTCAACAGAAGTACTCATCATAAATGTAGATGATAATACAAGTTATACACATGGAATTATAGATATACCTTTCCTTAATGCAACCGCTGTGTCAGATTTAAAAAAAACATTACGGAAAAAGAAACCCATGCAATAATCTGAGACGGCGCTCAGAAGTAAAAATCACCACAGCCGCAACGATGGCGTCAACATAAACAAGAAATTACATGATAAATATTCCCTTACCTTTGATGATCTACATCAGAAAGCACTCCAGGAATCCCAGGTCCACAATAAATGTTTGTTTTGTTCGATAATATCTGTTATTCATGTCCAAATACCTTCTTTTGTTGAAAATGGCTGCTTGATAGACACCTGATGCATTCTGCTATCATTCACTCCCACAACACCATAGAAATCTCATTACAATTTCTATTATTGGTTGACATCTAGTGGAACCCCTATGCAGTGCAACATCATTAATATCTCAAGGGGATTTCATTGGGGACTCTGGTGAATATATACAAAGCCCAGATTTCTCACTTCCTGTTTTGATTTCAACTCAGGATTTTGCCTGCCATATGAGTTATGTTATACTCACAGCCATCATTCAAACAGTTTTAGAAACCTTAGAGTGTTTTCTATCCAATACTAATAATACTATGCATATATTAGCAACTGAGACTGAGGAGCAGGCCATTTACTTTAGGCACCTTATTCATCCAAGCTACTCAATACTGCACCCCAGCCATAAGAAGTTGCTAAACACAGCCATCAGGTGCACAAACACATGATTGCTAAATTGTAGACACACCAATCAGGTTTAAGCACTATACAAATGCAGCAGGTAGGTTCACCTGCTTTCAACCAAAATGGAAGGAGTCAGAAGAAGAGTGAGGGTGAGAGGAGGAGTACACAGAGGAGGAGAAGGAGGTAGAGGAGGAAGAGGCAGAGGCCGAGCCAGAGGAAGACCTGAAGCAGGAGGAGAACGTGCACAAAGGAAAAGAGGACCAAACTTATCAAATGACATTCGTGCAACACTAGTGGACCATGTTGTGAACCACGGATTGACGCTGAGGGAGGCTGGACTGAGAGTTCAGCCAAATCTTAGCAGATATACAGTGGCATCTGTCATAAGGACTTTTCGACAGGAAAACAGGTTAAAGATCTGTCTACAGTTACAGTAATCAGCTGCTTATTGTCAGCACCATATCAGCACTTGTCATACCCCTTCCTATGACATTGTACAGTAAGTTACATATATTATTCTCTACATAGGATTGAGGGTTGGGAACGACAAGGAGGAAGGGGGCCCATATTCACGCAAGAACAAGAGAGATAATTAACATTGTTTTGGCCAATAATGCTATCAGGCTCCGAGAACTACAAGCCAACATTATCGGTGACCATGCCATTTTCAATAATGTCCGTCAGGCTCAGAGAACTACAAGCCAACATTATCGGTGACCATGCCATTTTCAATAATGTCCATCAGGCTCAGAACTACAAGCCAACATTATCGGTGACCATGCCATTTTCAATAATGTCCATCAGGTCTCTCAGTCAACACTGGCACACATCCTGAAAAGACATTAGGTTCAAATGAAACAACTTTATCGAGTGCCTTTTGAGCGGAGTTCAGAGAGGGTCAAACGGCTGCGGCATGAGTATGTGAAGGTTTGTATTGTTCACTTTAGCACTGTGATGTTGCATACTGCACACATGACTTTTTTACATTGACTGTATACTAGTTCTTTCCTGAACTACACAATCTTGTCTTTCACTGTATTTCAGGGAGTTTTGCAGATGGATGCTGAGGAAATCCTGCATGAATTCATATATATTGATGAGGCAGGGTTCAACCTCAAAAAGCAAGAAGGAGAGGCAGAAATATCATTGGCCACAGGGCTATAATCAATGTCCCAGGGCAACGTGGGGTAACATCACCCTTTGCTCTGCCATTTCACAGCATGGGGTTGTCCTCCGTCATGCCAAAATGGGCCCTTACAACACACCTCACATTCTTGCATTTTTGGACCGATTGCACCACATCGTCACAGCAGGTAATGAAATGCACCAGATGCAATACACGGTCATCTGGGACAATGTGTCATTCCACCGCTCTGCTTTGGTCCAGAACTGGTTTCAACACCATCCACAGTTGACAGTACTATACCTCCCACCATACTCTGTTTCTAAACCCTATCGAAGAGTTTCTCTCTGCATGGCGGTGGAAGGTTTACGATCTCCAGCCCCAGGCTCAGGTACCCCTCATTCAGGCCATGGAGGTTTACGATCTCCAGCCCCAGGCTCAGGTACCCCTCATTCAGGCCATGGAGGACGCCTGTGACCAAGTCGACGCCGCAGCTGTGCAAGGATGGATTCGACATTCAAAACTGTTCTTCCCGCGTTGTCTTGCTAATGATGATATTGCTTGTGTTGTTGATGAAATTCTCTGGCCAGATCCAGCTAGGCGAAGAGATAATGTATAGTATGTATAGTATATTTTCTGTACAATATTGTCAGTTTTTTTCAGATGATGTTTTGTTTGTTGTTATTTACTGTAATTGTAACCTGTACTGGATACAGTGTTTTACGTTTGTCTGTTTGCTGAGTTAACAGTGTTATGCACACTACTGTAGTAGCATGAAAACTGGGACATGTTTTGTTGTGATTCTCCATGTTGACATGTTGACTGATTTGGGTATATGGAGAGAAATAAATGATATTTTCCTCAGTCTGCAGCATTGGTCTTGTGTAGTGTTTGTATAGTTGCACTTTCTCTGTGTACTTCATTTACAGTATTCTTATCACTGACAATTAGACTTGCTAAAAGTGTTTTAGGTTAGCAACAGCAGTGTGTAACTGGTTCAAAAAGATTGAAGTCATATGAAATGTGTGGGTATCGTATGGTAACAAAATATAATTTTTATGAAGTCGTGTTTAGTTTTGACAAAAGTGTTCCATTTTGCAAATGATCTGAAGTGTTGTGCTAATTGTGTGTCGTGTTTTGACAAACCGGGCCCTGTTTTCAGAATTGTGCTTAAAAAAATTGAAAAAAAACTCCTAGCTCTTGTCTTCCATTTGTTCTAAGCAGCCGGAGTGTGTATTGTACAGTATGTTGAGACAGCGGGACCTGTTCAGTGTGGGAGTGAAGCATCAGATGTATTGGCCCAGACAGACAGCAAGCAGTGGTGTTTATTAGCCCTGTCTTGCATGAGCTGTCTGTTGAACTGCACATACAGCCATCTTTCCCAATGAAATGACACTGCCATCTCTCTCTCTAAGATCCCTTGTCTCCCTGCTCTCCCACAGACATCCGCAGGGACATGTAATGAACGGCTTCCCTGCTCTGATGGTGTTATTGGGTAGGATGAATCCCACATAACTCAAAGGATATGAGAGAGAGAATGGGGGCGATAAAGAGGGAGAGAGAGAGAGACAATGGGGAGCGGCAAAGAGAGAGAGAGACAATGAGGAGCGGCAAAGAGAAAGAGAGACAATGGGGAGCGGCAAAGAGAGAGAGAGAGACAATGGGGAACGGCAAAGAGAGAGAGAGACAATGGGGAGCGGCAAAGAGAGAGACAATGGGGAGCGGCAAAGAGAGAGAGAGAGAGAGACAATGGGGAACGGCAAAGAGAGAGAGAGAGACAATGGGGAGCGGCAAAGAGAGAGAGAGAGAGAGACAATGGGGAGCGGCAAAGAGAGAGAGAGAGAGAGAGAGACAATGGGGAGCGGCAAAGAGAGAGAGAGAGAGACAATGGGGAACGGTAAAGAGAGAGAGAGACAATGGGGAACGGCAAAGAGAGTGAGAGACTATAGGGAGCGGCAAAGAGAGAGAGAGACAATGGGGAACGGCAAAGAGAGAGAGAGACAATGGGGAACGGTAAAGAGAGAGAGAGACAATGGGGAACGGCAAAGAGAGAGAGAGACAATGGGGAACGGTAAAGAGAGAGAGAGACAATGGGGAACGGCAAAGAGAGAGAGAGACAATGGGGAGCGGCAAAGAGAGAGAGAGACAATGGGGAACGGCAAAGAGAGAGACAATGGGGAACGGCAAAGAGAGAGAGAGACAATGGGGAACGGCAAAGAGAGAGACAATGGGGAACGGCAAAGAGAGAGAGAGACAATGGGGAACGGTAAAGAGAGAGAGAGACAATGGGGAACGGTAAAGAGAGAGAGTATGGGGGCAATAAAGAGAGAGAGAGAGAGAGAGAGAGAGAGAGAGAGAGAAAGCAAGGAAGGGAAGTAGAGAAAGAGGAAGAGATATTAGAGGGGGGAAGTGTGAGTTTTGTATCTACATGGTTGTAAATATGAGAGTCTCTGTCACATTGTTACAGACCCTGACTCTGTTCCTATGGGGAAATAACCCTTCAAATCATGTACCCAATCACATACCCACATTGTGAGTGCACACACACACACACACACACACACACATACACACAGATAGAGAGACCAATCTTGGGTTCTTCATCAGGATCTGTGTATCGATCTGGATCGTGCAAGCAAATGGCTCTCAGGGAGGCTGAGAGAGGAGAGGGCAGAGTAGGAGGAGGTTAGAGGCATGGGAACTAACATCTGACCCCCATTCCCCCAGAGGGTTTCTCACAAACTGCTCTCTCATCCATGTTTCATCTCCCTCATTAAAGCTACATTGTGGATGAGAGGCGGCCCGCTAGCTTAGCCCGACCAGGCTGTTCTCTCTAACTGAGAGTGACTGAGCATTAAGCCATGGCACCACAGCACCTGCAGCCTCCAGCTGGCAGACTGTCAACTAGGAGCACCACAGAGCAGGGAAAGGGAAAGTGAGGAAGGTTGTAGGAGTGAACCGGAACAGACTCAGTGGCTGCATGTCTCCTAGCTGTAAGGATTCGTTATCTGTCGGTTTCCTAAATGAACACAAAGTAGACGGCAGGGACCCTGCACATTAAATGTTCAGTTATCTTATTCCTCCTCATCACAAATACATGTGTGATGCTGATGTATCTTTCATGGAGCAGAAGACTGGCTCTCTTTCATTTGACTTAATCCTCCAATGACCCCAAACTCTTTTGCTTAAAATACCAACGGCAATGATAATGGGCAGAGAGAGATAAGGTGCTGGCCAGCAGCTAGCCAGCAGCCTCTGTTCATGACATCAGTTTGTCTATTTTTGTCGTCAACTTTTATTAAACTATTATTCATCATTATTAGATGACGTTGCAAATATTCATTGCACTGACGACTAAACAATTTGTATACCCTTCTAAAAGACACATTTGGCTGTGTGTTGTTAACTCAGACTATTGTAAGTATTTTCCTACCTCCCTAACTGACAATCTCCTATTAACCCATTCTGTTCAACTCCAAGTTCCTCTCAACCCTAAATAACTATTACATGACTCTTCTATCTGTCCCTGTCCATGGGCCCTGTCTAATAAAGCTTTGTGCTGACTGTTTCCTCTGCAGAGCCCCAGTTGAAAGGCATCGTTACCAGGCTGTACAGTCAGCACGGATACTACCTGCAGATGCAGCCGGATGGCACCATGGATGGCACAAGGGACGAAGGCAGCTCCTTCTGTAAGTGTGTGTGTGTGTGTGTGTGTGTGTGTGTGTGTGTGTGTGTGTGTGTGTGTGTGTGTGTGTGTGTGTGTGTGTGTGTGTGTGTGTGTGCGTGTTGGCACGTGGCCTGCCAGTCTGGCTAGTAGCCAGGTATTGTATACTTCTCTCAGTGTCTGGCACCAGTTGATTGCTCATTCAACAACCGCTGATCAGGGCTATTGGTCTGTGACTGAAGTACTTCCAGAATAGGTGGATACTAGATACTGGTATCCTGGTATACTGGAATAAATACAGCACACAACCCAATCACCATTAACACCAACTCAGATCAGGTCATGGCAACAGTACACAAAACCACACTAAGCACACAATTTGAAACACTGAAATATTCAGTGTTGTTGTATACTTCTCCCTCATCCATAAAATCCTTCATATAGTGAGGTCATGCCAAGAGAAGATAGAAGGAGAAGTAGAGAAATAGAGAGAGAGAGAGATGTAGCAATAGAGTAACAAAGAAATAGAGAAAGAGATGGAAGGGAGAGAATGGAACAGAAAGAGAGAAGGGGGAGTGACAGGGATGAGTGTGTGTGTGCGGTGTGTGATGACTGGGTCTGTCCTCAGCTCTCCTCCTCGGGCCCAGCTGTCTGCGTGTGTGAGGAGCAGAGCAGAGAGGAGCGTGTGGAACAGACTGACTGGTCTTTGAGTGAGCTGGAGGTTGTCAGAGGGTTTGGTGCAGGGTGACTATGACACCACAGAGTGATGAAAAGGGGAGAGAGAAGACAGCAGCATGGTGAGGCAGAGAATGGGGAGACTTATAAACATGCCTGCTTTCTTGATCTACCATGACATCGTTGTACAATAATTGAGTTATTATTCAGCAGATAAATAAATAACCACTTGAGACATCCTCAAGGACCCCTCACTTTGCAGGTTCTTTGTTTCATTGAATTGTTTACTTACTTTTAATATGGACTGGATGCATGTATTGACTTTCAATATTAATCTTATTTGATTCCCAAATGCGCCTTTAAAAACTGCCAACAGTGAAAATACACAAAATCAACAAGAGGATTTGACAAAGATCTTATTCAAATATAGTTAGAGATTAGGAAAGCCAGATGCCCCTTCACAAACAGCAAGGTCTGCAAATAAATAGACAACACAATCATGTTGACAAAGACGCTGTGCTTCTTATTGCATCGGGTTTAGGTTTCAGAATGGGTGTGGATTTGATAAGGATATTTAGTTGGCACGTTTAAAATCCATGGAAGCAATAATTGTTCCTTTATCTCTCTCATCTCTACTTTCTCTTTTCCACCCGATCTGTCTTCTACTCTTTCCACTCTGTTGTCCTGTTCTGATGGTTCCCTTGGTCTCTATGTAGAAGAGCTCAGTAACACCCCTGAAACCCTGCACGCCCCAGAGAGAGTGAGAATAGACGAGAGATAGAGGATAGACTTGTCCTTTCTCTTCCTTCCTTCCTCCCGCCTCTGCCCCTTCCTGACGTCTATTTCTGTCATATTTTTGTCACTCCATCCTCTCTGTTGTTCACGCTCTCTTTCTCCCTTGTTTTCTCCCACTGTCTCTCTCAGAGGCTCTCGTTCTATTCCTTTGTGTTTCACCAGTCCTCTTAGCTGTATTCAGGGAGGTGCTGCACCCAGAATAGAGCAAAAGTATGGCAAACCTGAGGTGACGTGATGATAGCCCCTCACTCCAACAACACTCCATATCTCGCTCATGACACTCTGGCTTAGGCTCAGTGAGGTTGTGACCTTTGTGCCTGGTAGGGTTATTCAGAGGTGAAACAACAGCCATGTAAATTCCTATAGAAGACATTCTAGGAAGCTCTTGATTGCTGCTGTCTGGGTCGGTCTAATGTCAGTCTCATGTTCTAACGTTTCTCTCTCCTCCCTCCCTCTTTCCGCCTCTCTGCAGCACAGTTCAACTTGATTCCTGTGGGTCTGAGGATCGTGGCGATCCAGGGGGCGAAGACAGGGCTCTACCTGGGCATGAACAGCGATGGGTACCTCTACACCTCTGTGAGTCCACATGCTCAACAATACATAAACCAGTAACAACATTGGACAATGTGTCTTTTACAGTAATGTTTCTGAGTAAACCTGGGGGAAATGGCTGTGTGGCAGTAGGCCAGTGCCAGCAATAGAGATACTCACTTTAGCTCTCTAAATGACAGTTATAATGACCATGCAACGGCTGGAACAGCCATATCAGGAGTGGACTGCTGTTGCGAAATCTCCTCAATTACGGACTGTGTTGTTGCTGTCCATGGTGCTGAACTCTGTGCCAGGAGAATCTGGTTTCTGCCCATGATGCTGAACTCTGTGCCAGGAGAATCTGTTTGCTGTCCATGGTGCTGAAATGGACTTCAATCTGGAGTTGCACATCCTGTTCCATTGGCTTAGATTCAGCGGTGCAGTTGAGCCACTTAGAAATATACACCCCCCGTAAAAAAATTTGGGTCACTTAGAAATGGTTTTGTTTTTGTGCATTAAAATAACATCAAATTGATCAGAAATACAGTGTAGACATTGTTAATGTTGTAAATGACTATTGTAGCGGGAAATGTCTGGTTTTTATTGAATATCGACATAGGTGTACAGAGGCCCATTATCAGCAGCCATCACACCTGTGTTCCAATGGCACTTTGTGTTAGCTAATCCAAGTTGATCATTTTAAAAGGCTAATTGATCATTAGAAAACCCTTTTGCAATTATGTTAGCACAGCTGAAAACTGTTGTTCTGATTAAAGAAGCAATAGAACTGGCCTTCTTTAGACTAGTTGAGTATCTGGAACATCAGCCTTTCTCAGTTTGATTTCAGGTTCAAAATGGCCAGAAACAAAGAACTTTGAATCTGCAATGTACAATTGTATGGGGGTTGAGGACAGTATGCAGCTATAGTACAGCGTCTGTACTGAGGATGTACTGTTCAACGTTAAGTCTCTTCACCGAGCTTAGGTAATAGGGTGTAAGCTCTGTGTGTGATTAAGGATGAAAGGTTACTGTGCCCCGAGCGTCTAGATTGCCACACAACATAAAAACAGCAGAATAATAACAAGGGATTAGCCACTGCAGTGTGACCAATTACCTACACTGTGTCTGGTGCTACTGTAAAGGACATAGAGCAATAACATTACAGAGTAGTGGAACATTCACTCAATCTCACTGTGTGTGTGTGTGTGTGTGTGTGTGTGTGTGTGTGTGTGTGTGTGTGTGTGTGTGTGTGTGTGTGTGTGTGTGTGTGTGTGTGTGCGTGTGCGTGTGTGTGTGTCACAGAATCCATTTTTTAAAACACAGGGTGTAACCGTGCGATACTTCATACATAAAGTCTGTCAGCGTGCAGTGCATGTAGGGCAGACACATTCAAGTTGGGAGAGCTCGTTGGAGCGTTGGTGTAAGGTTGTAACAGCTACACCTCTGTCAGTGTGAGAGAGAGAGAACATCCCTGAGCTGAAGATTAACATTCTGCAATGAGAAGGCGTTTGTCTATTGCCTCTGTGTGTACAGAGGCAATAGGAGCATCGGGTTCAAAGGAAACAGTCAAAACCCCTCGGTAACTCACAGAGGCCTTCTATGTGGCTTCAAGCAGACAGACAGAGTGTCTTCCCTTAGAATAGAATCATGCTGAGGATGTGTAACCTTGTGTGTTTGGTGTGTGTTACAGTCACACACCGGTAAGCTGTTGTTTGTGAGAGCGGATACATGTTTGAAACAGTGATGTACTCTGTTTTGTGACTGTGTGGGTGAGAGGCTGAGGTGAGTGACAACAAGAGACACAGAGGACACTGCCATTGGGGAAAACCTCTGCAGGGCTCTCAGTCAGTCAGTCAGTCAGTCAGTGAGTCAGTGTAGAGTAGGCAGTCAGTCAGTCAGTCAGTCAGTCAGTCAGTCAGTCAGTCAGTCAGTCAGTGTAGAGTAGGCAGTCAGTCAGTCAGTCAGTCAGTCACTCACTCACTCACTCACTCACTCACTCACTCACTCACTCACTCACTCACTCACTCACTCACTCACTTTGATTCTTTGTCCTCCTCTTTTCAATTAGGCTGTGCATTGCAGTAAAAGCGTGATCAGACTGCTTTTGTCAGGCTAGTGAAGCACATAGCCCAGGAGGGCAGTATGGAGCTAATGACAAGGGGGAACTCCATGTCACAGCTCTGTTGTCTCAGCCATGAGCCTCAGCTTCCTTATACCTGTAGGAGACTCCAGGAAAATGGCTTCTGTCCTGGTAAAAATAGTGCTCAGCTCTGTCCTGACCCATTTTATCATCTGTGTTCTCTGGAAAACCCTCCTGGGCCATGAGAGGGGGGAGATGTGTGAGAGAAGGGGGCCGATTGTGTGTGGGAGTGTGAGTGTGTGTGTGTGTGCGTGCGTGCGAGAAAGACAGATAGAGAGATGGTGGATGGGAAGAGGCACAATTGAGAGACTAGATTTCACAGATGCAGTTCCAATGCATGTCAATCAGGCCTCTGAAATGAACCGCGGTGATTGCGTATTTAATGGGTGTGTTGATGTACGTATGCATACCTTCAATTATAATGTCTATGATGTAATATATGTTCAGCACATTTGTGTAGTGGTTGATGTGTGTGTGTGGGCAGGTTTTACACATGCGGTTATGTATATTTGAGTGGATAATTGTGTTTGTGTCTGTGCTTGTATGAGTAATTTCTATTGTCTGCGTTTAATTGCTTGTGAGGTTATACATGTAAATCACTGTAATATCTATGTGGTGCTGTGTGAGAGAGATAGAGAGAGAGAGAGAGAGAGAGAGAGAGAGAGAGAGAGAGAGAGAGAGAGAGAGAGAGAGAGAGAAGAGAGAGAGAGAGAGACCTTTCCTGATGAATGGCTTTGTAGTCCATTCTTCTCCTGTGAGGGCTGCATTGAGATGCAGGACAACACAGCCGTCCAGATAGCATCACCTTCATCACAATGGGGTCTGAGAGAGAGAACAGGAGAGAGTTGGCAAAACGGCAGGGATAGAGAAAGAAGGGATGAGGTATAGAGAAACGGAATGGAATGATACAGAGGCAGACATGCTGCCAGCCAGGCAATGAAGTGCACTTAGGAGAAGTAATGCTGTGTGCAGGCAGGGTTCCTTCTTTCTATTAATTTATCATTAGTCCAGCAACAAGGTTCTGTGCTAAGATGGTACTAATAAGTAAGAGATGTAGACTTGGTTGCCAATGGCATCTGTTGTTGTAGTCTTTCCAGCCACACAGCATCAGATAGCATGTACATATCTGTATGTGTATTGGGTGTGAGTGTGTTGTGAACAAAGAGCTTTGTTTTGACAGATGTATCACTGCTGTGTAATTTACCCCGAGCCTATGACAAAGGCCACTGCTGATCTAATGACACACAGAGACATCACAAGTGCACTACCTCCCTCCGTTCTCTCTCTCCTATGAAGGGGATATTGAAAGGGGGATGACAAATGGAGGTATGAAGGGATGTGAGGTGGATGCATGGTCACCTCTGTCACTCCCCTGCATGTGAATCACATCAACAGAGACTGTTAATCAACCCAGAGATGAGTGTAGAGTAGGCAGTAGACTCCACTTACACATCCCCTAGCCCCAACTCACTCTGCTCCTAGCTATCACTCACACAACATAACATCATACCAAGCCGTGGCATCATAAACCATTAGAGAAGGGCCATGTAGTTATGGTGACAGAGGGCCATCTGCGTGCCTCACATGCTGACTACACCGGCCACGCGCTCGCGCTCGCCGTCGCGCTCATTTTGATTTTGTCCCTTCACACCAGACAATCTGGGCAGGTTAAAATACCAAAACCAACTGTGAATCAACTACATTAATTTCGGGGCAGGTCGAAACACACATGAAACATTCATGGATATTTAGCTAGCTTGTCCTGGGAGATGAACGTTTGATTGTTATTTTAGCTGGCATGCGTATGGTCCTCTTTTTAGCTGGTTCTTTGTCATACAAAATTGTGTGTTTCTCTACTCCGACGATTCATCCACAGATAAAAAGGGAAGCCTGGTGTGTATTTAGTTCATCTTCAATGAATCTCTCCTCTTTTGTCTTTCAAGCTTCCACATAGGTCTGTAACTTCCTGATACCCAGGGGACTTGCAGCGTGTGATGCGTCTCCAGTAGAAACAAGCTATATTTTAGCGATTGGGTACGCAGACGCTCGTTCACAACCTCCAGCCCAATCAAAGACCAGCGCTCGAGCAGTGTGGGTGAAATGATTGAATAACCTGTGTATTGCAATGCTTGTGCACACAACATGACCAGTGAGGTCAGCCTCGCCCTCTGTTAAACCACTCTCTTTAAGTGCATCTACGGTGCCGTGAAAAAGTATTTGCCTCCTTTCTGATTTTTTCTATTTTTGCCTATTTTTTACACTGAATGTTATCAGATCTTCAACCAAAACCTAATATTAGATAAAGGGAATCTGAGTTTACAAATAACCAAAAAAATGGATACTTAATTTTAAATATTGAATTAACAAAGTTATGCAACACCCAATTCCCCTGTGTGAAAAAGTAATTGCCCCCTTACACTAATAACTGCTTGTGCCACTTTTAGCTGAATTGACTGCAACCAAATGCAGAACTGCTGTAACTCTTGCATGCAGAACTGCTGTAACTCTTGCATGCAGAACTGCTGTAACTCTTGCATGCAGAACTGTTGGAACTCTTGCATGCAGAACTGTTGGAACTCAGCAACATTTGTGGGTTTTCAACCACGAACTGCTGGTTTCAAGTCCTGCCACAACATCTCAATTGGGATTAGCCCATTCCAAAACTTTAAATGTGTTGCTTTTTAACTATTTTCATGTAGACTTGATTGTGTGTTTTGGATCATTGTCTTGCTGCACGACCCAGCTGTGCTTCAGTTTCAGCTCACAGACGAATGGCCAGAAATTCTCCTGTAGAATTCTCTGATGCAGAACAGAATTAATGGTTCCTTCTATAAGGCAAGTTGTCCAGGTCCTGAGGCAGCAAAGCATCCCCAAACCATCACACTACCACCACCATGTTTGACCATTGGTATGAGGTTC
This sequence comes from Oncorhynchus clarkii lewisi, assembly GCF_045791955.1. Taxonomy (NCBI): domain Eukaryota; kingdom Metazoa; phylum Chordata; class Actinopteri; order Salmoniformes; family Salmonidae; genus Oncorhynchus; species Oncorhynchus clarkii. The sequence goes on along the minus strand of NC_092156.1, from coordinate 41,976,886 downwards.
CTAATGTGGAATGCAGAGTTTGGTTTTTGCCCGACATAACGGGACCCATCTTGTCCAAAAAGTTGACTCAAGTATGCCAAAAGGCAACTGAAAGCACCTGGATGATCATCAAGACTCTTGGAAGAATGTTCTATGGACAGATGGGTCAAAAGTATAACTTTTGCATGACATTTGGTATTGCATAACTTTTTAAAAATTTAATAAATGAAATAAGTATGTAATTGTTGTGTTATTTGTTCACTTTGGTTGAAGATCTGTTTTGGTTGAAGATCTGATAACATTCAGTTTAAAAAGTATGCAAAAGTAGAGAAAATTAGAAAGGTGACCAATACTTTTTCACAGCCCTGTACGCCTTCTTAACCCTTGTGTTGTCCTTAAGGGTCAAACAATGACCCACCACTATGTATAGCAGCAGAGAAAAACCCCTAAATGATATTTCTTCAACTTGAAATTTGATGACTTTTCCTAGAGTGACCCCAAAGTTAGAAAAAGTGAAACGTCGCCTTTATTCATATTTCCATGAAAGCTGTACACCACCAGGGTACAAAGATTGTCTTAGGGTCATTTTTGACCCGGCAGTTATAAAATCATTTACACACCACAAAAAAACAACAAAGACACACACACAATTAGAAATTGAGATTATGTGTGGTACTGATTGAACTCAGCCAGCAGCTACTGAAGAGGAAGATCACCATGGTTGGCACAGTTAGAAAGAACAAGCCTGAGCTCCCCCTGCACTCCTTGAAACAAGAGGGAGAGAGGCCTTCTCATAAAGGTTTGCCTTCACCACCACTCTACTTTCTTACCTCCCAAAGAGGAACAAGAATGTGGTCCTCCTGAGCACACTGCACAAAACGGCTGAGATCAGTGATCATGAGGACAGGAAGCCAACCATCATCCTGGACTTTAACCACAACAAAGGAGATGTGGACAACCTTACAGCTGCAGGATCATGACTGCCTGCTTGCCCCTGGTCATCTTCCATAACATCATTGATGTGTCCTCTTACAATGCCTTTGTGATATGGAACAAGATCAACCCTACCTGGATGTCTGATTAACGAAACAAGAGGAGGGTGTTCCTGGAGCAGCTGGGAAAGGCACTTGTAACCCCACGCATTCAAAGAAGGGAGTGCCTCCCCGGCACTGCAGCCTCTGCAGCGCTTGTGAAAGCTGTTCAGGGGACTGAATCTTATACTGATCCACCCGAGGCTGCAGCTGGGGCAGACAAGAGGAGGAGATGCCAATTCTGCCCCCAAAGAAAGACTGTAAAACAAATACTATGTGCTGCACATGTGAGAAATACATCTGCAAAGTCCATGCACACACACTTGCATACTGTCCTACATGTGCTAATTAGAGTTGGTTGATTTATGTTCTTCACGTTTTTGTTTTGTATCTATTATCTTATTTTATTCGTATTTATTGTTGTTGTTTATACACCTTGTGGGTGGGGGCAATGGTTAAAAAAATGGGAGAAGGATAGTATTTTGTAGTTAATTCCTCATTGTTCAGTGTATAAGAATATATCACTATGTTGCCAAAAAAGTTCAAGACTGTTATTGTTCAATAAAATCATTCAAAACTACTTTCTGCACATTTCTGCTACTTTCTTAGGCTATACACAGTAAGTGCTATCTCTTGCTAAAAAAACAATGTTTACACCTATGCAGTACCTTCAGCAATAATAATAATAAACCTCTACTTTAGTAAAGAAAACAATTATGAATGGTGTGTTGTAATAAAAAGGAGTGGCATCCACTGATTAAATGCAGTCGTTCTGCATTGTGAAGAGGGGAAACCCAGATATTCACAAAGTTTGTGGTGAATGACAGGTTGTTTCTTCATGCAAAATAGATTTGGGGTTTAAAATTATTCAATTAAGCTGCTTTATTTGAAGGGTTTAGTGAAGGCGGGTCATTTTTTACCCTTAGGACAAGGGGAGTATACAGAATGTTAAGACGAGACAAGGGTTAACTTAGGTAATAGGCCATGTCACAGAACATCTGCACCTGGTTCTAAAAAAATCAACAAAATGTGCTAGTGTCCCCCACCTCTGCACACTCCGACACACACACACACACACACACACAGAGGAAAGACCCAATAGGAGATTCAGTGAAAGTTTTGAGGGGGGGGTTGTTGCTACAGCGTTAATACAGCACCATGGAATATGGCGGGATTACTGTAGCTAGGCAGATTCCACAGCATCTCCTAGAATACCCGGGACTGTTGGGGATGGTCAACAGACCCAGGCAGGGCTGCCTAATGTGTCACTACCACCCCTGCTGGCAATACAGAGCAGTACACCAAGGAAACAGGACCTCAGTCTTACTATGAGCCCAACACATATTGTATTTCACTCTCCCGTCATATTTACTAAGCATTTGCACTGGTGCAAGAGGTGATTTACTTATCAGAGAAGAACAGACAAAGTAGAGGTGGCAGGAAGTGCTACAGATGACATTTTGTTATGCGACAGGAGGTTGTTTGAAAGGGAGAAAGGGGCATAGAACTACCCCGCTATGGGAGACTCTCAATTGCATACTCCTCACATTTTCTCCCCTCTCTTCCCACCTCCTTCTCAAAACCCATGGGAGGAGAAGGTCAGAGAGGTGGGACCTCTGGCTTTCTCAACCAATGGTTTTGAGTAGGAGGCTAGGAGAGTAGTTTGCCATTGAGATTCTCCCTACGAATCTGCATGAGTAGCCCTAAATGTATGAATGACTGATGGGTGAGGAAGAGGTACCAGTTACAATGTAAACACCTTGTGTGCTAGCACCTGATCTGAGTCCTTGGCCTAACTAGTGTTTCAGGAGAGCAACGTAGCATAACGTATGGTGGCGTTAGGAGTTCAGCTTCTTGGAGCAGGTAGAATAGGTGTAATCAGGCACTGAGGGAGGAGGAGGAGGAAGAGGAGGAGGAGAAAGGAGAGGGTTGAGGAGAAGGTCGGGACACTGCTCTGCATGATAAAGAGGTTCTTCCCAACCTCAGGATTCTCTCCACGGATGCTGGATATTACCTATTTCACCAGCTTTCATTTGAATTCATTCTGGCTGGAGATGCAGGGAAAGGAGGCTGCCCGAGTCAGTCAGTAAGTCACAAGTGAAGGGTGAGATTTTTATTTTATTTAATATTTTGTCCCCCCCCCTTCTATACTTAAAAATGGTGACCCTCCCTGTCACGTTCAACACACGCTCAGCAATTATTTACTCCACTGGTGGTTCTATAGGAACTCAGTGGAAGTTCAAAGGTCACATTGTGGGGGAGGTGTCTTCCATTCTAAAGAGATAGATAGCAGATTACCTGGGTCCTTGAGGCTGACTCATGGATTAAAGGTATGGTAATTACAGAAACTAGGTTGTATGAGATTAGTCATAGCAGCCATGGTAGCTGAGTTGGAGATTATGAGGATGGTTAGTCCAGGGGTTTAGCGGTCGGTTTATGAAGAGGGTCCTTAGTCTGTGCTGACGTCTTTCCAGGAAAGCTCAGGAGACGTCCTGCTGTTAGATAGACGTCAAAATGAAGACGTGGGTTATAATTAGGCTCATTCCACAGGATTTATCAAAGATTGTCGTCATGGTAGTGTTTACAAGTACAATGCGTGGATTATCGTCAGGGTCATTTCAGAAGTCGACTGGTGGGTTTTCGTGAGGGTATAATTTCAGAGAGGAAATTGTGTTATCATGAGGGTCATTTCAGAATTGAAGGTTATCTAGGTCTTAGTAATGGGTTATCCTGCCTGGTGATGATTCAGAGGTTGATTGTGGGTTATGGTGACACAGAGGTCAGTGGTAGGGTCCTAGGTTATGGCGATTGGAGACCAATTGTTCTTGGTGCCCTGCTTCCAACTGCAGGTCCTGGGGGAGAACCAGGGGAGAACCAGGGGAGCAGGCCTCAGACTCAGACACTCTTTCTCCCAATGACATGCCACTGGCATTAAACAAAGCCTGTGGGTCCATGTATGCTGATGATTCAACTATATACTTATCAGCAACCACAGCTAATGAAGTCACTGAAACCGTTAACAAAGAGTTGCAGTCAGTTTTGGAATGGGTGGCCAGTAAATTGGACCTAAACATCTCTAAAACTAAAACGAAGCTCTAGACCTCAGCTGAATCTGGTCATGAATGGCGTGTTACTTTAGATTGTAAACTGTCATGGTGAAAACATAATAGATTAAATGGTTGTAAAGATGGGGAGAGGCTTGTCCTTAATAAAGAGATGTTCTGCTTTTTTGACACCACACTCCGTAAAGCAAGTCCTGCAGGCTCTAGTTTTGGCTTTTCTTGAAAATCCCAAATTGCTTGCATAGTCAACTTACGCACAGCTCTGACACACACACTTGCCCCACCAGACATGCCACCAGAGGTCTTTTCATAGTCCCCCAAATCTAGAACAAATGGAAGAAAGCGTACAGTATTATAAAAAGCCATCATTGCGTGGAACTCCCCTTCCATCTCATATTGCTGAATTGAACAGCAGACCTGGTTTCAAAAAACAGATAAAGCAACACCTCACAGCACAACGCCTCTCCCCTATTTGACCCAGATATTTTGTGTGTGTGTACTGACATGTAGGCTACGTGTGCCGTTTTTAAATGTACGTATTTCTGTCCTTGAGCTGTTCTTGTCTATTAATGTTCTGTATTATGTCATGTTTCATGTTTTGTGTGGACCCCAGGAAGAGTAGCTTGTGGCTTTCGCAACAGCTAATGGGGATCCTAATAAAATACCAAATACCCTTTCTCTCCCTCTCCACCCTGATTAATAATGAATGAAGCAGATCATTTATCAAGCTACTTAAGATACCAAACCTGACAGAAGACGTATAAATAACTCTGTGATCTGGGGGAGGCTGGGGGTGGAAAGTACCTACAGATGAGGGTGGCTCAGGTGGTCCGGAGGTACGATAGAGAAAATGGGGTCGAGGGGACCTGAGGAAGGATATGAGGGCGTGGCGGAGCGAGGTGGAGATATGGCGTGATTGACTTTCCCAGACACGCACAGCACCTTGAAGTTGAGAGGTGATGATCTGGGAGCGTGTGACCATGGAGCTCCTTAATGCTGACAAGTCCACTACTGACTCCTTAATGCCCCTTCTTATTGCCGACTCGTCCTCCCCCAGTCCTCCACCATCTCCCCCAATCTCCCTGAGCCCCAGAGAAAGTCTCCAGTCAGCTGTTTCTGCCCTTCTGCTCGCACTATATAAATCGTGCAGATTGGGTTTGCTCTCTGACAAGGGAAGGAGGCTGACGGTGACTAAGAGAGATGTATACCTGTCGCTAGTGGTTACAATCACCAGGCAACATTCTGCAGGGTTTAGTGGTCCTTATGTTAGTGCTGGACATAGAGGGGTTAAACACTGGTGTAGGGACTGGGGAGATGTTCTAACAGCCAATAACTGTCGAGTTTCCATCTGAGATTTACCCCAGTGTTTTACCCAAAAGGCTCAGACTTTTCTGTTTCCATCTACGCGGGCCGGCAGCCAGGTTTTTACTGGGCCACGGCCTTGGTAGAACTGCTCTAACTTTGGGGACACCTTCTCACAAATCAACAGTCTTGAATGACGTAGAGGTTGTTGATTCTGCTCACCCCAACATTTCTGGTCGCCCCAAGGAAACACAATAACACTAGAGCCCATGTTAACACAAGACACCGGTGACACACAGGTCTGGGGTAAGTCTAAGGTGGAGGTGCACCATAAATGTTGGATACGCTTTAACTTTGAAGGGGTTCTGATATGTGTGTTCACTTTCAGCCAGTATTACAGAGTGTGTTCAATGTTGAATTTGAAGGTTGAAAGGGGACTTCCATCTGAACCATTTGTTCTGCCTCCGTACTTTCATGTGTTTCCAAAACAACTGTGAATGTATTGTTGTGTTGTGCATTTATTCATTTGCATACTATGTGCGCGTATTTGTAGGTATGTGTCAATCTTTTGTTTATGGGAGACTTTCCCAGTGGTTTCTCCCTTCCACTGTACCTTTAGAGGGCTTCGTTAAGTTCATACCACTGATGCTGTAACGTAATCCCTCTCTATGAGTGTAATAATTCCACACTCTTCTACCCAAAGACCAGGATGTTCTCGCTTTTTCAAAGTACACACAGAATCCTAGCATTCCCTTCCATTCCCCGTAGACACAACTCTCTTAATGAATACGTTTTTCACTGAGCGTGTGTGTGCGCCTACGGTATTTGTGAGCACATACTATGCATGCATTGGAATGCCTGTTTGTGTTTCTGGGTTGGCTTAATGGGTACAGTCGATCCTCTCATGGTGTGTGTTGTGTTTGTTCTCCTTCAGGAACACTTCACTCCAGAGTGTAAGTTCAAGGAGAGTGTGTTTGAGAACTACTACGTGACGTACTCCTCCATGCTCTACCGCCAGAACCAGTCGGGCCGCTCCTGGTATATCGGTATCAACCGCGACGGACAGGTTATGAAGGGCAACCGGGTGAAGAAGACGAAGGGAGCCGCACACTTCCTGCCTAAAGTTATTGAAGGTTGGTCACATGCCCTCCAAGCTATGACGAATGTTTGAGAGGAACAAATAAGACAGGGATATATCAGAAACGTATTAAGTTATCATAGATGCCATAGATGTGCACTGGACACTCAACCGTTTCTCTCTTCTGCTCCACAGTTGCCATGTACAAGGAGCCATCGCTACACGAACTAGTCAATGAACAGAAGGAAAAAGAGAAGGAAAGAGATAAAGACAGCCCTGCTCGGAAGACAGTGAAGACGTCAGAAGAACGTCATGAAATAACATTCTCCATCAAGAACTGCAGGAAAGAGAAAAAAGCTCCCAAGGCTGACGCCTCGTAGCACAGGGGACCTAGGGGAGGGGAGGGGGAGCAGTGACACTGAGAACTCAATGGGGACTCAATCACCCATGATGCGTTGGGCTGGCTGGAGGAATGACCCTCATGGGCTCCCTTTACCAGAAGTGCACTGGGCTGCACCATGCTGACGGGTCAGGGGTCAACAGCTCATCAGCAGCTCACCAGGTCTGGTTCTGGGAGGGTTTCCTCTCACCTGTCACCAGAGAGAGAGAGAGAGATGGACCAGGGACCAAGTCAGCATCACCACCCTTCCACCCTGTCAATCACCTCTACCCCTCCTCTGGTACACTCACTACCAAAAGCACAGCCTGTGTCATACCTCTTTAATTGACCTACTGCCCTCCATCACCTGTCTCAATTTTCAGAAATCACCTACCCTCGCCCACACACAGTCATTTCTAATCTGTGTATTTTGATGTATGTGCGTGCGATTGTGTGTGTGTGTATGTTGGAGAAAAAGTGTGTAACACTAATCACTTCATGTCACCATAACCGCCATGCGTGGGTCCACTCTTCTAAGTAATGGAAATCACCATGGTGAAAGTGTCGCTATGCCTGGCCTCCACCATCTGCCCACCTGCAAATCACACACCCCACAGCTGGACGTGGGCCATCAAAATGATGCTTTATTGGACAACATCAGGGGGATCTATTTATATTTGATAGTAGGCCTGTCTGTTGAACCGCAGTCTGCCAATCACTTTCAAAAATGCCAAATGAAGTCAAGCCAGCTCTTTTTTGGGGATCAGAGATATCTACAGGCTACAGGATAACCTTTTTCAGTGACCAGCCTTTTCTAGCTCACTCTTTCAAAGTCCATTTATCATTTGATCAATCACAATGAGGAAATACATGGAGGGAACTGAAGAAGTTTATCATATTAAATCATGAGGATGATGTAAAGGATGATAATGAGGATGATGAGGATGAGGATAATTACAATGGTTACAGTGATTGTGGTGATATTGATGATTCAACTGCCGTGTAACCTTGCAATAATCTCACAGGCAAAATAACGAGACAGAAATGTCAGGGTATCCCATTATCTGAAGTTGATAGCCATTTGCCCTTCTGGAGCCATGAAAGCACCATGTCCAAATTACTATTAGAACCCTGACTGGGACATGACTGCCATGTCTGGCCCACATAACAGTAGCCTGACAGAGATGATTTCAGATTGGGCTCAGCAGGCTGATTCTGAGCATGTGAGAGAGTGATGGAGCTAAATGCCCTCTGGGCCCAATGTTATTATGATGCAACTCTTTGAAGGTTATTTCCTGGGGATTTTATGGAATACAGACAAAATTGCTTAAGTTATTCGCTTAAATGTATGTAAAAAAAATTAACATGTCTCTGCAATATTTGTACAGGTTTGAGTCTCTGTCAGAGCTGGGCTGTGTTAAAAAAAGGAAGTACGGCATTTTATACAAGTGAGGGAGATAGTGACAGTGGTTATGAATGTGCATGCTTAAAATACTCCCAATTGCTAGCCTCCAAAACTCACCTTGTGGTGCTCATAATTCACTAAACTATTTCAGATAAATGGTAAGGATTGGACCTGTTAAATCTGATTAAATTCTCTGTCACCTGAAAGGTAGTGCTAGTGACCTCTGAGTGTATCCTTTGCTTGGCAACTGTTGTCGACATGAAGCAGAGTTTAAAGCTGACATCAAAGTCTGAGGAGGCTCTTAGCTGGAGCACAATAGATATATGGGGCTTTCTGGATGAGTTTTTATAAGACACAGCTGGAGCACCTACTTGCTATTCTAAAGACATCTCACTGCTTATCCCCTCACCAGAGTTATCAAATCACCACAGAGGAATCCACTCGCAAATATGGATTTCTTTGTGTGCGTGGCTGTTTGTGATTGTGTTCTTCTCCCAGTGTATGGATGTTTGTGGGAATATGTGAGTTTATTTTGGGAGTGCATAGTGCACGTATCCATGTTTGTGCAAGTGTCTGTTTCTGTGTGTGTGTGTATCTGTGTGTTGAGTGGGAGGGGACTTCTACAATGTCCTTCATACTGGACATGGGGCACTGTGAGGGGTGTCTTAGTGATGTCCTTCTCTGTGGAGATGATGTTTGGGTGACAAATGGCCACCTTTCAAACCCAGCACTGCCACTGCATTGTTATTGGCCTGAGAGTGCTGAAGGAAGCAATGGGCAATAGCATCTGAAACAAACCATGAACATAAAATTACAACATACACAGGGACATCCTGGTGTACAGAAGGCTGATTTTCTAAGCATGGGGATATATGAAGTAAAATGCCCAAAGGCATTGCTGCGTAGCTTGTTCCTGCCATGGCGGCTGTGCTGTCAGAGTGAGATGGCAGGGGTGTTCTGTGTGACCAGCTCCTGTCCTGTCTAGTGGGTCACTGAGAAGGGATGGCAACACAAGTGAGCTTATTATTTTCGTCCCTTACAGAGCCCCTCTATAAGAAACCGGCAATAGCAGTGGACTGCCTGTAAATATGTTACACAACATTACAGAAGATGAGGGAAAACCCAGAGAGGGAAAATACATAACAAATGAAAATCTAATCAAATTTTATTGGTCACATACAGTACACGTGTTTAGCAGATGTTATTGCGGGTGTAGCGAAATGCTTGTGCTTCTAGTTCCGACAGTGCAGCAATATCAAACAAGTAATATCTAACAATTTCACAACATATACCCAATACACACAAATCTAGTCAATGAATGGAATTAAGAATATATAAATATATGGATGAGCAATGTCAGAGCGGCATAGACTAAGATATAGTAAAATAGTATGGAATGCAGTATATACATATGAGATGAGTAACGCAAGATATGTAAACATTATTAAAGTGACATTCTAAGAATGTTGCATGTTCCCAAAATGTACAGAATGTGAGAAGGATGTTTTTGGCATGTTATTGAGGATAAGAGTATGTCTGAGATGGTCTAGAATGTTCTAAGAGGGTCAGAGTATGTAGGCAGTCGTTGAGATATAGTCATGTTCTGAAATATCAAGCCTGCTTTTTGGTGATGTAGACTATCTGAGAACGTTTTTGGGTTAGACTTAATATTAGGGAATGAGGGTTCCTTGCTGAGTTGTAACGTATGAGGAGGAAGCTTCATTAGTTCTGAGAAAAAATGTGAGGCAGAGAAAGTTAGCAAGTTCTGAGAAAAAATGTGAGGCAGAGAAAGTTTACTTTGAGAAAGAGGAAGTCAGTGAGAGTCAAATAAAGTTCAATAGTTCTGAGATAGAATGTGAGGCAGAGAACGTTTACCATGAGAAAGAGGAAGTCAATGAGAGTCAAATAAAGTTCAATAGTTCTGAGATAGAATGTGAGGCAGAGAAAGTTCACTAGTTTTGAGGTAGAATGTGAGACAAACTGTTTTTTTATGTCTGAAACAATGTGAGGCTTAGTTCACTAGTTCTGTTATTGAATGTGAGGCAGTAAAAGTCAGCAAGTTCTGAAAAAGAATGTGAGGCAGAGAAAGTTTACTATGAGAAAGAGGAAGTCAATGAGAGTCAAAGAAAGTTTAATGGTTTTGAAATAGAATGTGAGGCAGAAAGAGTTCACGTTTTGTGATAGAATGTGAGGGAGAAAAAGAGGAAGTCACTTCGAGTCAAAGGAAGTTCACTAGTTCTGAGAAAGAATGTAAGACAGCGAAAGTTTTAAGAAATCATGTGAGGCAGAGAACGTTCTGAGATAGAATGTGGGACAGAGAAAGTGCACTAGTTCTGAGAAAGAAAGTAAGACAAAGAAAGTTAAATTGTTCTGAGATAAAATGTGAGGCAGAAAAAGTTTACTATGAGAAAGAGTAAGTCAATGAGAGTCAAAGGAAATTCAATAGTTTTGAAATAGAATGTGAGGCAGAAAAAGTTCACACATTTTGTGATAGAATGCGAGGCAGAGAAAGTTCACTAGTTTAGAGGTAGAATGTGAGACAAACTGGTTCTGTAGTTCTGATATTGAATGTGAGGCATAGACAGTTCACTAGTTCTGAAATAGAATGTGAGGCAAAGTTCACTCATTCTGATGTTGAATGGGAGACAGTGAACGTTCACTAGTTCTGATATTGAATGTGAGGCAGTGAAATTATATTAAATGCGAAGGACTGTTTGGCAGTGGTGGAAACAATACTCAATTGTCATACTTCAGTAAAAGTAAAGATGCCTTAATAGAAAATGACTCAAGTAAAAGTCAAAGTCACCCAGTAAAATTCTACTTAAGTAAAAGTCTAAAAGTATTTGGTTTAAAATATACTTAAGTATCAAAAGTAAATGTATGAATCATATAAAATTCCTTATATTGGGCAAACCAGACACCATCATTTTATTTTATTTTATTTTTTACAGATACCCAGGGACACACTCCAACATTCAGACATTATTTACAAATGACGCATGTGTGTTTAGTGAGTCTGCCAGATCAGAGACAGTAGGCAGTAGGATGACCAGGGATGTTCTCTGTTTAGTTAGTCCACTAGATCAGCGGCAGTAGGGATGACCAGGGATGTTCTCTGTTTAGTGAGTCCATCAGATCAGAGGCAGTAGGAATGACCAGGGATGTTCTCTGTTTAGTGAGTCCATCAGATCAGAGGCAGTAGGGATGACCAGGGATGTTCTCTGTTTAGTGAGTCCATCAGATCAGAGGCAGTAGGGATGACCAGGGATGTTCTCTGTTTAGTGAGTCCATCAGATCAGAGGCAGTAGGGATGAGCAGGGATGTTCTCTGTTTAGTGAGTCCACCAGATCAGAGGCAGTAGGAATGACCAGGGATGTTCTCTGTTTAGTGAGTCCATCAGATCAGAGGCAGTAGGGATGACCAGGGATGTTCTCTGTTTAGTGAGTCCATCAGATCAGAGGCAGTAGGGATGACCAGGGATGTTCTCTGTTTAGTGAGTCCATCAGATCAGAGGCAGTAGGGATGACCAGGGATGTTCTCTGTTTAGTGAGGCCGTCAGATCAGAGGCAGTAGGGATGAGCAGGGATGTTCTCTGTTTAGTGAGTCCACCAGATCAGAGGCAGTAGGAATGACCAGGGATGTTCGGTTGATAAGTGCGTGAATTTGACTATTTTCCTGTCCTGCTAAGCATTCAAAATGTAACGAGTACTTTTGAGTGTCAAGGGAAATGAATGGAGTAAAAAATACAATATCATCTTAAGGAATGATTTGAAGTAAAAGTAAAAGTTGTCAAAAATATAAATAGTAAAGTAAAGTATAGCTACCCCAAAAAACGACTTAAGTATTTTTACTTAAGTACTTTACACCACTGCTCTTTGGTTCTGATATTGAGAGCAAGCCAGAGGGATATTTAGCTGGTTGAGGCAGAAATAATGAATTAGCTATCATAAAGTAAGGCAAAGAGAGCTCTTTTCTTGATTAGAGCAGAATTTAAGGCAGAGCAGGTCCCACAAGGGGAGGGGGAGGGGTAGTGATGTTCAGAATACAAGGACAGTTGTGGTTCACACACACACACGCTCACACATGTCCACTTCGAAGTCACACTCCGCTTAATGCGCAATCTCACCAAAAGGTGTCCTATATGTCTACTGCCCGTTAACCTTCCCTCGACACGTGTGACACTGTGTGCTTGTACATGCGTGTGCGTTTGTTTGCACGTGTGTGTCTGTGTGGGTGAGTGAAAGAGTGACTGAGCGAGTGTAATGACCTACCTGTATGTGTGCATGAGTGTGTGAGGGAGAAAAAGGAGAGAAAGGGGAGAGGGGGAAAGAAGAAAAGACAAGGAATGATAGTGAAGTGACGATCGATTGACTCAATAAAAGCCAAAGAGGAAAGCAATAGTATAGCGTTGAAAGCAATAATGTCCCTTAGGTGCAGTGGGAGGAGCAACCCATGTTTGTGGACAATGAACTCAAGAGCAGTTTTGTTCCATTCCAACGTGCAAACTGGACAACGTGGCCTGTTGCACAACAAATGTGGGGGCAGATATTTCTCCCATCTTACGGTACACTTTAGAGATCCACAGCCCCATACAACTGGCCAGTGTGATCTGGCCATGTACTGAGCTACTTGGGTTTCTGTCGTTTAACAGTCCTTTTCTGAGGCTTTGGGGACAATGCCGTGGAACTCCATTAGAGTGCACTCTGTTAGAAGGACTTTGGTCTTAGGTTCTGACCCAACTGGGGTCAAAACAGGGAACACCAATCTCATAATAACAAGAGAAAATAGTGGTTAAAATGTCATTATAATAATACTAATAAATATTTATAGAGTTCTTATGAAGGGATTTGACAGTACTTCCAAAGTCTGGCTTAGCCTTTTTGACTGTTTAAGTATGATTTAACAGTGATGTTTAATAGCGCTGTCAGTCTACAGTACACAGCTAAAGGCCAGGGAAATTGTTTGGATGGACAACAAACCTAGCATTTGTTGGTGCTTTCCTGGCTCATTGTTTCATAGAAATATTACTATATAGCTATGTCCATATATAAATAATATATGTGATATATGTGTGTGAGGTGTTGTATTGATATTTTTCAGAAAATATCTCCAAGAATAGGTGGTGAACATTTTTCTTGTTGTGTTTTACTTTGCGTTGTCATGACTTTCTGATGCAGACTCTTGGGAGGGATGTTTTTCTTTCCTCATACCAATCCTCCCTTCAATGTGGTTTTGTAGGTGAACAAAAGGGTTGTGTTGGGGTGAAGTGGTAAGGGCACTGGTTCATCGTTCCCACAGAATGCTAAATGAGGCAGTGTGAGCTTCCACCCAAACTAAATCCTCTGGGTGGAAGCTCACAGTGTGAATGATTTACAGTATGCCAGAGATTTAACCCTAAACTGTAAATGTTGTCAAAGTTCAAAAGAGTATGTGGAAACATGCAAAGGCCAGATTTGTCCTCCTAAAGCCAACACCTGTCTGTCAGTCAGTTATGACCTTTCCCAGCAATGACCAGACTTCCCCAACACCCACTGGGCTCAGCGTTATGGTCACACAAGTCTTCCAAAAACAAACTACGCCCCCTCCTTTTATGTCTCTCGGCTCTTGGTTTATCTCAGTCCTTTCCTCTCGTCTTCCAAAAGTAACAGACGTCTTCCAACAAGAGCCATAAGTAATAACACAGGGCTTAGCACTGATGGAGCCTATGAAAGAAGGGCTGTGGTGTTACTTACCAGGTGGGACTCTACATGGCAACTGAGCCAAAGTGAGCAGAGCTCGATCTACTAACACTCCAGCCACAACAAAAACTGAGACTAGAGAGTATGAACAATGCAGATAGGACTAACAACTTGCAATTGGGACAACCAGCTCGCAAGGACGGCAAACCGCCATCAGCAAGGATGAACAGTTAGCAAGGAGGACTAACAGGCTACAAAACAGTCCAGCAATAAGGACCAAAAATCCAGGTTGACTTGAGAATTTTTGCAACGCATGCATGCACCACCATTTACCAACTTGACTCCCCCTCCACAGTAACTAGAGACACACCGGCCCCTCCCCTCACCCTCTCTCTGAGTTTGACACAGACCTGTGTACATTTCTATAGTAAATCACACCTGACTCAAGGGGAGATGTCTTATTATGGAATATTATTCAATAAAACAAACAGATATATTTGTATGATTGTACGTATTGTCCCTTGGTGATTCTTGTCATGACTCATGCTCTGGTCAAAAGAGGTCATCTGATGACGTGTTTTTGATTATGTGTTGTGCAAATTGACTTATAGCTAAGTGATTACAGGGTCTAGTTATGTGTGGCTACCGACCAGTGGAACTTCAAGGCCTCAAGGTGAAGAAAACACATACTCTCATACATGTGTGCTGCTGACTAGAGGCCTTGGGAGGGTTTTAGACTTTGGTCTGCTGTGTGTGAGAGGGCTGTGGTGACCCTTGGCCCTGTATTAATGAGAGGTTGTGTGTGTGTGTGTATGTGTGTGTATGTATGTGTGTGTGTGTGTGTGTGTGTGTGTGTGTGTGTGTGTGTGTGTGTGTGTGTGTGTGTGTGTGTGTGTGTGTGTGTGTGTGTGTGTGTGTGTGTGTGTGTGTGTGTGCCAGATGGTATTGACAGCTGCAGGTGCTCACAGGTGAGTGGAGAGAGACAGGTGACAGAAGTACCTGGCTCCTCCAAGCTGAGCACAGTGGCGCAGGGAAACCACGTGACCCATCATCACCCTACAGTCTCTCACTGTCTCTCTAACACACACACACACACACACACACACACACACACACACACACACACACACACACACACACACACACACACACACACACACACACACACACACACACACACACACACACACACACACACACACAGCCTCTCATTAATACAGGGCCAAGGGTCACCACAGCCCTCTCACACACAGCAGCCCAAAGTCTAAAACCCTCCCAAGGCCTCTAGTCAGCAGCATGATGGCAAGACATTCACTTAATTGCCATTTAAAGTAATTACCCACATATAACCCACTAAGTACAGAAACGCTTAATGCATCATGGTGTGGTAAACCATGTATGTTTTGGATGTGATTGACTATTTAAATGAACGATTTAGAGTGAGAATGTTTTGTGACACACACAATCATGCAGTGTTTAGAGCGTGAGAGATGAGTAAATTAGCACTAATCCACTGTCGTAAAAAGAAATGGTGAAAGTGCGAGAGGATCCCCAGGGCTGAGATTAAACACTCGCTCATCTCCATCTGATCGACTTTATAATCAGCCTGCATTTCAAAAACCTGCAGATTATTAAGAAACGCATCAGAGAGATGAATAGCAGCATTTATTTCTCTTCGGCCACTCCAAGGTTGGTGAGACCGGCCAGTCTCTCAGTGATAATCATGCTAAGCGGATGACGGATTACAAGCAGTGGGAGAAACATTAATGATGTTTCTAGGTGTCTGGCAGCCCAGGTTGACGATCTAGGCAGGATATTCAGATGGATTATTACAAGTCACGGCTGTCAAGGATTTTCAGAAATACTGAAATTGGCCACTGACCTTTTGACCTCCATCAAGATCAGCTTTCCTCTGGTTACAGCTAACCAGGTGACTGCTGGGTAGATCACAGGCATGACCTCAACTACAATGGGGAAAATATGTACTCAATGCAGTGGCTATGTTTCAACAGATTTAATCAAGCTGTGTTACGGTAGATTAACACAGTGAATATGGATTCAGGCATTTCATCACACATATGAGGCAATGGCCATTGGTCGTACTGCATTTGAGGTAACCCATTACCAGAAATAGTCATCTGCAGAGAACATGTGCGCTTCAGAGCAAAGCCATGACAAATATGCTATGCAAGCTTTAAGTCATACTTTTGCCAATCTTAGAAATCTATCTACATAAATACACACTGAGACATAAATACATAGTGGTTTTTCCTACTGCTGGCTGTTTTCACAGTAGAGAAAAACGATCTGTTAAAAGTAATGATTCATTCATAAATGATTCATAATTCCTCCCGGGAGAGGCAGTGTTAGGGGGGAGGGGAGGGGGACGTTGGTGTCAGGAGATGCACCTTGCATGCTGCTGAATTTCCTCATTACATTTACCATCTGGACCCAGAGCTGGGATTTCCCTCACAAACCACTCATTACACATCACACACTCCTCCACATAAACATTCTTCCACACAAACATTCCTCCACACACACGCTACACACATTCTCACCAGGGTTGGTAGGTTACATTCTAAATGTAATCAGTTACAAAAAAAATGTATCAGTAACGCAACTTTTGGAATATCCAAAAGCAGTAACGTAATCTGGTTACTTTCTGTTACTTTTGGATTACTTTCCCCTTAAAGGGATAGTTCACCCAAATTACAAAATGTCACATTGGTTTCCTTAGCCTGTAAGCAGTCCATGGACAAGGTTTGACAGCAATCCATGTTTTGGTTTAGTTCTCTGATACTAGTTCCATATGCTAACGTTTTAGCATTTGTGTAACAAATCACATTCAAATCCTGGTACCGATATTATCATTTTTCGTGAATCATTAGAAAAAGACAAAAAGGATCCATCAAACACATTTGACTTGTAGTCAGACTCGCTCTGGTGGAACAAACGTAAAGTTGTGCCTTTTTTAAATGCTGAATTGAATGTTATTGAGAAAACAGAAAGGTGTCAAATGTTTTTTACAAATTCGCAAACATCTTTTCTGAATTTACAAGTAATCCAAGAAGTCATCATCTAGTTTTTCAAAAGTATCTGTAATCTGATTCTGGTTTTTTAAATGGTAACGTAACTGATTACAGTTCCAACCCTGGTTCTCACACTCTCTGGCCACTTCAAACCGTTTACACACCTCATCTCTACCTCTCCCCCTCACAGATGTCCTCATCTCTTGACCTTGACATACACTGAGGCTGAGGACACACACTATCTGTCTCAGAAGGGTGCATAAGGGTACACACACATACATGGAAACGCACACAAACGCACACGCACACACACACACACACCCACGAGATCCATACTGCAGTTGCTCATCCTTTTAAAATGAGATCAATTAACTCCTATATTTGTGTCTTCTGCTGCCCTCTGCTGGATTTACAAGAACATCATCAGTTTGTCCGGAAACCAGCACTCTCGGTCAATCACTGCAGTCAAGGCTGAAAGAAATTGAAAGTACTTTTGTATACTTTTTAGCCAGTAGTACTTAAAGTAGTGTCACGAGCCAAAAGAGTTCCCTGAAAATTGCTTACTACGTCACATATGTGCACCACATCATTGCTCTTTCTCTCGCTTTGCTGCACGTGCAACTTGCTATCTGTCACTCAAATAGCAAGGGGCCACAGCTCATTGGCTAGAACTCCAGTTGTTAGTGGGCCGGCCCCCTGTGGGGGAAAATGGAGGGAAACACTTCTTCCAGAAAAACAGTCGCTTTCAAACTAGGGGTTTCATGGCTAATTGAGGTAAAACAGTAATTCTGCTCATAATGCCCAAAGCCGGAGGTTTAGAAATGACATAGTAGTCACTAAAGATCCGGAGCATGTCCTAATTGGACAGACTTATGCATTAACAGTTAATAGACTGTCTCCAGGATTGAGAACTAATTTCCCGAAGATATTCAGTTATGAGTTCCATGTGTCCCACTGCCACATCAAGAGTAGCTTACCAAAAATACAGGACAACCTGGAAGTTTCAAAAATGTGTATTTCTATGTTGTGAACACACACACAGTTAGCATGCAGCACTCATCCTCATTGTCCTTCATCATCCTCTCCTCTCTGTCCCTGACAAATGTGTCACTGCTCATTTCACCTTTATTTCGCTAACACACTAGTCCTCCTCTCCTGTCTCGTTCCCCCCATTTCAGCTTATGATCTCATTAGGATGTAAATTTGCTTTATTGACTGACTGATGGAGGGGGGGGTTGAAGCTCATGGACACCTTAATGATGTTTGGCATTCAGAGAGGTGATAACAGCAGCAGTTTTACAAATGACAGAGCAGTAAAAACATGGCAGTGTTTTCTCTGTCACATTTCCCACAAACACACACCACACACACAGGTCCGTGCACCGACTTATTAGGGGATAGGTGCTCAAAATGAAAAAAGGGCACCCACCAACTTTCATCAATCGACTTTCATAATTCATATCTCACTGACTGCCTTTGTAGTGAACCATTTAGAATTTTTTTTAGCATAGACCTATTTATTTCTTTATTTCAATCTTCGTGATGTCACGATGACTTGTGGGCAGTAGATTCAAAACAACAACAACAAAAACTGTGTACAATTTTTTTTAAATATTTATATACAACCACCCAAAAGGGCATTGGGGGAGTGGGAGTGCAAAGGGACAGGGCCAGGTAGACGCTATCTGTGCACGTGCCTGCACACACACACACACACACACACACACACACACACACACTTCATACTGTCCACTAGATGACAGAAGTGAGCTTTATCGTTTCATCAAACGTGGGGTGACATTTTATCCTAAGACCTAGCGGCACTGCTACATAACATGACGGTAGTACTTTTAATTCTCATTTTGGGAAGTCCTTACATAGACTGTGGTCAACGAAAAGCTGCTCTATAAATAAAAAACTAGACACAGCCCCATCTTCTCCACACATTTCAGGTGAGGTAATGTTTTTCTCATGGAGTGAGTAATTTGACAACAAAAACTCTGCCTTCAAAAGTCAAAGGGTAATTACATGTGTGTTTCCTTCTCTCTCTCTCTCTCTCTCTCTCTCTCTCTCTCTCTCTCTCTCTCTCTCTCTCTCTCTCTCTCTCTCTCTCTCTCTCTCTCTCTCTCTCTCTCTCTCTCTCTCTCTCTCTCTCTCTCTCTCTCTCTCTCTCCTTACCGTCTACAAAATAATTTACCTCTAAAGTGACTCAATAAATGATTGTGTGTGTGTGTAAGCTTGAGTGTGAAATGTTTTACTCTCACATGAGTGTATGTGTGACTAGCCATAATATATGTGAGCGTCATTGTTTCTGACTATGTTTGTGTACATGCATTCAGGATTCTAGATGTAAATGTATGTGTGGTAGGATCTTCATTGTACTTTTCAGTCACTACTTTAAATGTATTTTTATTTTTTTTTACCTTTATTTAACTATGCAAGTGAATTAAGAAACTAATTCTTATTTACAATGACGGCCTACACTGGCCAAACCCAGACGTCGCTGGGCCAATTGTGAGCCGCCGCCCTATTGGATTTAAAGGTGGTTGTAAAATTATAGAGGTTGTTCAGTAAACCTGTTTGACTGGTAACAGCCGAGCAGACACCACTCCCTCCGTAATATACTTGGCTTGCAAAAGGAGAAATGTCAGGTACTTAAAACCACAGTACAGCATGTAAACATGTCACAGAATTAATAATTTACCATTCATTTTACTAAATGACCAACACATTACTTGCTGCTTTTTTGATCAAGGTATTTCCGTACATTAAAATCTGGTCAAAGCTCTGACTCCACCTGACTGAAACCTGATGTCATCCCAATCATCACAGTTTAGCCCATTGCCTCCTACGCTTCCCCAGCACACAGCTAACTGTCATCTGAAAAACTCTCTACCTGCAGGCCCCACCTAAATATAACACCCTTACTCACTACAGTATGACTCACTTAGATCTTAATCATTTTTGATCTGTACCCCAATCCAGTCAGTAACAGTCAGTATCTGGTGTGGCCACCAGCTGCATTAAGTACTGCAGTGCATCGCCTCCTCATGGATTGCACCCAGATATGCCAGTTCTTTCTGTGAGATGTTACCCCACTCTTCCACCAAGGCAAGTTCCCTGACATTTCTGGGAGGAATGGCCCTAGCCCTCACCCTCCGATCCAACAGGTCCCAGACGTGCTCAATGGGATTGAGATCCAGGCTCTTCGCTGACCATGGCAGAACACTGACATTCCTGTCTTGTAGGAAATCACTCACAGAACGAGCAGTATGGCTGGTGGCATTATCATGCTGGAGCGTCATGTCAGGATGAGCCTACAGGAAGGGTACCACATGAGGGAGGAGGATGTCTTCCCTGTAACGCACAACGTTGAGATTGCCTGCAATGACAACAAACTCACTCCGATGATGCTGTGGCACACCGCCCCAAACAATGACGATCCTTCGACCTCAAAATGTATCCCGCTCCAGTGTACAGGCCTCGGTGTAATGCTCATTCTCTCGGCGATAAACGCGAATCTGACCATCACCCCTGGTGAGACAAAACCACGACTCGTCAGTGAAGAGCACTTTTTGCCAGTCCTGTCTGGTCCAGCGACTGTGGGTTTGTGCCCATAGGCAAAGTTGTTGCCAGTGATGTCTAGTGAGGACCTGCCTTACACCAGGCCTACAAGCCCTCAGTCCAGCCTTTCTCAGTCTATTGCGGACAGTCTGAGCACTGATGGAGGGATTGTGCATTCCTGGTGTAACTCGGGCAGTTGTTGTTGCCATCCTGTACTTGTCCCACAGGTGTGATGTTCGGATATACCGATCCTGTGCAAGTGTTGTTACACGCGGTCTGCCACTGCGAGGACGATCAGCTGTCCATCATGTCTCCCTGTAGCGCTGTCTTAGGTGTCTCACAGTACGGACATTGCAATTTCTTGCCCTGGCCACATCTGCAGTCCTCATGCCTCCTTGCAGCATGCCTAAGGCACGTTCACGCAGATGAGCACGGACCCTGGACATCTTTCTTTTGGTGTTTTTCAGAGTCAGTAGAAAGGCCTATTTAGTGTCCTAAGTTTTCAGAACTGTGACCTTAATTGCCTTCCGTCTGTAAGCTGTTAGTGTCTTAACGACTGTTCCACAAGTGCATGTTCATTAATTGTTTATGGTTCATTGAACAAGCATAGGAAACAGTGTTTAAACCCTTTACAACAAAGATCTGTGAAGTTATTTGGATTTTTACGAATTATCTTTGAAAGACAGGGTCCTGAAAAAGGAACGTTTTGTTTTTGTTGCTGAGTTTATATGAGCCAATCAGAGGTTTCAGACATTTTTTCTATCTACGAATGTTCTTTTCAAAATATTTACCAATCACAGCACAATATTAAGATACCAAATGTGGGTCTTCATCATAGTGATGTGTAGAGATTATTACTTGGAAATAACTCGTTTTAGCATGGTCATTGCCATTGAGAGCTTCCACCGTTTTAGTTAACTGGGTGGGAATTCCTATAGCCTGCTTACCATCTCTGTTCAGCTATTGCATTCCACTTTGGCAAATGACAGGACTGGCCCGGTACTAGTCCCCAGACTAGCCAGGATTCCTATGGGTTGCCAGTAGAGTCCTGCATCAAATCTGGTACCCACGGTTCCAGTAGGTGACCTCCAAAAAAAATCAGCTGTCGGGTGGAATGAAACATTAACATTCCTTCAACCCATGGTTCGGTTTGCGTCGCAGAACAATTATATTGTGGGTCGGAAATGTTTTAGTTAGTCTCTATGGCAGCCACTAGCAGGCAGTCCACACTGTGGTGTTGGGTTTCCTAGCAACCAGAGTAAACAAACACCTAGCGCTCATCCATCAATCATACAATCTGGGTGTGTTCTTAAATTCAATCTGGAGTGCCAGAGTGCGCTGTTGTAATTCGTAAATTCAGAGTTTTGTCAGATTGTAAATTAGTAAATTCAGAGCGTTGTCAGATTTTAAATTCGTAAATTCAGAGCGTTGTCAGATTGTAAATTAGTAAATTCAGAGCGTTGTCAGACTGTAAATTAGTAAATTCAGTAAATTGTCAGATTGTAGTTTGTAAATTCAGAGCGTTTCGCTCTCGGATTGTTCAGAGCGCACGCTGGACGCTCTGGCCGAGGAGAAGGGTTGATCTGATCGTTCTGACCTCACAACGGCAGTCAAGCTAACTGGCTAACTACTTCCAGATATAAATGAGAGAACACCTCACTCTGAACATTTTACTCGCCCTAGCAGAGCCCTAGCAGTTATTCTGCGCTCTGGCACCCTCAGGCGAGAGTGCTCTGAATCGGAGTAGACAGCCAGAGGGAATTTACGAACGCACCCGAAATAACGCCACAGCGAGTGGGCTGCCTACTAGTAGCTTCTAAATCTGCTGCAGCGCAGCATAGAGACTAACTAAACCATTTCCGACCCACAATATGTTTGTTCTGAACCGTGAAGAGAATCATCCAGCTCATTGGGTTTCTCACTACACCCCCATATGCCATATCTTGAAACATGCAGTGAGGATTAAAAGTACATTTACTTTTTAATATTCTGACAGCCAACATTCTAACCCCGCCCATACATTCTGGATTTGATTGCATTCCCAGAAAACATGGATTATTGAATCCTTGTTAGTTTTATACCTAAAATTTAACTCTGCCGTTCTGCTGTAGAATCGGATAATTTTGTGTCTTGTGTAATACATTCTATACATTATTTTATACTGGATTAAGCATACATTTTTGTTAGCTGTAATTTCATTAGTTATGTTCCAACATTCCCTCCATTTTGTGCCAACATCAGTTATTTTAAAATATTGGTTCCAATAGTTTATACAGTTGGATATGCTCTCTGTAAGGTTTTGTATATCTTACCTATCAGATGAACATAATTTTCTGACTCAAATAAGATTCTGTCAAGGTTGCTCTGATGTCCAAAAGATTTCAAATCGAAATTTTGTGATATGCAACTTTTAAATGTAAGCATGTATTTGAAACTATCGACATTGGTCAGTTCAAAATGACATTTCAATTCCATCACGGAAATAAATGTATTAAATACATTTCGGGTCCAAACTCTGTCGCTAAGTTCATTATCTATTGGTGTAATTAAACATGATATCGGAGAATGATCCGATATCACAATACAGTGCATTCGGAAAGTATTCAGACCCCTTCCCTTTTCCCACATTTTGTTACAGTACAGCCTTATTCTAAAATGTATTAAAATATGTATTTTTCTCATCAATCTACACACAATACCCCATAATGACAAAGCGAAACATTTTTTTAAGATGTTTGCACATTTACTAAACATAAAAAACAGAAATACCTTATTTACATAAGTATTTGAGCTCAGGTGGATCCTGTTTCCGTTGATCAACCTTGAGATGTTTCTACAACTTGATTGGAGTCCACCTGTGGTAAATTCAATTGATTGGACATGATTTGGAAAGGCACACACCTATCCATATACGGTCCCACAGTTGACAGTGCAGGTCAGAGCAAAAACCAAGCCATGAGGTCGAAGGAATTTTCTGTAGAGCGCTGAGACAGGATTCTATCGTGGCACAGATCTGGGGAAGGGTACCAAAACATTTCTGCAGCATTGAAGGTCCCCAAGAACACAGTGGCCTCCCTTATTCTTAAATGGAAAAAGTTTGGAACCACCAAGACTCTTCCTAGAGCTGGCCGCCCAGCCAAACTGAGCAATCGGGGGAGAAAGGCGGAAAGGCCTTGGTCAGGAAGGTCACTCTAACAGAGCTCCAGAATTCCTCTGTGGAGATGAGAGAACCTTCCAAAAGGACAACACTCTTTGCAGCACTCCACCAATCAGACCTTTATGGTAGAATGGCCAGATGGAATCCACTCCTCAGTGAAAGGTACATGACAGCCCACTTGGAGTTTGCCAAAGGGCACCTAAAGGACTCTCAGACCATGAGAAACAATATTCTCTGGTCTGATGAAACCAAGATTGAACACTTTGGCCTGAATGCCAAACAACACATCTGGAGGAAACCTGGCGCCATCCCTACGGTGAAACATTGTGATGGCAGCATCATGCTGTGGGGATGTTTTTCAGCGGAGGGACTCGGAGACTAGTCAGGATTGAGGGAAAGATGAATAGAGCAAAGCGCAGAGAGATCCTTGATGAAAATCTGCTCCAGAGCGCTCAGACTGAGGTGAAGGTCCACCTTCCAACAGGGCAACAACCCTAAGCATACAGCCAAGACAACGCAGGAGTGGCTTCGGGACAAGTCTTTGAATGTCTTTGAGTGGCCCAGTCAGAGTCCAGACCGAAACCCGATCAAACAGCTCTGGAGAGACCTGAAAATAGCTGTGCAGCAACGCTCCCCATCCAGCCTAACAGAGCTTGAGACATGTCCAACATGTCTCCGGACCTACTCACTGCCACAGTCATACTCTGGACCTAGTTTTGTCCCGAGGAATAAATGTTGTGCATCTTAATGTTTTTCCTCATAATCCTGAAATATTGTACCAACATTTTATTTTATTTGCAATTGCAAAAAATAATCTGCTCAGACCCCAAACAAGGATCATCAAAAGCTGTGCTATAAATTCTCGGACAACCCAAAGATTCCTAGATGCCCTTCCAGACTCCCTCCATCTACCCAAGGACGTCAGAGTACAAAAATCAGTTAATCACCTAACTGAGGAACTCAATTTAACGTTGCGCAATACCCTAGATGCAGTCGCACCCCTAAAAACAAAAAACATTTGTCATAAGTGTCACGAGAATTTTCCATCCCAATGATAATAACAATCCATCAATAGCTTTGACCAATCCCTGAGGTTTGTAAGACCATGGGTTTAATAATAATGAGTCAAAGACTAGGTTAGTACAGTTTATTCCCGAGAACGTTCTGAAGTCCACAATACAAAGACATGCATTTTATAGCGGCGCACATACATTCACACACAAACAGTAGGTATCCTACGTACATACTGTATCACTACCCAGCAGACAAAGATTATGGAGACCGCGAGAAGCACTCCCTGTCCTCCCCCAAGATTAGGGAGGCCGTGAGAAGTACTCCCTGCCCTCTCTCAAATCTCTCAGTGGCTCCTAGCTAAGGTCGGCACCGAATTGTGCTCAGACAGTCTGTGTTTAAGATACTATAGAGACATTGTACAGATATACTGTTTTACCCTAATTCTGACTAAAACTACACCCATCATTAATACTTTTATGATTCTAATCAATTTCATACAGTTATAAAGTTTCAGAGTGGAATTATTTCATCATTATCTTTCAACATTTAAATTACTTTAACAATAAGGAACTAGCTCTGAAGATACCGAGCTCTGAAGCAAGCTTCCAGAAAATTGGAACGGAATTGGCGCTACACCAAACTGGAAGTCTTCTGACTAGCTAGGAAAGACAGTACTGTGCAGTATCGAAGAACCCTCGATCATCCTATTTTTCCAACTTAATTGAGGAAAATAAGAACACTCCAAAATGTATTTTTGATACTGTCTCAAAGCGAACTAAAAAGCAGAATTCCCCAAGAGAGGATGGCTTTCACTTCAGCAGTGATAAATTCATGAACGTCTTTGAGCAAAAGATCATGATCATTAGCAAGCAAATTACGGACTCCTTTTTAAATCTGCATATTCCTCCAAAGCTCAGTTGTCCTGAGTCTTCCCAACTCTGCCAGGACTTAGGATCAAGGTAGACACTCAAGTTTTTTAATACTATATCTTTTGACACATTGATGAAAATAATCATGGCCTCGAAACCTTCAAGCTGCATACTGGACCTTATTCCAACCTAACTACTGAAAGAGCATTCTTCCTGTGCTTGGACCTCCTATGTTGAACATAATGGCTCTCTATCCACCAGATGTGTACCAAACTCACTAAAAGTGGAAGTAATAAAGCCTCTCTTGAAAAAGCCAAACCTTGAACCAGAAAATATTAAAAACTATCGGCCTATATCGAATCTCCCATTCCTCTCAATGTTTGGAAAAGCTGTTGTGCAGCAACTCACTGCCTTCCTGAAGACATACAACGTATACAAAACGCTTCAGTCTGGTTTTAGACCCCATCATAGCACTGAGACTGCACTTGTGGGGGTGGCAAATTACATTTTAATGGCATCAGACCGAGGCTCTGCATCTGTCCTCATGCTCCTAGACCTTAGTGCTGCTTTTGATACTATCAATCACCACATTCTTTTGGAGAGATTGGAAACCCAAATTGGTTTACACAGACAAGTTCTGGCCTGGTTTAGATCTTATCTGTCGGAAAGATATGTTTGTCTCTGTGGATGGTTTGTCCTCTGACAAATCAACTGTAAATGTCGGTGTTCATCAAGGCTCCGTTTTAGGACCACTATTGTTTTCACTATATATTTTTACCTCTTGGTGATGTCATTCAGAAACATAATGTTAACTTTCACTGCTATGCGGACAACAAATGTTCTACTTTTAAACTCAGACAAAACAGAGATGCTAGTTCTAGGTCCCACGAAACAAAGAGAGGGGGTACTGTCTCGCTCTGACCATAGAGAGCCCTTGTTTCTCTATGGTGTAGTAGATCAGGGCGTGACTAGGGGGTATTCTAGTTTATAATTTCTATGTTGTGTTATAGTTTATATTTTCTATGTTGGTGTTTTGTATGATTCCCAATTAGAGGCAGCTGTTAATCGTTGTCTCTAATTGGGGATCAAATTTAAGTAGATATTTCTCCCACCTGTGTTTGTGGGATATTGTTTTGTGTTTGTGCATTTGCATCACGTAGTCACGTTTAGTTGTTTGTTTATTGGTATATTTTTGTTTCACTCAACATCCGCTGCGCCTTGGTCCCGTTCTTATGACAACCGTTCTTACGACAACCACATGCTTTTGTCACTTCTAGGTTAAGACTACTGCAATGCTCTACTTTCCGGCTACTCGGATAAAGCAATAAATAAACACGGCTGCTAGAACCAAAAAACATGATCATATGTCACGCCCTGACCTTAGAGAGCCTTTTTATGTTTCTACTTGGTTTGTTCAGGGTGTGATTTGGGTGGGCATTCTATGTTCTGTTTTCTATGTTTTTGTATTTCTATGTTTTGGCCGGGTATGGTTCTCAATCAGGGACAGCTGTCTATCGTTGTCTCTGATTGGGAATCATACTTAGGCAGCCTTTTTCCCTTTTGTTATTGTGGGAAGTTGTCTTTGTTAGTGGCACTATAGCCCTCGTAAGCTTCACGGTCGTTTCTTTGTTTCTTGTTTTGTTGCTGACATTTACATTAATAAAGGAAAATGTACGCTCACCAAGCTGCACCTTGGTCCGGTCATTTCCACCCTGACGACAGCCGTGACATCATATTACTCCAGTGCTAGCCTCTCTACACTGGCTTCCTGTTAAGGCAAGGGCTGATTTCAAGGTTTCACTGCTAACCTACAAAGTATTACATGGGCTTGCTCCTACCTATCTTTCTGAAATGGTCCTGCCGTACATACCTACACGTACGCTACGGTCACAAGACGCAGGCCTCCTAATTGTCCCTAGAATTTCTTAGCAAATAGCTGGAGGCAGGGCTTTCTCCTATAGAGCTCCATTTTTATGGAATGTGCTGCCTATCCATGTGAGAGACGCAAACTCGGTCTCAACCTTTAAGTCTTTATTGAAGACTCATCTCATCTCTCATCTCTTCAGTGGGTCATATGATTGAGTGTAGTCTGGCCCAGGAGTGTGAAGGTGAACGGAAAGGCACTGGAGCGACGAACCGCCCTTGCTGTCTCTGCCTGGCCGGATCCCCTCTCTCCACTGGGATTCTCTGCCTTAAACCCTATTACAGGGGCTAAGTCACTGGCTTACTGGTGGTCTACCATGCTATCCCTAGGAGGGGTGCGTCACTTGAGTGGGTTGAGTCACTGACGTGATCTTCCTGTCCGGATTGGTGCCCACCCTTGGGTTGTGCCGTGGGGAGATCTTCGTGGGCTATACTCGGCCTTGTCTCAGGATGGTAAGTTGGATATATCCCTCTAGTGGTGTGGGGGCTGTGCTTTGGCGAAGTGGGTGTGGTTATATCCTGCCTGTTCGGCCCTGTCCGGGGGTATCATCGGACGGGGCCACAGTGTCTCTCGACCCCTCCTGTCTCAGCCTCCAGTATTTATGCTGTAATAGTTTGTGTCAGGGGGCTAGGATCAGTCTGTTATATCTGGAGTATTTCTCCTGTCTTATCCGGTGTCCTGTGTGAATTTAAGTATGCTCTCTCTAATTCTCTTTTTCTTTCATTCTTCTCTCCTCTCTCTCGGAGGACCTGAGCCCTAGGACCATGCCTCAGGACTACCTGGCCTGATGACTCCTTGCTGTCCCCAGTTCACCTGGTTGTGCTGCTGCTCCAGTTTAAAATGTTCTGCCTTCAGCTATGGAACCCTGACCTGTTCACCGGACGTGCTACCTGTCCCAGACCTGCTGTTTTCAACTCTCTAGAGACAGCAGGAGCGATACTCTGAATGATCGGCTATGAAAAGCCAACTGACAGTACTCCTGAGGTGCTGACCTATTGCACCCTTTGCAAACATTTCTAAAAACCGGTTTTCACTTTGTCATTGTGGAGTATTGTGTGTAGATTTATGAGGGAAAAAAACACCTTGATCCATTTTAGAATAAGGCGGTAATTTAACAAAATGTGCAAAAATTCAAGGGGTCTGAATACTTTCCGAATGCACTGCATCATTCATTTATGAATCCAGTGAATTGTTGAGTGCAATTTTGGAAATAGAATTGTAGTAAATTCTTGAATAGCTTTTCTTACTTTGAAAAAAAAAGTCATAGTCTTTTGTAGCTGGGAATAATAACCTCCAGGTGGCCTGTAAATGATTTGAGAGATAAACATTTTCAGCCTCTTTGGACATTTTTATTACTACATCTGTCACTCTTATCGAATGTATAATTTAGGTCATCTGCTAAAATAATAGTTCCTGTCTGGATTTGAATTCTATGAACAAACACCAGATTGGCCCGTGGTGGGATATACAATGAAATCAATGTTGATTTTCCACCATGTAAGGAACAATTCAGCCTTCTTGGTCCATGTGCTTAGAAATAAGGGGAAATGGTGTATTCTTATTTATCAGGATGTCTACTCCTCTGATGTTACTCCACTTTAAATGTTAAATTACTTGTTTTTTTTAAAAGGAACTCTTGCAAGAAAACCACATTTGCTGAAATCTCTAAGTGTTTAAGAATAATGTTATTTTTTCCCCATTATGGAGCCTGTGCATATTCCATGTGATAAGTTGGATTTTGTTGGTCTTTACTTTGATTCTAAGGTAAACTTATCTGTTTTGTTTATCATTGAAGAACCAAGTAAAACATTTTAGCAGGCATGACATATGCGGGTGGTGGGCATCCCAATAGAATGGGAGGATCGTAGTATAAATATATAGATATTGTATACATTACATATAGAGCATGTGGGCTGAGCAGACATTACATAAAAAATAAACATCATGCAAAGTACATCTTTGTACTTGAGGCACTATGCCTTTTTAGGGATTTTTAATTCCAACTCCTCTTCTAATGAACCCCCCAAAAAACTGTGGATACATACATTGACATACATTTGAAGAAAGACTGCCACTTAAGTACTGTGGTTGGTTAGTCTTACCTTATAAATGAAAGTATAGTGGTTGGGGGGGTCTACTTGGGGTGAGTGGGTCCTCTGAGAGACTGAAATGGGATGAGTGGAGGCCCCAAGCACACCTCTGAGAAGTGTCTGATGCCTTCCCAGTCACCCCATCCCAAGCCCCCGGACATAGCCCCTCTCCATTCTCACTAATAACCACTATGAAATCTTAGTTGTAATGACAAACAAGGAGTGATAATGATTCGGCATCCTTTCCTAATCTGTCCAGAACTCTTATTCATTTTACAAACCAAATCCACCCCTCTCCACCCAGTGGTGGAACTCCTTTTATACATGGGATGCGCAGGGGGTGGCCAAGGCTACTTCAGGGGGTCCATAGACCATGACAGAAAACGTGTGTGTCACGCTAACCTGGTATCTAAGGAGCATGAATGAATCCTATGATTGCTGATTAGAGGTAGAAGTGATAATTCACTTAACCCGGAGTTCTTCAATGTGACAGATAGTGTGGTCCAAAAGGGTTACTTCACTAGAATTCTTTAACATACTATGAATAGTCAGTGTCTCTACCTCGGAACTGCAGCTCAATTTCTTTCTTTCTTTCTCTCTCACACACACACACACACACAGTACTGTACTCACATACTGGAGACACTTGGGTCACTCTGTTTTCATGAATATATTACCTGGGTCTGTAAGTGTTGAACATCCAAAATATTTTCAGAAAATAAAGCTCAAGCACCAAGGAGATAAGAGCATTTGTGTGTTACATAAATTGCATAGTTTTATTTACAAAATTAAATTTACAACAGCAACAAAAAACACTGCAATTTGACAAACCAGGTATCAAGCAGAAATGGACTTGAAAAATATAAATAATATTGGTGCCCATCAATATTACAAACTTACAGTATCATATATATTAGGTTTATAGCAAAGAAAAGTTTTGGAATTGGTCTAATAAAGAGCAAATTGAATCTATGTGACATGGTACCCTTTGAATTTGTCGTTTTAAAATGTCAGTGTACTAGTTAGTACACAGTGCAGGTTTTAATCATGACCAGAGGGACCACCTAAGTGCCAAATTATCCTAGGTAGATTTAAAACAGCAATATTCTGCGGTTCTGTTGAAAACTGTCAAAATGTTTCACAACCTCATCCATGTTGAGGGAGCCTGCCCTCCTTGACTCAACACTGAGAATTCCGAGATGACTTAACCTGTCATCAACCATTGTTGTCCAAAGGTGGGTTTTAATGGGTTGTAAAGCTGAGAAGCTTCTCTCGCAAGAAGTACTGCTGACTGGTGTAACAACAGAAATCTTCTAAAGTCAAAATAGCTCATTGAAGACCTCTTTATATGGTTCTACAAACACAACAAAGTCAAGGAGACTAGACGGTCTGTCCCTTCCACTTTTCTCTCTCCTTTCAAGAAGCCGCTTGGTTTGATGAACCTCATGTTTGAGGTCCTCTAAATCTGACGAGAAGGTCTGAGCAAAGGCAAACAGAGGCTCCTCATTCAAGAATGTTGTGCTCTTTGGGTTGAGAGACTGGACCCCTTGCATTATCTCACAATACTTCTTTGAAAAACGCCTCTGCAGCTCAGCTGTGAGACTGGCAAACACCTGATAAAAGATACAGTGCCTTGCAAAAGTATTCATCCCCCTTGGTGTTTTTCCTATTTTGTTGCATTACAACCTGTAATTTAAATGGATTTTTATTTGGATTTCATGTAACGGACATACACAAAATAGCCCAAATTCTTGAAGTGAAATGAAAAAGGGAACTTGTTTTAAAAAATAAAAATAAAAAAAATGAAAAAGTGTTGCGTGCATTTGTATTCACCACTTTGCTATGAAGCCCCTAAATAAGATCTGGTGCAACCAATTGCCTTCAGAAGCCACAAAATTAGTTAAATAAAGTCCAGCTGTGTGCAATCTAAGTTTCACATGATCTGTCACATGATCTCAGTATACACCTGATCTGAAAGGCCCCAGGGTCTGCAACACCACTAAACAAGGGGCGGCACCAAGCAAGGCACCATGAAGACCAAGGAGCTCTCCAAACAGGTCAGGGACAAAGTTGTGGAGAAGTACAGATCAGGAAGTGGGTTATAAAAAAATACCCGAAACTCTGAACATCCCCCGGAGCACCATTCAATCCATTCTTAAAAAATGGAAAGAATATGGCACCACAACAAACCTGTCAAGAGAGGACCACCCACCAAAAATCTCTGACCAGGCAAGGAGGGCATTAACCAGAGAGGCAACAAAGAAACCAAAGATAACCCTGAAGGAGCTGCAAAGCTCCACAGAGGAGATTGTAGTATCTGTCCATAATACCACTTTAAGCCATTCACTCCACAGAGCTGGGCTTTAAGGAAGCGTGGACAGAAAAAAAAGCCATTGCTTAACCTCTAGCGACGAGCAATCCCGTATCCGGGAGCGTAATCATAGCCTCAAGTGCATTACCATAACGCAACGTTTCCTATTCATGAAAATCGCAAATGAAATGAAATACAGTGCCTTGCGAAAGTATTCGGCCCCCTTGAACTTTGCGACCTCTGAGACTATCACAGTGCAGGTGCATTTATACGGAGATTTATACGTATATGCCACATTTCAGGCTTCAAACATAAAGATATAAAACTGTATTTTTTTGTGAAGAATCAACAACAAGTGGGACACAATCATGAAGTGGAACGACATTTATTGGATATTTAAAACTTTTTTAACAAATCAAAAACTGAAAAATTGGGCGTGCAAAATTATTCAGCCCCTTTACTTTCAGTGCAGCAAACTCTCTCCAGAAGTTCAGTGAGGATCTCTGAATGATCCAATGTTGACCTAAATGACTAATGATGATACATACAATCCACCTGTGTGTAATCAAGTCTCCGTATAAATGCACCTGCACTGTGATAGTCTCAGAGGTCCGTTAAAAGCGCAGAGAGCATCATGAAGAACAAGGAACACACCAGGCAGGTCCGAGATACTGTTGTGAAGAAGTTTAAAGCCGGATTTGGATACAAAAAGATTTCCCAAGCTTTAAACATCCCAAGGAGCACTGTGCAAGCGATAATATTGAAATGGAAGGAGTATCAGACCACTGCAAATCTACCAAGACCTGGCCGTCCCTCTAAACTTTCAGCTCATACAAGGAGAAGACTAATCAGAGATGCAGCCAAGAGGCCCATGATCACTCTGGATGAACTGCAGAGATCTACAGCTGAGGTGGGAGACTCTGTCCATAGGACAACAATCAGTCGTATATTGCACAAATCTGGCCTTCATGGAAGAGTGGCAAGAAGAAAGCCATTTCTTAAAGATATCCATAAAAAGTGTTGTTTAAAGTTTGCCTCAAGCCACCTGGGAGACACACCAAACATGTGGAAGAAGGTGCTCTGGTCAGATGAAACCAAAATGTAACTTTTTGGCAACAATGCAAAACGTTATGTTTGGCGTAAAAGCAACACAGCTCATCCCCCTGAACACACCATCCCCACTGTCAAACATGGTGGTGGCAGCATCATGGTTTGGGCCTGCTTTTCTTCAGCAGGGACAGGGAAGATGGTTGAAATTGATGGGAAGATGGATGGAGCCAAATACAGGACCATTCTGGAGGAAAACCTGATGGAGTCTGCAAAAGACCTGAGACTGGGACGGAGATTTGTCTTCCAACAAGACAATGATCCAAAACATAAAGCAAAATCTACAATGGAATGGTTCAAAAATAAACATATCCAGTTGTTAGAATGGCCAAGTCAAAGTCCAGACCTGAATCCAATCGAGAATCTGTAGAAAGAACTGAAAACTGCTGTTCACAAATGCTCTCCATCCAACCTCACTGAGCTCGAGCTGTTTTGCGAGGAGGAATGGGAAAAAAATTCAGTCTCTCGATGTGCAAAACTGATAGAGACATACCCCAAGCGACTTACAGCTGTAATCGCAGCAAAAGGTGGCGCTACAAAGTATTAACTTAAGGGGGCTGAATAATTTTACACGCCCAATTTTTCAGTTTTTGATTTGTTAAAAAAGTTTGAAATATCCAATAAATGTCGTTCCACTTCATGATTGTGTCCCACTTGTTGTTGATTCTTCACAAAAAAATACAGTTTTATATCTTTATGTTTGAAGCCTGAAATGTGGCAAAAGGTCGCAAAGTTCAAGGGGGCCGAATACTTTCGCAAGGCACTGTAAATATATTGAAACACAAGCTTAGCCTTTTGTTAACAACACTGTCATCTCAGATTTTCAAAATATGCTTTTCAACCAAAGCTACACAAGCATTTGTGTAAGAGTATTGATAGCCTAGCATAGCATTAAGCCTAGCATTCAGCAGGCAACATTTTCACAAAAACAAGAAAAGCATTCAAATAAAATAATTTACCTTTGTAGAACTTCGGATGATTTCAATGACGAGACTCTCAGTTAGATAGCAAATGTTATTTTTTCCAAAAATATTATTTGTGTTTGCGAAATAGCTCCGTTTTGTTCATCACATTTGGCTAAGAAAAAGACCGGAAAATGCAGTCACTACAACGTCAAACTTTTTTCCAAATTAGCTCCATAATATCGACAGAAACATGGCAAACGTTGTTTAGAATCAATCCTCAAGGTGTTTTTCACATATCTATTCGATAATATATCAGTTGTGACAGTTGGTTTCTCATCAGAAGCGAACGGAAAAATACTGCAGCTGGAGATTACGCAATAATAATTGCAACGGAGGACACCAAGCGACCACCTGGTAGATGTAGTCTCTTATGGTCAATCTTCCAATGATATGCCTACAAATACGTCACAATGCTGTCGACACATTGGGGAAGCGACAGAAAGCCTAAGCTCATTCGTGGCCCATTCACAGCCATATAAGGAGTCATTGGCATGAGGCGGTTTCAAAAAATGCGGCACTTCCTGATTGGATTTTTATCTGGGTTTTGCCTGTAACATCAGTTCTGTGGCACTCACAGACAATATCTTTGCAGTGTTTTCTTTCCAAAGCTGTCAATTATATGCATAGTCGAGCATCTTTTCGTGTCAAAATAACTTGTTTAAAACGGGAACATTTTTCATCCCAAAAGTTAAATAGCGCCCCCTATATCCAAGAAGTTAAAGAAAACATGTTTGCTGTTTTCCAAAAGGCATGTGGGAGACTCCTCAAACATATGGAAGAAGGTACTAAAACTAAAATTGAGCTTTTTGGCCAAAACGCTATGTCTGGTGCAAACTCAACATCTCACATCACCCCGAGAACACCATCGCCACAGGGTCAGAATTGAAGGAATGATGGATGGCGCTAAATATAGGGAAGTTCTTGAGGGAAACCTGTTTCAGTCTTCCAGAGATTTAAGACTGGGACGGAGGTTCACCTTCCAGCAGGACAATGGCCCTAAGCATACTGCTAAAGCAACACTTGAGTGGTTTAAGGGGAAACATTTAATTGTCTTGGAATGGCCTAGTCAAAGCCCAGACCTCAATCCAATTGAGAATCTGTGTTAAGACAAAAATCCCAGTGGCTAGATGTGCCAAGGTTAACTTCTTATGGCTGCAGGGGCAGTATTGAGTAGCTTGGTTGAAAGGTGCCCAGAGTCAACGGCCTGCTCCTCGGTCCCAGTTGCTAATATATGCATATTATTATTAGTATTGGATAGAAAACACTCTTAAGTTTCTAAAACTGTTTGAATGATATCTGTGAGTATAACAGGCAAAAACCTCAGAAGAAATCCAAACAGGAAGTGAGGAATCTGAGGTTGGTCGATTTTCAACCCAGCCCCTATTGAATTCACAGTGGGATATGGATGTAGTTGCACTTCCTAGGACTTCCACTACATGTCAACCGTCTTTAGAAACTTGAATGAGGCTTGTACTGTGTTGTGGGGCTGAATGGGAGCTGAATGAGCCAGGTGTCTGGCAGAGAGCCAGGGCCTGGTCACACGCAATTCACATGATAGCGACCTGCGTTCCATGGCTTCTCTACACACAACGGAATTCTCCGGTTGGAACTTTATTGAAGATGTATGATAACACCCTAAAGATTGATTCTATACTTAGTTTGACAAGTTTCTTCGACCTGTAATATAACTTTTTGAAGTTTTCGTCCGACGTTCGGATGGACCTGCACGAGTGTTTGGATTTGTGTACTAAACGCGCTAACAAAACTAGCTTCTTGTACATAAATAATGGACACTATCGAACAAATCAAGCATTTATTGTGGAACTAGGATTCCTGGGAGTGCATTCTTCTGCTTCATGCTAAACCGATGGCATCACTCCAGATCCTTTGGTGATACATCCACACCAAGCTCCTCCGATATCCGCTTGATCATATAGGTGGAAAGGTCGCCTTTTTCCTTGACTTCCGGTAGGGACAATATTCTCATATTGTTTTGTCTTGATTTGTTTTCTAGCTGATCCAGTTCTTTATCTATCTAATTATTCACACTTTCATTCATTTTATTCATATATATTTATTTATTCCTCCAATATGATTATGAGGTGGTGTCAATCAAATGTATGTGGGTGGTATCTAACACACCATTGCGTTATCTGGCTCTGATGGTCTGAAAAGTAAATAATCAAACTACACACTTGAGAGATGTACAACAGGTAGATAACTATAGCAGCCCAGTTATCCTGGTAAGTAGTATGGCTGCAATTAGGCGAGCGGTAGCCAGAGACTTGAAAGTGCAGCACACCAGTGGGTAATTCAGTACAGTACCATTTCCATTTAATTAAACATTGAACACCATTCTGTCATGTTGAATGCACCCCAGGCAAACACAATCAAGTAATGCACCGTGACATTGATCAACCATGTTGTGTTAGATACCACCCACATAAGTTTGCCTGACACCCCTTCATTATCATATTGGAGGAAGAAATACATAAATAAATAAATGAAGAAATAATATAAATTAATAAAAATAATGAAAGTGGGATTCATAATTTAAATAATTATTTATATATTTCTGTGTGCATTCATTCATCAAATCAAATCAAAAATCAATTCAAATGTGTTTATATAGCCCTTCGTACATCAGCTGATATCTCAAAGTGCTGTACAGAAACCCAGCCTAAAACCCCAAAAAGCAAGCAATGCAGGTGTAGAAGCACGGTGGCTAGGAAAAACTCCCTAGAAAGGCCAAAACCTAGGAAGAAACCTAGAGAGGAACCAGGCTATGTGGGGTGGCCAGTCCTCTTCTGGCTGTGCCGGGTGGAGATTATAACAGAACATGGCCAAGATGTTCAAGTGTTCATAAATGACCAGCATGGTCAAATAATAATAATCACAGGCAGAACAGTTTAAACTGGAGCAGCAGCACAGCCAGGTGGACTGGGGACAGCAAGGAGTCATCATGTCAGGTAGTCCTGAGGCATGGTCCTAGAGCTCAGGTCCTCCGAGAGAGAGAAAGAAAGATAGAAAGAGAGAATTAGAGAGAGCATTCATCCATTTATGTATTTATCTATTTACGTGTGCATTTATTAATATATGCATTTATTTACGTATTCATATATTTATGTATTTATCTATTTACGTGTGCATTTATTAATATATGCATTTATTTACGTATTCATATATTTATGTATTTATGTCCAATTATGGCAGGTTTGGTCCTCCATAAGAATGCCTTTTGGTAGCTACTTTCAGCAGACAGTGACAATTCAGGTAGGATTTTCCACTTTTTTTTTATATCTTTACACAATCCACACTGTACAGATAAATGTTGCAGCAAAAAGGAGCGCATTTTGAATGGGAGAGTGTGTTTTGATAGGAGATGGAGTTAGTTTGATAAATAGACGGATTAAAGATGCACTATCCCGAAATTGCTCTGCCATTTCCTGGTTGCTAAAATTCTAATAGTCTAATCATTTCAGTTTATGTGACAAAACATAAAGTATAGTGAATAGAAACATTGTACCATCTGAACCATCTGTTAGAAAATAGTGTTACAAAACCGAAAGTTAAAGACAAAGGAAATGTAAGAATGGGAAGCATAGAAATAGCGCACATAGAACATATCTAAGGCTTCTTAGACTTTCTTTCAGTCATGAGTGAACAGGGAGTACAGGAGGGGACAGAGCACGCACCCCCCTGAGGGGCCCCCACGTTGAGGATCAGCGTGGCGGATGTGTTGTTACCTACCCTTACCACCTGGGGGCGGACCGTCAGGAAGTCCAGGATCCAGTTGCAGAGGGAGGTGTTTAGTCCCAGGGTCCTCAGCTTAGTGATAAGGGCACTATGGTGTTGAACTCTGAGCTTTAGTCAATGAATATCATTCTCACATACAGTGGGGAGAACAAGTATTTGATACACTGCCGATTTTGCAGGTTTTCCTACTTACAAAGCATGTAGAGGTCTGTCATTTTTATCATAGGTACACTTCAACTGTGAGAGACGGAATCTAAAACAAAAATCCAGAAAACCACATTGTATGATTTGTTGAGGCGTTATGCAAATATGAGTAGGTCTAGAGTTTCTGGGATAATGGTGTTGATGTGAGCCATGACAAGCCTTTCAAAGCATTGCATAGCTACAGACGTGAGTGCTACAAGTCAGTAGTCATTTAGGCAGGTTATCTAAGTGTTCTTGGGCACAGGTACTATGGTGGTCTGCTTGAAACATGTTGGTATTACAGACTCGGACAGGGAGAGGATGAAAATGTCAGTGAAGACACCTGCCAGTTGGTCAGCGCATAATCGGAGTACATGACCTGGTAATCCATCTGGCCCTGAGGCCTTGTGAACGTTGCCCTGTTTAAAGGTCGTAATCACATTGGCCGCGGAGAGCTTGATTACACAGTCGTCCAGAACAGCTGATGCTCTCATGCATGTTTCAGTGTTACTTGCCTCGAAGCGAGCATAGAAGTTATTTAGCTCATCTGGTAAGCTCATGTCACTGGGCAGCTCCCGGCTGTGCTTCCCTTTGGAGTCTGTTATAGTTTGCAACCCTGCCACATCTGACGAGTGTTGGAGCCAGTGTAGTACGATTCGATCTTAGTCCTGTATTGATGCTTTGCCTGTTTGATGGTTCGTTGGAAGGCATACCGGGATTTCTTATAAGCTTTTTGGTTAGAGTCCCGCTCCTTGATA
Organism: Oncorhynchus clarkii lewisi; assembly: GCF_045791955.1. Taxonomy (NCBI): domain Eukaryota; kingdom Metazoa; phylum Chordata; class Actinopteri; order Salmoniformes; family Salmonidae; genus Oncorhynchus; species Oncorhynchus clarkii. The sequence goes on along the minus strand of NC_092156.1, from coordinate 41,938,242 downwards.
GTGGCAGCTCTACCCTTTAGCTCAGTGCGAATGTTGCCTGTAATCCATGGCTTCTGGTTGGGGTATGTACGTACAGTCACTGTGGGGACAACGTCATCGACGCACTTATTGATGAAGCCAGTGACTGATGTGGTGTACTCCTCAATGCCATCGGAAGAATCCCGGAACATATTCCAGTCTGTGCTAGCAAAACAGTCCTGTAGTTTAGAACATGCTTCATCAGGAAGTAGAATGGTGTACCCATTTGTCATATTTGAGAAAAGTAAAGATACCTTCACAGAAAATGAGTCACCCAGTAAAATACTACTTGAGTAAAAGTATTTTTTTTAAATACAGTTGAAGTCGGAAGTACATATACACTTAGGTTGGAGTCATTAAAACTTGTTTTTCAACCACTCCACAAATTTCTTGTTAACAAACTATAGTTTTGGCAAGTCGGTTAGGACATCTCATTTGTGCATGACACAAGTCATCTTTCCAACAATTGTTTGCAGACAGTTTATTTAACTTATAATATGATAATTTAACTTCAGTTTATTTAACTTCTGATAATTTGAGGCAATTGGAGGCGTATCTGTGGATGTATTTCAAGTCCAACCTTCAAACTCAGTGCCTCTTTGCTTGACATTATGGGAAAATCAAAAGAAATCAGCCAAGACCTCAGAAAAATAATTGTAGGCCTCCACAAGTCTGGTTCATCCTTGGGAGGAATTTCCAAATGCCTGAAGGTACCACGTTCATCTGTACAAACAATAGTACGCAAGTATAAACACCATGGGACCACGCAGCCGTCATACCGTTCAGGATAAAGACGCGTTCTGTGTCCTAGAGATGAACGTACTTTGGTGCGAAAAGTACAAATCAATCGCAGAACAACAGCAAAGTACCTTGTGAAGATGCTGGAGGAAACAGGTATATCTATATCCACAGTAAAACAAGTCGTATATCGACATAACCTGAAAGGCTGCTCAGCAGGGAAGAAGCCACTGCTCCAAAACCGCCATAAAAATGCCAGACTACTGTTTGCAACTGCACATGGGGACAAAGATCATATTTTTTGAGAAATGTCCTCTAGTCTGATGATACAAAAATAGAACTATTTGGCCATAATGACCATCCTTATGTTTGGAGGAAAAATTGGGATGCTTGCAAGCTGAAGAATACCATCCCAACCGTGAAGCACAGGGGTGGTAGCATAATGTTGTGGGGGTGCATTGCTGCAGGAGGGACCGGTGCACTTCACAAAATAGATGGCATTATGAGGAATTATGTGGATATATTGAAGCAACATCTCAAGACATCAGTCAGGAAGTTAAAGCTTGGAGTGCCCATCACAAAGCCCTGACCTCAATCCTATAGAAAATGTTTTGGCAGAACTGGAATAGTGTGTGCAAGCAAGGAGACCTACAAACCTGACTCAGTTACACCAGCTCTGTCAGGAGGAATGGGCCAAAATTCACCCAACTTATTGTGGAAGGATATCCGAAACATTTGACCCAAGTTAAACAATATAAAGGCAATGCTACCAAATACTAATTATGTATGTAAACTTTTGACCCACTGGGAATGTGATGACAGAAATAAAAGCTGAAATAAATCATTCTCTCTACTATTATTCTGACATTTCACATTCTTAAAATAAAGTGGTGATCCTAACTGACCTAAGACAGGGATTTTTTATCACGATTAAATGTCAGGAATTGTGAAAAACTGAGTTTAAATGTATTTGGCTGAGGTGTATGTAAACTTTTGACTTCAACTGTATACTTAAGTATATTTTATCAATTGCACTTAGTTTTGATACTTAAGTATCAAAAGCAACATAAATAATTTCACATTTCTTATATTAAGCAAACCAGATGGCCAAATGTATTTTCATTTTAAAACATTTAAGGATAGCCAGGGGATTCTCCAACACTCAGACATCATTTACAAACGAAGAGCTTGTGTTTTGTGAGTCAACCAGATAAGAGACAGTAGGGATGATCAGGGATGTTTTCTTGATTAGTGTATGGAATTTGACAATTTTCCTGTCCTGCTAAGCATTCAAAATGTAAGGAGTACTTTTGGGTGTCAGGGAAAATGTATTGAGTAAGAAGTACATCATCTTTTTTAGGAATGTAGTGAAGTAAATGTTGTCAAACATTTCAATAATAACGTAAAGTACAGATACCCCCCAAAACTACTTAAGTACTTTAAACCACTGGTGATTGGAAGGTAATCTCCACAACTTCAACATGAACTGTGTTCTCATTAATCCTGGCTTGGGGCAACACGTCTTTAGGGTGATTAACTTGTATCCCTCCTGTACGTTTGCTTGCTAAATTCTTGTGCTTTGGGTGGCATACCAATTCTGTCTGTTGCGAAACGTTTTGCAACAAATACTGTTTAACCCAAATGGAAAATGTTTTGCAACGAAAACAAGAGTTTCTATTGGACAAATTCATATAGGTCCCTCCCCATTTGGTTCCATTTGCTTCTGTTCTTAAACAGTGAACGTTTTCCATTGTAAGACGTAATGAATACACCCCAGGTCAGTCTCTGCCATGGTCTTTGCCTAGGGTGTATTCATTATCCTACTCTTATATGCAAATAACGTACCTCGTCTTTGAATGTTGTGTTGCCTTGTATTAAAGAAGTGTTTAGTGACAAGATATTAATGAGATGTTGAGAAAGAGAGACATGCAGGAACAACAACAGCCCCAATTACAAACATAATAAAACATAGGCTACTATTTTACTCTAGTCAGTGGTGCTGTGGTGCCTGGAGAAGTGTGAATACTCAAATGTAGCTAAAATTTCACAACGGTTCAAAGGAAGGGCGCCCTGTGTGAAAAATTATATGAAAAACAGTTATGTACTCTGAATGACCTAAAATGATTAATCCCATATTAGTATTTCACATTCAGGCAAACCCAAGCTGTACTGTGCAGGTAGGTAATGGTAGACTTACTACTGAAATACACTATTTATACAAAAGTATGTGGACACCTTCAAATTAGTGGATTCGGCTATTTCAGGCACACCCGTTGCTGACAGGTGTATTACATGGATCGCATAGCCATGCAATCTCCATAGACAAACATTGGCAGTAGAATGGCCTTACTGAAGACCTCAGTCTTTCAATGTGGCACCGTCATAGGATGCCACCTCTCCGACAAGTCAGTTAGTCTAATTTCTGCCTTGCTAGAACTGCCTGTAAGTGATGTTATTGTGAAGTGGAAATGTCTAGGAGCAACAAAGGCTCAGCCACGAAGTGGTAGGCCACACAAGCTTGGGACCGCCGAGTGTTGAAGCGCTTAATGCGTAAAAATCGTCTGTCCTCGGTTGCAACACTCCCTACCGAGTTTCAAAGTGCCTCTGGAAGCAACGTCAGCACAAGAACTGTTGGACGGGAGCTTCATGAAATGGGTTTCCATGGCCGAGCAGACGCACACAAGCCTAAGATTACCATGCGTATGGCCAAGCGTCGGCTGGAGTGGTGTAAAGCTCACTGTCATTGGACTCTTGAGCAGTGGATTGCGTTCTCTGGTGTGCTGAATCACGCTTCCCCATCTGGCAGTCCGATGGACAAATCTGGGTTTGGCAGATGCCAGGAAAACTCTACCTGCTCCAATGCATAGTGCCAACTGTAAAATTTGGTGGAGGAATAATGGTCTGGGGTTGTTTTTCATGGTTGGGGCAAGTTCCAGTGAAGGGAAATCTTAACTTCCAAAGCATTCAATGACATTCTAGACGATTCTGTGCTTCCAACTTTGTGGCAACATTTTAGGGAAGGCCCTTTCCTGTTACAGCATGACAATGCCCCTGTGCACAAAGCAAGGTTCATACAGAAATGGTTGTCGAGATCAGTGTGTAAGAACTTGACTAGCCTGCACTGAGCCCTGACCTCAACCCCATCGAACACCTTTGGGATGAATTGGAATGCTGACTGTGAGCCAAGTCTAATTGCCCAACATCAGTGCCCGACCTCACTAATCCTCTTGCAACTGAACTGAAGCAAGTCACTGCAGCAATGTTCCAACATCTAGTGAAAAGCCTTCCCAGAAGAGTGGAAGCTGTTATGGCAGCAAAAGGGGGACCAATTCCATATTAATTCCTATGATTTTGGAATGAGATGTTCGACAAGCAGGTGTCCACATACTTTTGGTCAGCAATTCCTCCATTTTTTCAGGTTTTTGCTTTCAAAGTTACACTTTTTAATAAAAAAATGGATGTTCTAAGTCCACAACAATGCTTGAACCACATTTGGAGTCAACTTTTAAGGTCTGGGAAAAATCTAAGAAATGTGTGTAGTTACCCTTTCTGTAGCTCAGGTGATGGAGTTTGCCAAATAAATGGCAGCTGGATTGATGCAAATAATCATGACATCAAACGTTCCCACAAATGTAGAGAATGTTCCCCTAAGAGTCTCACTAGAACATTAATGTGTCCAGTTTTCTGTGGGTTAGGAGAATCTTCCATCAAATTCCCACCAAACATACATGTTCTCATTTAACATGTCTAGAACATTCAAATCTTATATTCTAAGAACATGGAAAGCATTTTTTTGTGTACGTTTGATGTGACGTTGATGGATTATTGTTCTAACCCTCAGAAAACTGGAGACATGAATGTTCTTGCAATGTCCCATAAACATGAATGTTGTATATTCTGAGGACATTGTAACCACATTCTAGGTAAGTCATGCTTGATATTAAGGGAATGTTCTCCTAACTTTAACATCAAAACATTCTAAAAAGGTTCTCAGAAGGTTTTTGCTAACATAGATAGAATGCTCCCCTAACTAAAGGAAAACTGGACACTCAAACATTAGGGTAACAATACAAAACATTTTAGTTGGGTTAGGCCTTTCATTAAATGATGCCTGCCAAGCAATGTGTTGCTTGTTACTAGCTAGCTAGCTACATAGCTTTATAGTGAGGGCTGGGTTTCTCCAAAGATTTTCACAACTAATCCTAGCTCCTTGTTCTATCTGGGGTTTCTCTGACAGCAACATCGCTAGCTACACTTCTCATCTATATTTGAAAATAAGGTATTTAAAGATCACATTTGATGACTGTAACTAACTAGCTAGCTAAATGAAACAAAATAATAACTTATATTGGCTGAGGTCTATGCATAGGCCGTTGATCTTTCAAACCAGAAGGATCCACTGCAGGGAAAAATATGATTATTTCGAGCAAAAAATAATCATATTTTTCCCTGCAGTGGATCCTTCTGGTTTGAAGGATCAAGGCCTATGCATAGACCTCAGCCAATATAAGTTATTATTTTGTTTCATTTAGCTAGCTAGTTCCCAATTAAATACAAATGTGTTCATGAACATTAACACCTTATTCTTCATCTTGTGGAAATGTTTTACTGACTCTCCGCCTCTGCATTATCCACAGGGTAACTGTTAACTTAGGGCACGTTCGTAAATTCGCTCTGGCTATCTACTCCGATTTCAGAGCACTCTCGTCTCAGTGTGCCAGAGCACAGAATAACTGATAACTGATACATTTACGAACTCTCAACACCCGTTGAATATGGCTGGTGTCAGTAAACGTCGACAAAAAAAACATATTTCAATTGTTGCCATTCGCACAGTTACAGTCATCAAAGCTCTGGGTAACATGAACACTGCCTAACCAGCTCTGCTAGGGCGAGTAAAATGGTCAGAGTGAGGTGTTCTCTCATTTATATCTGGAAGTAGTTAGTCCAGTTAGCTTGACTGCCGTTGTGAGGTCAGAACGATCAGATCAACCCTTCTCCTCGGCCAGAGCGTCCAGTGTGCGCTCTGAACAATCCGAGAGCAAAACGCTCTGAATTTACTAATTTACAATCTGACAATTCTGAATTAGAAATGTCCAGAGCGCACTCTGAGCGCACTCTGGCACCGCAGAGTGAATTTACGAACGCACCCTTAGTCTGGTAATGGACCAGGAGAAGGAATCTGCATTGTAAGTATCAATTTGATCTTTAAATACCTTATTTTCAAATACAGATGAGAAGTGCACAGAGGTAATTTGTACTTTTTTTTATTTTTATCCAGATGCAACCTTCCAGTGACTCCTATGCCACAATTCAACAATGGACCAAGTTATTTGAGCTGAAAATAAAGATTATTAAAAGCACTCCTTTAGTTGTCAGTCATGAGTCATTTATTAAAACTTTTCAAAGTATACTACAGCATGCTATTGTGTAATAGTGTTGAACTTTTTAGTGTCATGCGTTGCATTTTAATGTTGCCTAACTACTGTATCTAAGGTAAATTATATACATCTTGTATTTCATAAAAATAAATGTCAACATATACTTATGAAATATATTTTGGGATATATTTTGCTAGCTACCACAGCATGTTGTCAACATGTATTTCTAGCCCGCACATTTGCATATATGGTCAATAATTATCTGAATAATACATGTATGTAAAATGCATATTACCACATATGGATAAGTAATACATGTAAATATATGTACATATGTCAAATATTACAACGTATATTTTTTTTAGATGGGCTAAATGGAATATAAGAAAATATATTTATGAAATATGTGTGACATGAGTAATAAATGTATTTATATATATTTATTTAAAATTCTAGTACATATATTACATATATGTATTTAAAATATTACGTTTCAGTATGGGATGTTTTGGGGCGATAAACTCACCATCTTTGCAAACAGTGTTCTCTGGAGGCATCTTTCGTCATCCAATGCAGTGGAGAGAAAAAATATCCCATTACTTTAAATGGCAAACTGGAAAATATCATTCATTGTGCCCTGGGATATGCCCTAGCTAGCCTATGTCTGAGCACAGGAGTTGCAGCCATTGATTTATGGAAAACAATACAAGAAATGCACTAAATTCGCCATATCGCATTCGTAAAAAAAAACGATTGCGGTTGGCGTCTATTCTGCTGTGACTGATACCATGACATCATGAAACCTCAGGTCTTCAAGATACCTGTTGATGACTCGAAACTGTGCGCGTCCCCCGCCCCTTGTGAGGAGGAAGCTACTTTAAAAAACGCCCATTCGCAGACAAATCCTCATTATATTCAAGGTGCGGCTATTCAACAGGTGTCTGAGAAATAGTCCCTTTTGCATTTTACAGGCAAAACTACCAAATTGGGTTTATATTTCGCGGACTTCTTTCTAAAACAATTTTACAACAACAGCTTATTTTTTTTTAAGACATCCATTGTGTGAACGCGTGGAGGACTGCTAGTCACAACCAAGTGGACAGTGATTTATTTTTTGTTCCTACAAAACAATTAGACTTTCTACAGGTTTTACAAGAACACTGACTTTCCTAAAACTCAGTTTGATTCAAGGAGTTCATAATGGCCAACTCGGGACTCCAGATTTTGGGGTTTGCCCTGTCGCTACTAGGTCTGATCGGGTTAATTGTAGGCACAATCCTGCCCCAGTGGAAGATGTCCGCCTATGTCGGGGACAACATCATCACAGCAGTGTCTATGTACCAGGGATTATGGATGTCTTGTGCATTTCAGAGCACCGGTCAGATCCAATGCAAAGTCTACGACTCAATTCTGCAACTTGACAGTAAGTAGGCTAATGAATTTGTTTTAATATATAAACGTGTGTGTATTGAACGTTTGCCTTGCCCCTGTATGGGTCTTAGAGCTATGAGTGCAATATAACGTATTATGTTGAACATGCTGTATGAATGTTGAAGGCGACGGAATTAACGCTATGTGGATGAGGCATTGCCCAATATTGGACTAAAGGAAACTAACGTTAAAACTTAGGAGTCTTACATGTTCTGTTTTTAAAAGGCGAATTGGCTCGAGGCCAAACCTGCCAAATACTCCATCTAAACGTGAATTGATTTAATTGCGTTATGGTTCTAGAAACACACATTCCTCTACTTCCATATCAAATCAACTTCAGAAATGCAAACTACACACTTACTGTATACTTAACACTTGCAGCAGACCCTATTTTTCATTGACAAAAAATGGCTGGCCTCTCGTTTACACACAGGTGTTCAGAGACAGATAATTAGCACAGGTAGTCAAATATTTGTTTTCAGTAAACAAGCGTTGTAACTTAGAACTATGGTCGTGAGGGAACCCTAAACGTGTAAAGGTGTATGAATTTAACCTTTTTGTTTTTGAAAATATTTTCGCACCGATATATGAAATGTCCTTATGCTCTCAAAACCTACTGCAAGCGATGCGTGTTAATGTTCAGACCGAGCATCGCTTCTCTTAACAAAACTGCCCCCTACAGAAGATTCCTTCTTTGACACTTGTGTAATTTGATGGAACAGATTCATGACAAGGGCTAGCATGCGCCATGTATTATTGGAAACCTGATAATATTATGCAATTGACACACCTTGTTGCTGGATTTATGACTCATATTTAGTGTCCATGCTCAATTGTAAACTTTTGGTTGCTTTGTCCATTTACTATTCAACTCAGACCCTCTGCGTGCTATCCATCTTAAACATTTTAATTTTTTTTATCCCGTTCTCTATGGGGTTGATATATTAAATTTTTAATCTCACTTTCAGTTCACTATCTAAACTCTGAGAATACAGCAATCTGGGGATATAATCAAACACAGGCCACTGAATGAATGAATGACTTTGGCTATGGCTGGTTTGTGCTGTTAACACGGTAATGATTATCCAGTCATTCCTTGTCCTGTACCGGGCTATGATGCCATGTCCTCTTCTGCCTGTGGGAAAAATCCTTATAGGCTAGTGCTCCATGGGCGTGTTGCAGACTAGTCTCATAGATTAGACGTAACATAATAAACGTAAATCTGGAATGCTCAAATTATTACGTGTTGAGCTGGACACTGCAACATTTTTCTGTAAAAAATAAAAGCAAAGTCTTTTCAATGTCACCAGTTTATTTTTGGATGCAATGTTCAGAAATTCACAGAAGCGACAGAATAACACTGTTCTCATCCAAACTGGAAAATGTAGGCTACATTTGTCATAGTGCTAACTGTGGAAAGTGGCCTAACACAAGCAGTCGTATTTAGCCAACTCTTGGCTGACAGAAATCATAATATGATTTCCCTAATAGCAATTACTAGGTACTATTCATCACATCACGAGTGAGCTCAACAGTGATCAAAATAAGAAGAAGCACTAAAAATGTCAAGCAAGCCGACGATGGGTAGTTTGTGCGCACCACCATGCGTTTAAAATTTTTTATGCATCAACCACAGGTTACAAAATAATTTGGGTCTGTTTGCAGCATGCAAGTTGAAGGGGGTATGTCATCTACCATCATTCACTTACCTTCACCTCATTTTGTTATACATCTTGTATGATGTCAACACACATGGCTGTTAATTAGCTCATCATAATTCGTACAACCTTCAAAGTATTTTACACACGTGTCCATTACAATCTATGCAAGAATCGGAATGCAAGATTTGTCAACATTACTTGAAAACATGTAAACATATTATTCTCCAAACATATGGTGTGCTACAATAGAAGTGACAACACCAATATACAGAAATTAGAATGATAACATAATAAGGCACTTTGATGGCAACGCACATGTCAAAAGCTATTGTTAGGAAGGAAAACAACAATGAAGGCAATGTGTGCGCCACCCGGAAAATGTGCGGGGGTTGCAAGTTCTGAATGATCATGCTGTTTAATCAGCGTCTTTGTCACACCTGTCAGGTGGATGGATTATCTTGGCAAAAGAGAAATGCTCACGAACAGGGATGTGCACAAAATGAGAAGCTTTTTGTGCGTAAGTAAAATTTCTGGGATCTTGTTTCAGTTAATGAAACATGGGACCAACACTTTACATGTTTTGTTCAGTATACTTAACATGTTGGCTAGCCTTTCCCTTAACTTTTAATCTTAACCCGAACCCCTAGTTAACATTAGCCACAACAAATTGGAATATTGTACAGCTTGCAATTTGTAACATGCCATATGAAATGGGTAATGGATATCCACAAATTAATACATACTATTCGAAACGTAATATACTAAATGGAGTGTCTTGGATTTACATATAAAATAATAGGAAATACTGAGACCAAGTTGGTGATCGAGGGTGTGCGAGCTGCAGGCATGGGGGGTAAATATCACGTTTATCGTGCTCTGTTTAGTCAACACGCCAGTGAATATGCAAGGGTGGCACTGTATGAAACTGCGTGCACAGAGAACTGTTAGCAAGGACCACACATTATACATTCTATAACCTAATATTGAATAAACCTGACAGCAATGTTATCCTTTTTCATCCTACCCCACTAAAGACCAAGATCAATTTAGTATGCATATGACCTGATAATGACTAGGGCCCGGTTTCCCTAAAGTGATGGCGCTTCCTACAACGGCCGACGTAACATGCGTTTACCAAAACACCACGCAGAGAGAGGTCGCTAAGTGCGTCATTGGAACATGTCGATACTGGTAGGATCGAAAGAAAGTGAGCGCTGCTTTTGGATCCGTTTTCTCCCGTAATCTTTCCTTTAACGTCACAATTCACAGTACTGACAACGGATCAGTTTCCTAGAGATATACCACCCATGGCTGCAAATATTGAAGCTAATTGTAAAGCTTAGGCTACCCAATAACAAATGCATTAAAACACCGGCACGTTAGGCTACACATCGTGAAATATATTGAGATAGTGTACCTACAAGTAACAAAATATACCTCAATTAGTTGGACACTAAATGTAGGCTATTTCAATATGATGAAAATGGACCTATAGCCTGCTGTTTACATTAGCCTAATTTGAAGCACCTTTGTATTATTTGCGACTTTGTCAACTTTGTTCTGAAGTTATCGGCTTTCAGAGGGACTGAGTCATGTTTAGCGTTGTGTAGTGACGGGGGAGGGTAAAAAAAGCATCTAATTGCGCACTTCGCTGTTCTACGAGTGGCGAGGCAGGCATTTGATTACCAATGTTTTGAAGTGCAACGTTAATAACGATGGTTTTGGGGAAACAGCTCGGAGATTTAACGTTGCTCCGACAAAGGTTATAACGATGAATTTAGCCTTAAGATACTTTTGGGAAACTGGGCCCTGTTGTATTATGGGGAGAATTAGTACTCAACTCAGTGTCCAAGGGTAATCGTACACCTGCTCGTCCCTTGTTTTTCAATAGCCCGCTCACTTTTACAGCCTTTCCTCTGCACGGTCTCTTCAGCTAAATGTCCGGGCGTGTTAGAATATGATTAGCCTATACCAAAACACTGTAAATCATGACATTAAAATATTTTAGACATGGAGCTACAGCTACATGTTAACCTCTGACTACAGTACACTTACTGAACACTTCTCCCTGATTTTTAAATTGCTTGATCCTGTATCTTATCAATTAGTCTTTCAAAATGTAAATGTATTCTATGGTCATTTCTCTATCCACTATATCGCAATGTAAAAATGTGTCCTCCATTACTCTTCATCAGTATACACCCTGTGCTGTCTAGATGTAGATGTAGAGTTAAGTGTGTGGCTTACTGCCAGTGTGCCATCTAGTCCACTCATGTCTTCTGACACTTCACCTATGGTACACCTGTGAAGTTCCCTATGCTCCCAGACTCCGGCTGCTTGAGTTCCCTAAACTGTTTATGGTAGTTTTTTTTAGTGTCTGTAAAGTACTTTGTTTGACTTGTGTATCAACACCTTTTGATAAGGCTGTATTGTTTTAGACTCCTTATCGCTTACTCTCTTTTGCTTGTATGCTTTATTGTATCTGCAAACATGAACACAAGCCAGTTCTGATAAGCACTGTTATCAAACCAGTGGTCGGATGTAACAAGTCAGAAAATAATAGTTTGATATCAATTTCATTGCGCTGATAGCCAGGAGATTAAATATGGCCAGAAATGAATAAGGCGTTAGGTTGTGCCAACTGCTTACTTTAATGTCCTCATGTTGTCCTGGTAAGTGAAGATTGCAGAGTATGCCTACAGTTTTTCTCATGCCAATACTGATTGGAGCTTTTCAGAACCACAGCCACATTTTAATAGTAGTTTCAAATGTTGCTATGTTGTCTAAATGGTTCCTGAATTGTTTGGGGTGTTATAATGCAATATTGGAGAACTTTGCTGACTTCAAGGCAGCCATTTTGATTTGGGCTCTTGTGAATGTGCTCAATGTCAGTTGTAAGCTAAATCCATATCTATCTGCTGTAAGAGGGTCTAGCTAGCCAATAGAGGAAGGAAATGTTTTTAGCGGCATGGAGAGGGAGTGTCTCCCTTAGTGAAACCCAATTCCCCCAGGTCTCAAGACTGGTCTGACCGGTTCCTGACTTACTGACTGAGCCAGGGAGGGGTTGCACACAAACACACAAACACAGGTCATTCTTACGGAACTGTAAAAATGAAGATGTATTCTACTATTCTACTATTATGCTACTCCTAGATGATGCATCATGGGTGACTAAAACTTAATTAGAAACTCATTGGAGTATTTTACAGGAACTTAAGTGTTATGGCAATGACACACGTTCACACTGTTTGTAGGCATAAATATTAGTTTCATGTAAACTTCAACTAGTAAACCATTTTTATGATTTATGGACAAACTACCTCAACATATTTGGTGTTATATTAAAATTAGGTTTTTCTAAAGTGTTAAAAAAATACCTGAGTTTTAATCCGGACGCTTTACGGGAATTTGAGGTGAAATTGTACAATTCAGGCACATTTATGTATTTAAAATAACACTTTCCCTAAAATGAGATCTTAGTCCTCCAGAATGGTAGTTGATTATTTGCAGATGCATCACGGTTTGTTTCTCAATTTGCTACAGACATATTTTTTAAAACTGGTTTCATGAGAATCACCCACCCACACACACTCCACCCTTGAGGGTTTCCGTTGAATATGGTTTCTGTTGCACCCATAGAGATTTATAGAGATCGCAATGTTGTAGCTGTGACTGCATGGGCAGCACCATTGATGCAATCTAATTCTAAAAGTAGTACATCTTCTTTTGATGTTTGAAGCTAATATTGGTGACTTACCACACCACCTGCAGTGCTGAAGATTTGAACCAAATCTTGCCATTCATTTATTGTGGCCACTAGACAGTGGACATATAGCTTAAAGCCATTTACAAACTAGGCAAAGCAATTTGAAGAAGACTATGCTCTGATCATTGTCTGATCACTCCCCACCCACTTGACAACTTTAAAATGGCGGAAGCTCTTAATGGCAATGTTCATGCAAAACCGGGTTATACACCTGCCTACATTGGTGGAGAGAGAGTGGTTGAGGCAGAGACGAGTTCAGTGTGGAAGAGTTTCAGTGGCTACTGCTTTCTGGTCTTAATAACCTGGCTATTAAAGCTAAACATGCCTATAAAATCAAGTTAAGCCTTTTATTCCTATGACCAAAACAACTTGTCGCAGAGTCCTCTAAAGTCTGTGGATAAATCAAACATTTTGTCAACTAACATGGTCATTCATTCACTAGACCATTTGTACTTCTCCTTCCTCTATAAACTTTAACTCGTCTCTGTTGAAAAGAAGAAAGAAAAAAAAGTTTAGTAGGGCATATCACCCTAAAGGGATAATCTGGTGTATTAACTCTGTCCTCCCCACCTCTACAGGTGCGCTCCAGGCAACGCGTGCCCTGATGATTGTGGGCATCATTGTGACCGTGGCTGGACTGGGGGTGGCAACCATGGGAATGAAGTGCAGCAACTGTGGAGGAGATGACAAAATAAAGAAGTCTCGCATCACCATGACTGGAGGCATCATCCTGCTGATTGGATGTGAGTTACCTTGAAATTGGCGGATATGTCATTTGCTCTAAATTCTCTGTATGGTTGGATATTTTAACCTCTAACATTTTCCCTCCTCTCCATAGCTCTGTCTGCAACTATTGCCTGCTCGTGGTTTGCTCATAACATCATCAAAGAGTTCTACAATCCATTCGCCCCTGTCAACTCCAAGTAAGTACTGCTGAATCCCTCTATGGCCTCCTTCCGTTCTTTATTGCCCCTCTAGTTACCTGGAATCATTAACTCACCGTCTTGGAGTTGGTGAATGATATAAGTTGCGGTCCATTTTCTGTCACGTATGTTATTGTACTGATACCAACACAAACCCTCTTCTCCTCTAGGTATGAGTTTGGTTTAGCCATCTTCATTGCCTGGGCTGGAGCCTTCCTGGACATAATCGGCGGTGCCATGCTCGCAGCATCATGCCCCAAGGGCAAACCTACACCCAAATACCCCATCGCCGCCACCCGCCCCCCTAGCAGCACCAAGGAATTTGTCTGAGCAGGAGACCCCTCCCTCCCCCCCTCTGTCTGCCCTGCTGCCTGGAGGCTGAAGGAAAGGCACCCACATGTACTGTGCATCAGTCCAACTCAACATGTCATTTGGTCTCTGTCAAGTCCACCTAGATAGCATTGTCTTATTTTGAACTACGTATGTTTTACATTTCATCTGCGGTGTACCCTCAATTACTGATATTGTAAGGCTGTAATTTTAAGATCTGTTTTTTTTTATGTGACTGTTTTCGAGGACTACTCATGATATTTACTTGTAAGGGAGAGCAGATGGTGAGCGTCTGCCTCTGTGAGAATGTTTTATATCCCCCTCATACCATTACTCCACTTTTCCCCATGTCTATTACTGTAGGCTACATGGACAAGCCAGATGATTGTAATGATGAAAGGGCCACCATGATTTGGTATTGCATTACAATAGCCAAACCTCCCACAACATCTTCTAGGAGCCAGATGGGACATCTATTGTCTGACTTAATGTTTATGCTAGATATTTTTATTTCAATGCCTAAGACAACACAAACTATGAGGTACCAGTTAAGACTTGTATGATTTGAAGGTCTGGGACGGAGTCCCCCAAATCTTTACAAGATTGACAGACTATTTGCTGTAGTTCAGTTATTGCTATTATCAGTGGTAAAGGAAATCAGTGTGAGTCATTTGGTAAAACATTTGACTCCATACTCTCCCTTTGGTCAAGTACTTGTTTGTTTTATTAGCTAGTAGCCTACAGTAGGTGTGCTTCAAAGATGGTAAAATTGTAATCCTTTGTCACATTCAGAATATTCAACTTGTTTTTTGTGTTTATTTTAAGAGATTTTATTTTAGTTATTGTTATGAGATTTGGCTTCTGTAAATAAAGTTGTGGTTTTGGGCATACTTTGGGATTCAATACAAGAAATGCAGAGCTGTTGCTATAAGTCTTGTCTAGTCCTATCCTGACTAGCTAGGTTGCTTTGTAACCAACCAGATGTGAACTCGGCTGAAATATTCTTTTATTTAACCAGGTAGGTCAGTTGCGAACAAGTTCTCATTTACAACCGCGACCTGGCCAAGATAAAGCAAAGCAGTGTGACAAAAACAACAGTTACACATGGGATAAACAAAGTACAGCCAATAACACACAATAGAACAATCTGTGTGCAAATGAGTTAGGCCAATAGTGGTGACGTAATTACAATTTACACTGGCGTGATATGTGCAGATGAGGATGTACAAATACTGGTGTACAAAAAAGCAGGAAAAACAAATATGGGGATGAGGTAGGTAGAAAAAAAAAATCAAAAGTAATCTGGTGTGGCCACCAGCTGCATTAAGTACTGCAGTGCATCTCCTCTTCATGGACCGCACCAGATTTGCCAGTTCTTGTTGTGAGATGTTACCCCACTCCTCCACCAAGGCACCTGCAAGTTCCCGGACATTTCTGGGGGGAATGGCCCTAGCCCTCAGCCTCTGATCCAACAGATCCCAGACGTGCTCAATGGGATTGAAATCCAGGCTCTTTGCTGACCATGGCAGAACACTGACATTACTGTCATTCAGGAAATCACTTACAAAATGAGCAGTATGGCTAGTGGCATTATCATGCTGGAGGGTCATGTCAGGATGAGCCAGCAGGAAGGGTACCACATGAGGGACAAGGATGTCTTCCCTGTAACGCACAGCGTTGAGATTGCCTGCAATGACAAGCTCAGTCCGATGATGCTGTGACACACCGCCCCAGACCATGATGGACCCTCCACCTCCAAATGGAGTACAGTGTACAGAGTAACGGTCATTCCTTCAACAATAAACGCAAATCTGACATCACCCCTGGTGAGGCAAAACCACGACTCGTCAGTGAAGAGCACTTTTTGCCAGTCCTGTCTGGTCCAGTGACGGTGGGTTTGTGCCTATAGGCAACGTTGTTGCTGGTGATGTCTGGTGAGGACCTGCCTTACAACAGGCCTACTTGGTCCCATTGTTCCTAGCAGTATGTCATGCTTGTGACTACAAACTTGGATGCATCTGCAGTTTGTTTTGGTTGTGTTTCAGATTGTGTCAAATAGAAATGAACGGTAAATAATGTATTGTCATTTTGGAGTCCCTTTTTCTAGTTCCTCAGACTTTCTCATTATTCACGATTCATTCATTATCTGTATCCATGGTAGCATCCACATTAATGGAGAAGTGTTCAGAAACCTATTCTTTAAATAAAAGTGACTCCAAAATGACACAATACAATTGTTTACCATTAGTTTCTATTGGGAACAATCTGAAACGCAACCAAAACAAACTTCAAAGCTTGATGTAGTCATTGTGTGCTAAGAATATGGAACCCAATACTGAACGTTTGACTGCTTTATAGTATTTGGAATTTGTCCAAATATCTATGACACCTTCAGATGGGAGGACTAGATAAATAAAGTGCTTGATTTGTAAACGGATACACTATATCCAAAAGTATCCAGACACCCCTTCAAATTAGTGGATTCGTCTATTTCAGCCACACCTGTTGCTGACAGGTATATAAAGTTGAGCGCACAACCATACAATCGCCATAGACAAACATTGGCAGTAGAATGGCCTTACTGAAGAGCCCTGACTTTCAACTTGGCACTGTCATAGGATGCCTCCTTTCCAACAAATCAAGAAATGGGTTTCTATGGCCGATCAGCCACACACAAGCTTAAGATCACCAATGGCAATGCCAAGCTTCAGCTGGAGTGGTGTAAAGCTCTCCTCCATTGTACTCTGGAGCAGTGGAAACACGTTCTCTAGAGTGATGAATCACGCTTCACCATCTGGCAGTCCAATGGACGCATGAAGAATGCTACCTGCCCCAGTGCATAGTGCCAACTGTAAAGTTTGGTGGAAGAGGACTAAAGATCGGGGGCTGTTTTTCATGGTTCGGGCTAGGCCCCTCCAGTTTCAGCATGACAATGCCCCCATGCACAAAGCGAGGTCCATACAGAAATAGTTTGTTGAAATCGGCGTGGAAGAACTTAACCCTATACCTTTGTGATGAATTGGAACGCCGACTGCAAGCCAGGCCGAATCGCCCAACATTAGTGCCCAACCTCACTAATGCTCTTGTGGCTGAATGGAAGCAAGTCCCCGCAGAAACGTTCCAACATCTAGTGGAAAGCCTTCCCAGAAGAGTGGAGACTGTTATAGCAGCAAAGGGGAGACCAACTCCATGTTAATGCCGTTGATTTTGGAACGAGATATTCTCAGAGCAGATGTCCATGTACTTTTGGTCACATAGTGTATGTATGAAAAAATGCATCATCGGGGGCACGCATCACCGGGTGCACGCTGCACTCAGTGTCAAAGAAAGGCCAATAACATCATCAAGGACCTCAGTCACCCTTCTAGCAGAGACCGAGAGACTGAAAGAAGCAGTTTATCTCCATGTCATCACTGTTGAACAGCCATCACTAGCCGGCTGCCTGCCCGGTACTCTGCCCTGCACCTTGAGACTAATTCCCCATTTACAGAGTCATGGGGAGAGTCAGAGTCATACACCTCATATTCTGTTGTTTACTCACTGTTTAAGTATATACTGTATTCTCAGGTTAGCCTTGGTAGTACGGCGCCCCCTGGAGCGAATTAGGATTAAGTGCCTTGATCAAGGGCACATCAAAATGTTTTTTCACGTTGTCGGCTTGGGTATTCAAACTAGCGACCTTCGGTTACTGGCCTAACGCTCTAACCACTAGTTTAGTTGCTGCCATAACAGCTGCAAATCTGTGTATGCAACCAATAAACTTTGATTTGAAATACCCTCAAATAAGAGGTGACATTTTGTACTGTCGCCTCATTTGAAACATTTGAGCTCAAAACCAAAATGCTGGAATATGGAGCCAAGTTAAATGTTTTAGCTTCACTGTCCAAATAAATATGTAGGGGAGGGTACATCCACAAAGTTCTCTCAGATCTCAATTTTGCCAAAATAACACTTCTCCTCAAACCAAAAATGTTCTCATTGTCTTCAACAGTGATCTTGTGACTTAGGTTAATTTTCAAAGACTACCCAAAAATAGGTTCATTTCCAAAGACTACCCAAACAGGTTTTTATTCCAAATGAATTACAAGTCTGTACTAGTTGAGTGAGACAAAAGTTCTGGGCAGAGCACTGTTCATTCGACTTTATCTCCATCTTGTGGTACTATCACTGTACAACAGCATATCACATTCCAAGAAGTATAATCAAGGTTTTACAATAACACATGCCACTCTTTCATGCAAAGAGTAAAAAAACAAACACTCACTTTAGTATCAGTCCAAGCATATAATTTATTTTTGTTTTAATGAGAATTGAATTACTGTAACTGGAGTTGAAGTAGGCCTAACCCTTTTAGTGATATAATTGTATAACTTTACAGCTATCGGGAAAAAGTCTGAGCCAAACTGACCAATGGTTCCATATCAAAACAATGTATTCCTCACAGCTCGGTCAGTCATGCACCAAATACCACATTTCTCCTCCATGTTGCGATCTACTTCATCATTCTGATTCGTAACTGGGTTTTACATGAACCACCAAAATGAATGATACTCCATACTCCAAGAGCAGAGGTCTTGTCTGAATGTCATACGATTTTTTTTTTTTAGACCAGATTAGATTATTATGGTGATTGGTGAAGGACATTGGACAAGAAGCTAATTCAAAAAAAAAATGTCTTTACACCTCTATTCAGGGATACATAGAAGTTCACTAGTTCACAGTGAGAACTCCTTTGTCTAGTAACTCAAGGGTAAAAATGAAATACATTACAACATAGGCAGGGTATAGGCTTACTAAGTTTCTAATTAGGATGTGCATGACAAATGAAAGTCTATCAGTGTATCTATCTATCATGTTTTAGAACAGATTTTACAGACACTTCACTTGCACCAAAACGAGACAGTGTTGTCGACCATCAAAGGCTAAAATAAAGTGTATTTGTCAAAATAATATGTGAAACAATGAAAAAGCATAGGTCAACTCATTTTTAAGGGGCAGGTCTTGATGGGTAGGGCCTTCTCGTGTGTGCTTATGTTTCAGACTGTCTGGCTCCAAATCTATCCAACTTGCTCCCCTCCCGTTCAAAACCAGAACAGCAGCAGAGATGCACCGTGTTCTCTCTATTTCCTTGGGACACCCACCTTCCCTCCGGGAAGAGCTAAACTACTGGTGATGCGCATGCTGCTATTGTAAACTTTGCAATGGGCACCTGAACTGGGTATGGTCCAGAACAAGTGGTACTCGCCTCAGAATTTCACAAATGTGCACGATAGCTTCTTGAGGTCTGGACAGTCTGACAGTGTTTAGGCAACAGGAGAGATATTGATTGATATGGGGAGGCCATTGTTGTTCATGACGTCATCCAAGTCCTCATCCTCTATCACCACTGTAAAAAAAACATGATATATATATATATATATTAAAAGCAGGAGAAAAGACATGCAAGGTTCGTCTGATTCTGTATAATCATACAATTAAAATAAGTACATATTCTGGTCAGACTAACTTAGTTATTTTATCGATAAACCTAGAATGAAACTATATTTTAGACCAACTATATTTTCAGTTTCTTTCGTCTCAATTCTCGTTCCTTATCTTTTGCTTGCTTCATCTGCCGCACTCACCTCTCTTCGAACGTCCTATTTGCCCTAGCTTCGGGGCCCGTTGGCCTCGTCTCCGCTGGGGGGAGTCAAAGCTCAGCACACCCCTGTTGAATCGACTCCCCAAACCAGGCACCTCACCAGACTCGAGTGGGATTACTGAGCTGGGCTGGAGTACGCCAGAGGGGGGTAGAAACTCGGGTATTCCCGCTATTCCGTACATTTCCAGTGGTTGAGGTGCGCTTTCACGGTTCTTTCGGTTTTTCTCTGTCTCTAGAATTCTCGACACCTCAGCAGCGTCCGAGCGCTGCTTCTCCTTGTCCTTGCTTCCACAACAGTACAGCATGCAGGATACCGGCAGATATTTTAGTGTTGATGAGATAAATGTCGTTATTCTTGGCTGAAGACGTAGTTAAAATGGAGAATGTGGTACATAACAAAACTCATAAAAAATCAACTGAATAAATTGTTCACACTTTGCCGGCACAGTATCCCTGCTGATCCACAACACATTTATGCCATAAATGTCAGACTATTAAATTACAACATTCTAGAGGCAAATCAAAACGAAAAATATCAGCTCGTGAAACTGTCACACTAAATGTGTTGACGTCTGCAGACCAAGACGCTTGCTCGACCATTGCGCAAAACTTATCCCAAATGCATTTCCCCATCAATATTGTTTCAGTATGATTCACTTTTCAGTTAATCTGGTAAAATATTGGTGTACATTATTTCAAACCTTTTAAATAACTAGTGGTCACTGAAGAGAGTCCTCTTCACATACCCCCCAATTGCGATGTGTTGTTGTGATTTTACAGTTGAACATATGCCCACTCCCAGTACGCACAGTTTCGACGTCTTAAAGGTGTAGACCGTCAATGATAAATGCGTTATTACAATCCGGGATTTCCCAAACCCGCACCTGATAGCGTCATGATGAACGAATTGAAGTTGCAGGAATTGTGGCAACATGTAAAATAAAATAAAATAAAAAATCGATGTATGAGTATGAGATTACTCACACACTCGTATTTATGGAATTCCATTACAAACAGGCAAATAATAAAGAGACTAAAGAGGTTGTGAATCTGATCATAGTCACAGCATTAAACAAGTGCCTCCATTTAGCTGACTGGGTGGAGGTAGAAGAGACATTGTTCAGACATCTGGCCTTATTCATTTAGATGTGTTAAATTGGTCTTTCTGTTTGTATGAGTCATCAAACTTCTCTGATGAAGGTAATATCCTGCTTCGCATGGTGAGAGAATGTTGGAAAGACTTGGTGTAGTACGTTGCAGGACTAGCTGTTTTGTTGTTGTTGTTGCAACACACTAATGTCCAACATGTCTGTCCATTCACTCCCCTGCTTCAATTATAGCCCACGTGTGAAAGGATTTGTCAAAGTAGTAGGACAGTTCTATGTTTGATTATCACATCTCCATTATTAATGTCCTTCCTGGACATCCTCAGTTCCTGGAAATGAGAGGTCGATAAAAGGGGGAAATGCAATGAAGTGTTTTGGTGTTGTGACCCTAATATCTTCCTGAACATGTTGGGTGCACAAGAGTTAAAATGCTAATCAACATTTTTTAAGTCACTCTAATAAAATTATTATGAGGTAAGTTGATCAAATATTTGGTCATTTAGAAACATTTATTTATAATCAGTTGCCCTGGTACGCCCCTTTTCTAAAAACAACATACTTGTACCAGCAATTGGACATTGTTCTTAGGTCAGACTAGTTACCCAGTCTGGTTTCTTTTACTTTTACATCATTTAGCAGTCACTATTATCCAGAGTGACCTATAAGAGCAATTAGAGTTAAGTGCCTAGTTGATCTAGGGATTTGAACCAGCAACTTTTCAATTACTGGTATAGCACTCTAAACCGCTAAGCTACCTGCTTAGCCTTAAGAATAGATGCAACATAGTAAACATAAATCAGGGGCACCCAAATTAGTATGATATTTAACACGAACGACTAGCAACCCAAAGGTTGCGTGTTCGAATCTCATCACAGACAATTTAAGCAACTTTACAACTACTTTAAACTTTTTAGCTACTTTGCAACTACTTAGCATGTTAGCTATCCCTTCCCCTAACCCAGGGGTGCCCAACCAGTCGATCGCAATCTACTGGTCTATCGTGGAGTGCTTGCCAGTCGATCGTGAGATGATTATATATCTACTCAAATTCAGCCACACAATGCCTATAATCTCTGTTTTAATGTTTCGACAATCCTCCATTCACAGCAATGTCTGAAAAGTCACGTGATTTACGTAAAATAGGACCCGTCCCTGCCCACTTATTTACGTATGCTTAGTTAGCGCGGTCAGATGCCGCCCGCCAACTCCAAGTCGAGGTAACAGTGATGCCAGGCAGGTAGCTAGCTAGCAAACTTTGTAGTCAGATTCGTTGTTAAATTGTTCTTAAGTTGTGTGGTCGACAGCACCAATAATGAGTGAAGGGAAGAATACAAAGAAAAAACAGAAAATGGGTCATTTCCACAAATAATTATTTTATTTTATTATTATTAAAATGTGTGTGTCTCATCTGCCAAAATAGCATCGTTATCCCAAAGAAAAGTAACATAGAACAACAGTTTAAAACCACACAAAACCCAGGAAATAGATTTTCCAGCAAAGACTGAATTACGAAGAAGAAAGGTACAAAAAAAAGAAAAAACTGACAGCGCAGCAGTTGGGAAGGCGGCAACATCTTATCGTGTGAGTCGCGTTCTTGCTAAGCATAAAAAGTCATTCAAAGATGGGGAGGCAATCAATGAAGCATTTATTGAGGCTGCCATCAATGACATTCAGTTGTCCAGAAAAACGGTGACAAGAAGATGTGAGGGAATAGCAGAGAACCTCTAGAATCAACTGACAACTGCAAGTGTTATTCCCTCCAGTTTGACGAGTCCACAGATATGGTAGATGTGGCACAGTTATGCATTTTTTTTAAATCATTATTATTTTATCAATTTTACCCCCTAATTTCATGGTATCCAATTGTTATTAGTTACTATCTTGTCTCATCGCTACCACTCCCGTACGGGCGAGGAAGAGACGAAGGTCGAAAGCCATGCGTCCTCCGGAACACAACCCAACCAAGCCGCACTTCTTCTTAACACAGTGCGCATGCAACCCGGAAGCCAGCCCGAAGGAAACACTGTACACCTGGCTAGTGTGCACTGCGCCCGGCCCGCCACAGGAGTCGCTAGTGCGCAATGAGACAAGGATATCCCTACCGGCCAAACCCTCCCTAACCCCGACGACGCTAGGCCAATTGTGCGTCGCCCCATGGACCTCCCGGTCGCAGCCGGCTGCGACAGAGCCTGAGCTCAAACCCAGAGTCTCTGGTGGCACAGCACACAAGGGGCAAATATATTTTTCAAGCTTTTATGAGGTTTGCTAATAAATTCCAAATGCCCATTTTGTAAGCTAGTTTTCATTCCTACCTATGGGGCATCCGCTATGCTTGGCCGCATTAGTGGGTTCGTTGCATTGTGCAAACAGGATGATTCTTTCCCGGATTTCCTTAGTTATCACTGTGTAATTTATCAACAAGCTTTGTGCAGGAAGATGTTAAACATGAAAAAAGTGATGGATGTTGCGATGAAGATTGTGTGTTCTACTCAAGCAAGAAGCCTACAGCGGAGGCTATTTCGGGCTCACTTAGAAGAGACTGAAGCGGAGCACACAGGCCTGCTGCTCCACACAGATGTGCGGTGGCTGAGCCGAGATACATTTTTAGGGAGATTCAGTGACTTGATGCCTGAAATCAAGGAGTTTCTCAAGGTCTCCAAACATGCAGAATATGCACAGCTAGAGGACACACAGTGGCTCCTGGATTTAGCTTTTCTCACTGACCTAACTTACATGCTTAATGAATTAAATGTAGAGCTGCAAGGAAAAGGCAAACGTAATCGACATGATCTGCTCTGTGAACACTTTTAAATGCAAACTACAACTGCTCACAAGAAAGCTGCAACATAAGGACCTGCACTTCTTTCAACACATACATTCAGAACTTGAACGTCAGGGCAAGGACACAGCACAGCTTGACAGTGCATGTTATGTGGAGCAAGTCCAGAGCATCTTATCTGAGTTTGACAGCCGTTTCACTGACTTTGCATCACTTGAGCCTATTGCCACTTACAGTATATGTGCTTTCCGTTTGGCACAGACATAAATCTGGAGGTCATTGAATCCAAAATGGAATCACCTTTTCAGTTGGACACAACAATAGCAGAAACTAAATTTCTCACCCTTCAAAATGACATTCAGCTGAAATCCAGGGCAACCACTGAGAAAGGAAGAGTTCAGGGAGCTACTGCTAGAGGAGAAGTATACCAACATAAGAAGATGTGCTCTCAACGTATCAGCCCTTTTTGGATCAACCTACCTCTGTGAATCTGCATTTTCTCACATGAAGATAATAAAGTCTAAGTACAGACCTACTATGTCTGGTGACCACCTTGTGGCCTGCATGGGACTTGCAACAAGCTGCTACAGCCCTGACTATGAAACCTACTTGCCTCCACACAATGCCAAAAGTCACACTAAGGTAGGAAATTAAATGAGTGCACTTATTTGTGGAAAACATGTTATTGGTCCAAATTATATTTGGGTACCAAATAGGTATCATAGCAGCAGGTCCATACTCAGTGGTGTGTTGCGTTTCATACATTTTGTTGGTTGGTTTAGATTTAGAGACTGGTAGATCTCATCAGGCTGGCAAATGAAAAAGTAGATCTCAAGTCAAAGAAGGTTGGGCACAAATGCCATAACCCGAACTCCTTAACCTACAGTATGGCATAACTACCGTCATTACGGTCTAAACTTGCTGTAGACTGGCTTAAACAATAAATATAAATAAACAAAGTCCACAGTCTCTCTGACTTATAACTTGACTGGAAACTCCACGGAAGAAAGCAAGCTGTGGCTTCTTCCACTGGAATTGTGATACAGAGAACTTTAAGTTAAATTATCTGTCTGTAAACAATTGTTGGAAAAATTACTTGTGTCATGCACAAAGTAGATGTCCTAACCGACTTGCCAAAACTATAGTTTGTTAACTAGAAATATGTGGAGAAAAACAAGTTTTAATGACTCCAACCTAAGTGTATGTAAACTTCCAACTTCAACTGTAGACAAGATCTCCGACAGTGTAAGTCCTCTCTCATATATTTTATTTTGACTCTGCTGAGCTGCTCGGAAATGCTCCCTTGCAGTTCTTTGTGCTTCCTTTAGACCTTCTCCAGGTCGTAGAGGAATGCTGGGCCTTCCATCCTGTCATACTTTACCTCTGCTGCACCAGACCAGATATCCTGAGGTTGATGGATCTCTCTTCCAAGCATCAGTCGGTTTGGAGTGAACCCAGTGATTGCCTAAAGGGAGCTGGGGTACGCTGATGTCAGGAGCTGCAAGTGTTCATCCCAGTTTTGCTGATTCTGGTCCACGTAGCAGCAGATCATCTGGAGTAGTATGCGGTTGAACCGCTCAACCTAACCGTTGGAAGCCGGATGATAGGGGGTTGTCCTTGTCTTTGAGATCTGCAAGAGCCTGCACACACTCTTGAACCAAAAACTTGGTCTGTGTGCACCTCGAGTTTGGCATTGAAGTAATATACCAGTCTCTTAGTAGCTGTTTTAAGCTCCTTTGTCAGGAACAGGAAAAGATTCAACCCACAGAGTAAACTGGTCGATGATGTTGAGGATGTACTTGTTTCCGGAACTGGATCCTGGAAATGGGTCTAGCATGATCACATGGAGACGATCCAGAGGTGCTCCAGCTGTTAGTTTGAATCTTGGCTCTTTTAATGGGACCTGCAGATTTATGAGAATTGCAGTGCTGACATCTCTCTATAAACAGGTGGACATCTCCTCCCATTCCATACAAGTGGTAGCTCTGGTGGAGAAGGGTCGTGGCAAGCTCTGACAGGTCGTTGCAAGCCTGCAACACTTCAGTCTGCATTGAGGCTGGCACCAGCAACAATGAAGATGGGCTGAGTCCACCAGCTTTCTCCCAGTGGTAGTAGAGAACACCTTGGCATAGTTCAACTTGAGGACAGCACAGCCAGTACTTTCTTAGTGCAGGGCTCTCCAGGGTAACTTGATCCTTAGATTACATCAGCTTTAGTCCGTAGCTGTGAAGGGATTGGAAGACATCTGCAAGCCGTTCTAGGCTCTCGTCAACTCTTCTCCCCAGGATGATGGTGTCATCCAGATAGAGCAGTAGGAGTTTCCCATTAGGGTCCACAGAGGACGAGCTCCATGGCCCTCTGAAACGTACTTGGGGCATTGCAAAGGCTGAATGGTATACAGGTGTATTGGTAGAGCCCATATCTAGTGATAAACACCGTCTTCTCCTGGTCCTTTTCATCGACTGTTATCTGCCAATACCCGGATTGAAGATCTAATGTGGAGAAAACATTTTCTCCAACAAGGATGTCAAGACACTCTTCAATCTTGGGCAAGGGGTATGCATCCTTGGCTGTCAGGTTGTTGAGGCAGCGGTAATTGACACACCAGGGGACTCCACCATCCTTCTTACAAGCTAAGATGACGGGGGATACCCACTTTGAGGAGGATGGTGTGACGACACCTGCTTCCAGCATGGCTTTGAGGTGCGTTTCCTCTTCTCCTTGGAACCCAAGAGTTGTCTGTCGAACCTGTTGACGTACTGGCCTAGCCACTCCAGTGTCTATCTTGTGGGTGACAGCAGACATGTAACCTAAGTCAGTGTTGGTCATTTCAAAAAGGGACTTGTACTCCAGCAGGAGCTCAATCATCCTGTGTTGTTGTTCCCCACTGAGTTTGTTACATGAAGCAGCAAACATGGCCCGGAGATGTTCAGGTAGGTCTGTGGCAGCAGTCACTCTTCTCATTTCTGGTCGCTGGGCACTTTCTGCTCAGCTGGACAAGATGGACTGGAGGGGTCATCAGTGAATGTTTCGACCAGGAAACCAAGGCAAGCTCCTCTTGGTAGAGTGGCCTTGTTGCTCGAAAGGTTGCAGAGCCTGACAGGCACCCTCTGCTCCATGGTTGTGACGACACTTCTGGAGGACACTGCTTCGTTGATACTTAGAGGCTCAGGTACAGTAGAGACACCGGGCTTTGGATGGTCAACTTCACCCCAGACTAAACATTCACATTCTGGTAGGAAGGTTGTGTCTTTCTCCAGGAGCACCCGAGCTACGAAGTAGTCTGGTCTGTCGCTTCCAACGATTTTGTCAGGCAAAAGTTCCCCCTCGATGAAGACTCTTCCATTGGCATGAATAGTTACATTTGCAGCTCTCAACAGGTCCAGGCTGAGGAGGAAAGTGTCATGTATAGGGGCCATGTACACCTCCCATTCAAAGCTCCTGGTGCAGATCTTAAATCTAAGTTTCAGTCCACCCATGGCAGTCATGTCTTTCCCCGACTCAGCATTCCAAAGGAGTTTCTTCTTGAGTGCTGTCTGCTCACTCACAGGGAACTGCTGGTAAAGCTCTCAGAGAGGATTGTTGTTTCAGCTCCAGTCTCTACAACAGCTTGAACTGGGATGCCGTTGACTGTCAGAGATATCTGATCTCTGTAGAACAGCTCTGTAGAACAGCTGACTTGTACAGTAGGGGACTGGCTCCATTGGCTGACAAGCCCACCTGCAGAAGTAGCTTGGCCAAGTTCTTTACCACCACGGGTATGGGGAGGGGTTAGGCTGAGGGGCCTCACACATTCTCTCCGGAAGTGTCCTTCCTCACCACATTGGTAACACGGCCCTGTAGCAGTGCGGGTGGGACTTGATGAGCGGACTCTCGTCCTGTTAACCTACTGCAGTGCTAAACGTCCTTGTCTCCTCTCCTGACTCTCAAGACTGCTGCCCTCGAACTGCCTGAGAGAGTACTCTGGCAACTCCTGGATCCTGTGGTCCACAGCGGCAGCCTGCTCAAGCTTTAGCTGTAGCTTATTCATCTTCTGCAAGTCTAAGCCTCCACAAGTGAGCTGGGATCTTGATTCATTACCTCATAAGCCACATTCTGGTTCCTGAGGCCCTTGGGGAATGCGTTGGTTGCTAGTTGATCTCGCAGATCTAGTTTTTGATTTGTTTTGATTCATTAGGCTCCCCATTAGCCGACGCCAACGGTGACAGCTAGTCTTACTGGAGTCCGACATATAACGAAAAAGACATTACAGACAAAATACTTTACAATTTACATATGTTCAAAAACATTAACATGTAGTGTGTGTGTGTGTGCGCATCTATCAGTTCCACATACATGTCAGTACATACACACAACAAGTAGGTCACATAGGGAAGGAGAGGCATTGTGCCGTGAGTGTTATTTCATTATTTTTTAAACCAGGTTTGCTGTTCACTTGCGCTATATGAGATGGAAGGGAGTTCCATTCAATCATGGCTCTGTATAATACTGTACGCTTCCTTGAATTTGTTCTGGACCTGGGGACTGTGAAAAGACCCCTGGTGGCATGTGTGGTGGGGTAAGTGTGTGTGTCAGTGCTGTGTGTAAGTTGACTATGCAAACAATTTGGAATTTCCAACACATTAATGTTTCTAATTTAAACAAGAACTTGACGCAGTCAGTCTTTCCTCAACTCTTAGCCAAGAGAGACTGGCAATCCATAGTATTAATATTAACCCCTTGATTACAATGAAGAGCAATACGTGCCACTCTGTTCTGGGCCAGCTGCAGCTTAATTAGGTCTTTCTTTGCAGCACTTGACCTTATGACTGGACAGTTATCAAGACAAGATAAAACTGGAGCGTGCTGGATTTGCTTTGTGGAGTGTGGTGTCAAAAAAGTAGAACATCTCTTGATTACGAACAGACCTCTCTCCACCTTTACAACCATTGCATCTAATATTTTTGGCCATGACAGTTTACACCAGGATCGGTAAGTGTGACCAGCCAGCGCACTTCCTCTGCAAATTCAGCCGACGACTCCTTGGATTGGCAAAGCTCTCCCAACTTCCTTCTGACTGTGGACGGGGGGTTCCACTGACCAAAAAGCTGGTTCAGCCGCTCCTTGAGAAGGTTATAGTCCTCCCGAATTTACTCAGGCAGTGAACATACATTTCTGATGGCTGTAGTGTAGCCGGTCAACCCGCTGAGCACCATTCCAGCCACACTTCCTAGCCTGCCGTTTGAATGGAACAGAAAGGACTCCTCATTTTAATTTCCATCGAACATGGCTAGCTTCGATTTTGTGTCATCCTGTGTGGTGTGATAGTTCTGGTGATTTGCTTTTACTATGTCATGTTACCCTTACTCTTTGTCTCCAGGGCACTATCTGTAACGACTGTGTGAACGCCACCTGCTGCAACTGCTGTGTCTGGTGCCAGATGTCCAGAGAGATGAAGAGCCGCATCATCCCCATTGTCCTGGTCAGTGCTAGGAAGTAGGAACGGATGACCAACATGTTACCATAACCTCAATATCACCGTAGTCATCCCAATACAGCCATAACCTTTTTCAGAGTCATGTTTCTGTGTTTATAGAATGTATATTTATTCCTACATGCCCGAATTGTCAGATTGTTTGACAAGAAGTCATTGTAAACAGTGTATATTAAAACAATATTTATGCATGCTTAAAGTGATGTATATACGTCATTCTATGAACTATTATGCCCCCAATAAGGACATATATTATAAATGTTTTATTCTATAAAATATATATGTCAAATAAATATATTTACAAATGCTAACATTTTTCCTTCCTGTTATCTCAGTTTAACACAGTTTAGTTTGAGTTAAGTCAGATATCTCTTTCTCCATCTCTCTCCTCTTCTCTTATCTCCATCCATCCGTTGGTGCTGGATTGAGGTGAGCGCTTTTCTCCGTGATGGATCGCCGCGATGGATAAGCCGAGTTTCAATAGGCACAATCTTAGTTACAACACCCCTCTCATTATCTCTCTCTCGTTGTAATTTTGCAGTAGGCCTTGTTACAGGCTTTGATTTAACCATTTATATTTAGAGGTTGAACATTAGCACGTTGGGCACACCGATTGGCATCACCTCATTAGTCAATATGTATTACATCTGTGCTAGCTTGTCATCTCGTTAGTCAGAAGGTGTTTCAGCTGTACTGGCACAGGTGATATTTAAGAGTGGATGGCTCTCCCTATTTGATTTCTAAAATCTCTGTTTTCATTTTGCTCTCCTTTTTTGTTTGCTTCCTGTCTTTAAATTGTTTGGGTTTTATTTTGGTTGCCTCTACTTGGGCAGATTTAGTGGGCGTTCATGGTGGGTGTCTTAGGTTACAGTTGTTGTTGCTCGTCAACTTTCAGTGGACACCCCCGAGTGTCTTTCAGAACCCCTCCTGTTTCGTTTTGGTTGTTAGTGACTCTGTTAGTTTCCCCTTCTGTTCAAGCGTCATCTTGATGAAAATACAGGTTCTTTAAATCACATTAATCTATATTCCTCCTGTCTGGCTCCCTTTCTATCTGTCTTAACGTTTGCTATCGCTAGTGAAGTGCAATATTGTATGAAATCAATCAAATGAGTGTGGGTCCGGCCCAATTACTGTGCAGAAAACATTAAAGAAACACCTTCCTAATATTGAGTTGCCCCCCCCCCCCCCCTCTTTGGCCCAATTACTGTGTACAACACAAAAAACACTGTCCTAATAAATAATAAATTGACTGCATGCCCTTTGGGTGGTGGACTATTCTTGATACATACAGGAAACTGTTAAGTGTGAAAAAACTAGTGTGCCTAGCACCAACTACCATACCCCGTTCAAAGGCACTTGAATCTTTTGTCTTACTCATTCACGCTCTGACTGGCACACAGACATAATCCATGTCTCAATTGTCTCAAAGCTTAAAAATCCTTCTTTAACCTGTCTCCTCCCCGTCATCTACACTGATTTAAAGTGGATTTAACAAGTGATATCAATAAGGGATCATAGCTTTCCCTTGGATTCACCTGGACAATCTGTCGTGGAAAGAGCAGGTGCTCTTAATGTTTTGTACACTCAGTGAACACTACCGGTAAAAAGTTTTAGAACACAAGGGTTTTTCTTTATTTTTACTATTTTCTACATTGTAGAATAATAGTGAAGACATCAAAACTATGAAATAACACACATGGAATCATGTAGTAACCAAAAAAGTGTTAAAAATAAAATATGTTCTATTTGAGATTCTTCAAATAGCCACCCTTTGCCTCAGCTTTGCACACTCTTGGCATTCTCTCAACCAGCTTCATAAGGCAGTCACCTGGAATGCATTTCAATTAACAGGTGTGCCTTCTTAAAAGTTCATTTAACTGGAATTTCTTTCCTTCTTAATTAATGCATTTGAGCCAATCAGTTGTGTTGTGTCAAGGTAGGGGAGGTATACAGAAGATAGCCCTATTTGGTAAAAGAGTCCATAAGAGTCCAAGTCCATATTATGGCAAGAACAGCTCAATTAAAGAGAAACGGCAGTCCATCAATACTTTAAGACATGAAGGTCAGTCAATCCAGAACATTTCAAGAACTTTGAAAGTTTCTTCAAGTGCAGTCGCAAAAACCATCAAGCGCTATGATGAAACTGGCTCTCATGAGGACCGCCACAGGAATGGAAGACCCATAGTAACCTCTGCTGCAGAGGATAAGTTCATTCCAGTTACCAGCCTCAGAAATTGCAGCCCAAATAAAAGCTTCACGGAGTTCAAGTACCATTTCAAAATATACTCAAGACACATTATCTTCACACATATATTAGATGCATTGCATTTCATTGACAGCTTCAAATTGTTGGCTTCCCAACTAGGCATATAGGCTTGAAAAATTCCACTGCTTTAAAAGAAGCGGTGGAAATCATGCTGTCTGGAAAAGTACTTTGAATTATTATTTATTTCTGTATAGAGTAATTAAGCCTATATCATTTTGGCAAATTTATTTCAATTTGCTTTAGGTTGCAGTGAAACTGTTACCGAATTTTGTCCTATGCTTAGGCTACTCATCACATTAGGAATTTTATTTCATTGTTAGCCTACAACTACTTCATTATAAAGAGGATTTCCCCCCCTGCACTCAGCACCCTCTACTCAAAACATCTTTCTGCACTCAGCACCCTCTACTCAAAACATCTTCCTGCACTCAGCACCCTCTACTCAAAACATCTTCCTGCACTCAGCACCCTCTACTCAAAACATCTTCCTGCACTCAGCACCCTCTACTCAAAACATCTTCCTTGCACTCAGCACCCTCTACTCAAAACATCTTCCTGCACTCAGCACCCTCTACTCAAAACATCTTCCTGCACTCAGCACCCTCTACTCAAAACATCTTCCTTGCACTCAGCACCCTCTACTCAAAACATCTTCCTGCATTCAGCACCCTCTACTCAAAACATCTTCCTGCACTCAGCACCCTCTACTCAAAACATCTTCCTGCACTCAGCACCCTCTACTCAAAACATCTTCCTGCACTCAGCACCCTCTACTCAAAACATCTTCCTGCACTCAGCACTCTCTACTCAAAACATCTCCCTTGCACTCAGCACCCTCTACTCAAAACGTCTTCCTGCAGCTATGGCTTTACCCTTTTCTTTTCAGGACAACCAGGGCTACAAGTAGAACACAAAACATTTTGACATAAACAGTTGCATTCATACGTTTTATTGACAGATAAAGTTCAAATTAAAATAAAATGTAAAAAAAATAAAATAAATAAAGCAAAAACCTGATAAAGTAAATGTATATGAATGCTGTAAGTACAGACATGATTTGCCCACTGGGAAATGAATATCCAACCAGTCAGTGAGAACTGTGTGGAGTTTGGAATTCGTGACAGCAACTATGTGAGCTTGTTACATGTGCATGTTCGCCAGAGTTTGTAGCTCAAACCATTCGGTCTCCTTCGGATTCCGCCCTTGTCTCCCAAACGCAGCTCTACCCTCGTTAATCACACAGACTAATGGTATCTATGGATGCGGAAGGGATAAACACATCCAATTGTTCAACCCAGAAGTCGGTAGCTCAACCATACAATGTTTAAAAGGAGTTATAAGTCCAAAGCGCACCGGCAATACGGTGGGACTCATTGGGTTAAGCGTAATTCAAAAAGATTTAACACGTTAGTAAACAGGTATGGCTAAAATTGTGAGATAGTCATTCAGTGCTTGACAAATTGTGAGCCTATTAAGCTTGGTTGAATAACGGTTTATAAATGTACTTAAAATGGTCATAAGACAACCTCTTATTTCATCATGGAACCTTGCAAGGGTTTCACGGTTGAGGAACATTCTCACTCTTGGATGGGATGCATTGGTGCACTTATATATTTATCCCAGGAAATAAGGTATCACGACACGATCTGCTCATCTGTGCAACATGCTCAAAATAACGATGACGTGCCCACAATTTATGTTGATCGTGCATAGTGACAGTGTGCAAAATCCAGACATGAGATTGTCATGAAAGAGAGTGTTGTAGAGGAGACACAAATATCCACAAAGATAGATGCAATTTGTTTGGCTTTTCGAATACAGAAATTGTGCTGAATGATTTAGCCTATAGGTAGTTAGCTAGCGTTTGCCAGCTATCTAGTCTGGGGTTGGCTAGCTAACGAACAATAGCTTGCTAGCTGGCAAACGCTAGCTAGCTAGCGAACTACTTAAGTTAAATCATCCAGCATAATACCCAAGCTAGCTAGCAAACATTAGCTGCTCTTTTTGGTAGGCCTACCAACTAGGCTAGCTAGCTAACTTAGTTAAAGAGGTTGTAGTTCTGAAAGTAGTGCTCATGAGCCAAAAGTGGTCCCAAAATTGCGTACCACATCACATGCGTGCACCACATCATTGCTCTCTCTCGCTCTGCTGTATGTGCATCTTGCTAGCTGTCACTCAAATGTCGAGGGGCTGAATCTCATTGGCTGGAACTCAAATTGCTAGGGGCTGTCCCATGTGGGGGAAAATGGCGCCACACAGTTTCCAATAAACAGTCACTTTCAAACTAGGGATTTTGTGGCTAAGTGAGGTAAAACAGTAATTCTGCTCATAGATTACGCATGTATGAACTAAATTCCGGAGCATGTCTTTAACATACAGAATATACTTTCTATGCCTTGACCGCTAACATTAGCTAGCTAGCTAGGTTAGCTAATGTTAGTGTTTAAATTCTGGAGAGTTGAGACCAAATCACGGACGCTGGACAGAGTGGATTTCAGTTGTAACAAAAGACAGTTTTAATGAGTCAGAGATATCTTGTCCCGCAGTTTTACGTGCACGGACCTAGTTCACATAACTCGGCAAGGAGCCAGGTGAAAAAGAGGCCTTATACTACGGTTACATTCATTTTTATACATAGAATACAGTAGGTGGAGTCTTGTCGTTTCGGTCTTCTTGACTGGTCGGAGGGTTGGAGGCGGGCCTTGCTCTAGCCAGAGCGGGCCCCATTGGTGCACAGCAAAAGTCCTTTGCGCTTGGGACCGGCCAGTTAGAGGGAGATGAGATGTGTGTTTATATAAGGAAGAGGGGGTCAGTCTTATGGCTTGGTGTATGTGTTCTTACGACGGAATGTCTTTATTTATATGAGCTATGTGTATGAATATTTATATAACACTAACTGGCCTCAATGGTCTTATCTTCCCTGAACCTTGTTCTCAGGGTATCTTTACGCAAGGGTGTTACATAAGACACACCCAGCATGTTAACATTAGCTAGCTAGCTAGCTACTTGTGTCAACACTAGTATTAAGAGTAGTTCATTTTCAATGTAAACACTAGCTAGCTTGTTAGTATTAGCAAGCCCCATTATTAGTATAACGCTAGCTGGATAACACAACTGGAATAACTGCAGGCTATATGCCTAAACCCTAAATGATAGAAATCATAATAATGTCAAAATAAAGGAAAACCCTTGAATGAGAATGTGTGTCCAAACGTTTGAAAGGTAGTGTGTGTGTATATATATATATATATATATATGTGGAGAAGGTTGTGTAGATCAGTATGAAACAAATCAAATTAATTTAGGTTGAACCCCTGTGTGTCAGCTATGTCTGTGTACAGTATATCAGTCTCTCTGTTTGCAGCTCAGTAATGACTGTCTCTGCCTGTCAGTCAGTTTCTCATTAAGTCAGTCAGACTTAAATATCAATGTGTTTGTCTCTCCCTCCTGCTGTTAGGCTGCATCTTTTCATGATTAACTTAAGTATTAGAGTGGAGTGCCACTGTGTAAGTAACCCATGTTGATACATACAGTTGAAGTCGGAAGTTTACATACACTTAGGTTGGAGTCATTAAAGGCGCAGTCAACTTAGTGTATGTACACTTCTGACCCACTGGAATTGTGATACAGTGAATTATAAGTGCAATAATCTGTCTGTAAACAATTGTTGGAAAAATTACTTGTGTCATGCACAAAGTAGATGTCCTAACCGACTTGCCAAAACTATAGTTTGTTCATAAGAAATTTGTGGAGTGGTTGAAAAACAAGTTTTAAACAGCTTGGAAAATTCCAGAAAATTATGTCATGGCCTTAGAAGCTACTGATATGGTAATTTACATCCTTTTTAGTCAATCGGAGGTGTACCTGTTGATATATTTCAAGGCCCACGTTCAAACTCAGTGCCTCTTTGCTTGACATCATTGGAAAGTCAAAAGAAATTAGCCAAGACCTCAGAAAATAAATTGTAGACCTCCACAAGTCTGGTTCATCCTTGGGAGCAATTTCCAAATGCCTGAAGGCACCATGTTCATCTGTACAAACAATAGTACGCAAGTATAAACACCATGTGACCATGCAGCTGTCATACAGCTCAGGATGGAGACGCGTTCTGTTTCCTAGAGATGAATGTACTTTGGTGTGAAAAGTGCAAGTAAATCCCAGAACAACAGCAAAGGACCTTGTGAAGATGCTAGAAGAAACAGGTACAAAAGTATCTATATCCACAGTAAAACGAGTCCTATATCGACATAACATGAAAGGCTGCTCAGCAAGGAAGAAGCCACTGCTCCAAAACCGCCATAAAAAAGCCTGACTACTTTTGCAACTGCACATGGGGACAAAGATCGTACTTTTTGGAGAAATGTCCTCTGGTCTGATGAAACAAAAATCTAACTGTTTGGCCATAATGACCATCGTTATGTTTTGAGGGAAAAGGAAGAGGCTTACAAGCCGAAGAACACCATCCCAACCGTGCTGCAGGAGGGACTGGTTCACTTCACAAAATAGATGGCATCATGGGGAGGGGAAATTATGTGGATATATTGAAGCAACATCTCAAGACATCAGTCAGGAAGCTTGGTCGCAAATGGGTCTTCCAAATGGACAATGACCCCAACCATACTTCCAAAGTTGGAGAGGCCATCACAAAGCCCTGACCTCAATCCTACAGAAAATCTGTGGGCAGAACTGAAAAAGCTTGTGTGAGCAAGGAGGCCTACAAACCTGACTCAGTTACACCAGCTCTGCCAGGAGGAATGGGCCAAAATTCACCTAAATTATTGTGGGAAGCTTGTGGAAGGCTACCTGAAACATTTGACACAAATTAAACAATTTAAAGGCAATGCTACCAAATACTAATTGAGTGTATGTAAACTTCTGACCCACTGGGAATGTGATGAAAGAAATAAAAGCTGGAATAAATCATTCTCTCTACTATTATTCTGACATTTCACATTCTTAAAGACAGGGAATCTTTACCAGGATTAAATGTCAGGAATTGTGAACAACTGAGTTTAAATGTATTTGGCTAAGGTGTATGTAAACTTCTAACTTCAACTGTAGGTATGTATGTCTGTATCTGCAGGAAGATGTCTGTTCTGACTGTCCAGGGGGGCCATTTTGTGACAATGATTGCATAACACCTTAGAGGCGTAAAACAAATTGTTTCTCCACCTCTCTAAAATGTATGTTTCTCTCCATTGCCTTGGAGTTGGTATTCATCTTGGCTATGTCATTATGTTACTCAACTCAACCCTCTCATTTGCATAGTATTTTCATGCCGGCCCTGGTTCCGTCTTTTGGCCTTGTTAAAACTGATCCTTTCTGTATTTCCTGTTGGATCATTTGAATTATCCTTTTCATGGAGAAATAACTTAATCTGTCATCCAGACATTCATGGTGGCAGATAACCTACAGGTAGTCTACTACTACTATGAAAACAACAGTAGTAATCCAATGACCAGAGCAGCACATTGGCCCCTCAGATGATTCCCACTGGGCACACACTGGTTGAATCAATGTTGTTTCCACGTCATTTCAATGAAATTACATTGAACCAACGTGATATAGTCATTGAATTGACGTCTGTTCCCAGTGGCGGGCAGATAGGCATAGTGTGAATGCTGCTTGAGTCAAGGCATACTGTATATATCCGTCATTGGCCCAGTCTGCTGTTAATCTCCACTGCCACAATGCCCTCTCAATCAAACTACATTTGAATTTATCTCAGTTTAAACAGATCTGAACTGATCTGAACTTTATTTGTAAACGCACTTTTTCTACATTTATACTCAAAGCACCAACCTAATTCCAGTTGTAACACTTTTGTTTTCCGTTAATCAAAACGAAAGGCCCTCATTCAGGTTTTGCAGCTTTTGTGTGAGCTTTCCGTTAAGTAGCTTGCACACCTGCAGTTATTCCAGACATATATACCTGAAGTTATTCCAGACATATATACCTGCAGTTATTCCAGACATATATACCTGCAGTTATTCCAGACATATCTACCTGCAGTTATTCCAGACATATATACCTGCAGTTATTCCAGACATATTGTATTGTGCTTCATGACTAAGTCAAATTCGTCTCCTGTCATCCCAGCTAACAATTCCAGGGAGAGAGAATGTATTTGTAATGTAACCCGTAACCCGTAATGTTCCCCAGATGTTTGAGTGTCCAGTTTTCTATTAGTTAGGATGTATGGAAGCAAAAACCTCAACCATGTTTGGTGGGACGTTGATGGAAAATTCTTCTAACCCTCAGAAAACTGGAAACATGAATGTTCTTTGCAATGTTCTCACGAAACGTGTCTAGAACATGATCTTATATTCTGAGAACATTGCAAGCGACATGGCAACCACGTTGATGGAATATTCTCCTAAAGTCATGTTCTCAAATTGTTCAGAGAACTTTAAACAACAACATTGTTCTGTGGGAATTTCAGGACTTCAGCATAACGTTTCCTACAGGCTTCTTCATGGTTCCATTAAAAGTCATGTTCTCAAATTGTTCAGAGAACTTTAAGAAACAACGTTCTTAAGTAGAACCACATGGGAACGTGTGTGGAGTGTTCTGTGTAAGTACTGACATTTTCTTACCACAATCCACACAAGTTCCCATGTGGTTCAATTTATTGTCATATTTTTACTAAATCCTGGGAACGTTCTCAGAACGTTCAGAGAATGTATGGTTCTCTTTTATGTCAGTTCATAGCAATATTCGGGGAGTGTTCTACAAAATAGAAGTGCGCACATAAACATCAATAAGCTTTAAATTCCATTTTTAGATGGTGAAGAAAACTTAACGAGCGTTCTGAGAATGTTCTAAGAATGCTATTTAAAAACATATGTGTTCCGTTCTCAGCATCAACTAATCCTGGTGCCACAGTGTACTAATTCAATGGATAGAGACCAGAACATCATAGGTTTGAATCTCACTGATGCTGTGTCACAATAAAAAAGAAATGTGTTCACATGATTAATGCCCAAGGAAATGCATTTCCATGTGTCCTATCTGTGCTTGGTTTTTAAAAAAGTGAACCCAAAATAAGCTAGCAGTGTTATTTAAAGTGTTATTGAAGCATTCAGTGAAGGTTTTAACCTCCACATAACCCATAATTGAATTTCTCTGAGTGCTAATAAAAACCTCCTAGTAACCTTTCAAGTAACAAGAGTAAAACATTCTCAGAACCTCCATTCAACCTAAAAAATAATCGTTCCCAGAACAGTCAAAATGTTCACTTCTGTTCTCAGATTAAAAAAAAATATATAAATTCAGTTTTACCAGTCAGGAAGCTTATGGCTTCGTTCCCACAAGCAATGTGAAACCAAAAACACACGTTCCCACAACTTCCAAGGAACCAAATGTGCTAGCTTGGTATAGATCCAAAAATGTTTCTTTATAATAAAATCTATAAATAATTGATAATAGTGTAAAAAGAGTGCAGTTATTTTGTGGAAGATTTGGTCATATCTCTACAGGGTTACAGCTGGACTGTGAATGAGTAAACAGGAAGCCACAATTGTGTCACGCTGCTATACATTCCTGGCAACATTTTTATGAGTTTACTTCTGTACACTGTAAAAAAAAAAAAACTCTGAGGGGTGCGAACTAAATAGGATTTAGCAACTAGTTACTCACAGAACAAGTTTATTTTACCAAGACTCGCAATTTAAAATGCTATGTTGGCTTAAGATACATGAGTTTAATAAACATATTGCCCATTGTGCCTTTCAGCAAGTACTTTATTTTATTCAATTTACTTGATAATTAAGGAACATTTACAATTCAAAACATAGATATCAGTTGAAATATGATGCTTTTAACCAAAGAGCAAGAATGGGGATTTGTTCTCATTATTAGTGATATTTTTGCACCTGTTTATCTGGTTGGATAGATTTGACAGAACCCTCCATCTGGTCCATGATTGGACCATGACTGAACTGTAGAAAACTGTATTTATTTTTTATCAGTCATCTGTCTATCACTTGCTATTTCCCAACTTGTCTCATTGACTCAGAAAAAGTGTTGGTCAAATGTGAATTACATGCAACACAAATGTTAGGTGAAGTTCAAAAAGAAGTGGAACTCACCTTGAATGATTTACAGCGCAGCCAATAATTAGGCTTGAACTTGACGCTGAAAAACCATTTTAAAAAGCCAAACCAACCCACAAGATGCCAGGTATGTCCTGCTAGAGCTCAGAGAACAATACAAAGTTGACATTTAGAGCCTGAGGAAGCATACTGCTGAGGCATGTTGAGGCAATAGTTGTGGTTAATAATAGTGGTTTAGGCTTGTTAACAGCATTCCAACCCCATCCATTGTTGTTCCCTCAACCATGCTGATGCTATGTAAACAAAAACAAAATCCTTGGGTCACGAGTAAAAAGCCAACAATATGCATCATATGTAAAGTCTGTTGTATGTCGCTACTTCTGCGTTATTACAAGACATATTTTCCCCCACAAGAAAAGGACTATTAAGAGTGTTGTCTTCTGTGTCATTGTGTCTGCAGGCAGGTCTAAACACCATGCAGCAAATATCATAGTTCATCAGCAGGTGGCAGCACCTTCTTTGAAGGGCTGGAATACTGGCCTCTTCGACTGCTGTCTGGACATTCCTTCCTGTGAGTATCCATTGGAAATCATATCCCATCAGCCCCTATGCTCTGAGTATCCTTCACAAAGCCACCACTGCAACACTGATGAATAACAGACACGATCAGGCTATGACTGTTTTTACTCCTTGTAGTAAGAGTTACAAAACTATTTGTGTCTCAAAAGAGTGGTATTGTTGTTGCTCTCTCTGTTGATGAGGTGTGTCTGACTGTTTGTGTAGGTTTCTATGGTTTCTGGTGTTGTCCTTGCTTTGCCTACTCCACCTTGGGAGAGTTTAGATAGAGTACCTGTCTGCCTTTACTGGAGCTCATGGCCCTGCTTGGTTGGTTGCTTTTCAGGTGCACATCTGTGTGCCACCCGCAAGTCTGTCCTAGCTAGAAAAACCTTGACAACACAGCAATCAAAATCAACATACAGAATGTAATCATTCATTTGTAAGAATGATATAAAACATTGAAAGTTTATTTACAACTCATTCCAGCCTTCCAAATATATATTCTACACCATAAAATACTGTACTTTTTTTGGGGGATTTTTTTTGTGATTTTTTTTCTTTTTTTTACACTTTTCTGTAAATTATTTCCATTTCCCATGACTACGATACTGTTTCTATTCAGGTGAAAGAAATGTCTGAGCGTGTCTTTGTCTGGCTCCTCCTATCGTTGTTGCTCCTCCTTCTCACACCAGCCCCTAGTTGCCATGGCAGCAGTATCCTGGTGTTCCCTATGGATGGTAGCCACTGGGTCAACATGGAGGTGCTGGTGAAGGAACTCAATGGGCGGGGCCAACAGATGACTGTCATACGACAGGCTGACAGCTGGTTTTGTCAGGGAGACCTCACCCCACTACACCTCAGTCACGGTGAAGCCGGAGGATACAGAGTTCAACCTTTTTGAGCAGGCTGTGCGTAATGTCCTGGAGGGACACAGGCCTGATCCAGATCAGAGAGCTGCTGACAGCGCCACCATAACCATGCTCTCCGGGCCCTGATGGCACAGCTCAAGGACTCAAGCTTTGACCTCATGCTCACAGACCTTGGCATGCATGCTGGTTTCATCTTAGCGAATTTCTTCAACCATGCTCTACAATGTGTACTGAATGAGCTTTGGAGAGGACCATTTCTATAAAGCCTCCTCTCCTATCTCGTATGTGCCTGTACCAGGCTCTGGGCTCACTGACAATATGGGTCTCCTCCAGAGATCACAGAACCTCCTACATTACATCATCAACCTCCTCCTGTTGTTCCAACCCATTTACAGTGACATACTGGATCAATATTCCCCCGAGGGAGTGACCTGCTGCATGGTTGATGTGTGGCTGATGAGGGTGGACTTATGTTTGAGTTTCTGTGGCCCAGTATGCCTAATGTGGTCTACATAAGGGGGTTCATACAGAGCTCTGGGGAGCAGGGTGTGGTTGGGTTGTCCCTGGGAACCCTCATCTCTGCTCCAGCCTAAGGAGGTGACTGAGGCTGTCGCTGCCGCCTTCGCCCAACTGCCACAGGAGGTGGTGTGGAGGTTCATGGGAGAAAAACTGTCCTCTCTAGGGAACAACATCCTACTGCTGGACGGCTCCTCCAGAATGACCTCCTGGGCCACCCAAAGACCTTTGCATTTGTGGCCCATGGAGGCACCAACGGTGTCTATGAGGCCATTTACCAAGGTGTCCCTGTGCTGGGCCTGCCTGTTTGACCAGCAGGACTACCTGGTGCATTGGCAAGGCCAGCAGTGCGGCCCGGTTGCTGGATGCAGCCATGCTCACTGAATGGGAGTTCCTGGAGGCGCTGCAAGAAGAACCCCTCTTACCAGCGCAGCATGGAGAGACTCTGCACCCTAAACCGGGACCAGCTTCTCCACGCCCTGGAGCGTGCTGCCTTCTGGGTGGAGTATGTGATCAGGAACGAAGGAGATGCCCACCTCCGTACTGAGGCCTACAACATGCCCTGGTATTTATGTGCTGGCTGTACTACTGACCATCCCACTGGGCTCTGTAGGGGCTCTGTTCTCCTTTTTCAGAGTGCTACTCAAACGAAGGTCCAAGAAGTCAATGCCCCAACCAGAGAACACAAAGATAGAGGACAAACCTAAAACAAAGGGAAAAAAAGTAGAAAACACACAACTAGATGAAAGGAAAACAGAGAAAATGTCACATGCGGATAGGAAAAAACAGAGAAAACCCAGATAGTGAAGAGCAAAGCACGGGAAACTGGGAGACCTGGTCCTAAGATACAGATGTTTTGATGTAGATTTTTAAAAACTAAGTCAAACAAAAGTTGTACTGTATTTCTCACTCACAATTCTCTGTGGATCATATGCAAAAAGGTGCTTCTACATCTGCATTGCTTGCTTTTGGGGGTTTTAGGCTGGGTTTCTGTATAAGCACTTTGTGACATCTGCTGATGTAAAAAGGGCTTTAGACATTGATTTGATTTGATAAACAATACTGGTACATAATACAGGTTGCATAGTGCATTGTCCCATACATTTGATTGCTGTCACTTTCAGTTGTTTGCTGAAACAAAGCTTATCTCACCAGAGACAAAATACCTGTCTAAAAAGTACAGAGCAGCATGGATCTTGCTGGAAATAAGATTGTCTAGTATTGTTTTGTCCATGTTCTAAGACGAATCTAAAAACAAAATGATATGTAGAAACTGATACATTTGTTTTTGAGTGCATGAATAAAAAAAAATCATAATGGGATTTATGTATTTTAAGTCAATTCATGATGGCTTAACAATGCATCTAATAACATCTGAAGTGATTGTTTATGATTTCAACAGTGGCGGTCAGTGCCGTTTATGATGAGGGAGGACAACATTTTTCTCATGAGCATTGCCTTATTTCTATTACAGCATATTAGATGACTGTCATTCATATTCTATTCACCCAGTTCAATGTAACATCGATAGGTTTAGGCTACTACGTGATACTCTAATTTCCCCTGCACCCATCATGAGGTTGTTACAACCGATAAATGAGAGTTTACAATGTCGTTGCACACAGGTCGGGAGAACATTTTGAGGTTACAGACAGTGACACGTGGAAAGACAGTGACACATTCAATACTGCCTCTTCTAGCTGTATGTTCATCCGTGTTTTTTT
The DNA here is from genome assembly GCF_045791955.1 of Oncorhynchus clarkii lewisi. Classification (NCBI taxonomy): domain Eukaryota; kingdom Metazoa; phylum Chordata; class Actinopteri; order Salmoniformes; family Salmonidae; genus Oncorhynchus; species Oncorhynchus clarkii. Next base: position 41,895,008 of record NC_092156.1, on the reverse strand, counting down.
CTGTTTGCTTCCGTTTAAGAAATGTTTTCAACAGAATTGGTGGAATAAATACACCCCTGATCAGGCATAAACAGAGTTCACTTTCATAGCAACCACTTTGCATTCCTTCTCACATCTATGCTCTCTCCTGCTCTCACATTTTCCCTTTGTTTGTGGACTTCAATGCACAGCACATCAGCTCTATGTAACCAGGTGAAAAAACCTTTCCAAGCCAAACCATATCATAACCACTACACACAGCCTACATCGTTGTCACCATACTAGCTAAAGTAACGTCCTAGTCAACATAGCTAATAGAACTAATGCGTTAGTAGATCCGCTGCAATCATGCAGTTACGTTACAGTTACTAAGCAGTTTAGCGGTTAAACTGGCAGACCCCTGTGGCAATAATTTCATAAAACTAAAAGCTTACCTTGACTTGGAAGAGTACCCGTGTTGTGTTGGATAGTCATGGCCAGCTAGCTAACTTAGCATCCCTCTGTTTGAGCAGGGTGTTTTGAGTAGATTAAACTAGCTAGCTGCATTTGCTAGCTAAGTGAAACTGAAAGTGAAAAAAATAATAACTCTCTCTCGCTTCTCCTTCATTTTTTAAGAAATTAATTTGTTCTAAACTGTTCAACTGTTATTGTCTTTCTCTCTTTGAGTCATCTACTCACCGCATTTTATGCACTGCAGTGCTAGCTAGCTGTAGCTTATGCTTTCAGTGCTAGATTCATTCTCTGATACTTTGATTGGGTGGACAACATGTCAGTTCATGCTGCAAGAGGTCTGATGGGTTGGAGGATGTCCTCTGAAAGTTTTCATAATTACTGTGTGAGTCTATGGAAGGGGGTGAGAACCAAGAGCCTTCTAGGTTTTGTATTGAAGTCTATGTACCAAGAGGAGGACGGAAGCTAGCTGTCCTCCGGGTACACCATGGTGCTACCCTACGAAGTGCTGTTGAGGCTACTGTAGACCGTTCTTGCAATACAGTGTGCTTCAATCAACTATTTGGTGACATGTGAATATATTTAGTATAGTTTTATCTAAAAAGGATAACTTTTTTAATGTTTTACTATTTTTATTTTTATGAAATTCACTGAGGAGGATGGTCCTCCCCTTCCTCCTCTGAGGAGCCTCCACTGCTACTGCATGAACATTGCTGTGTCGGCTTACTGAAAATGAAGTGTACATCGTGGTTCTCAGCTGTCTCAGCTGCCACAACCACCACAGTCAGTTTGGTCTTTGATATCTACACCTATTTTGCATTAATCAGCGTGATAGTTGACCATGATCAGTTATGTGGTAACTGGTGTTGCATTCACTTGATTCCTCAGTAAAGTATCTCAATCTTTTCTTTCTCTCTCTCTCGCGCGCGCACACACACACACACACACTTACTCACTCACTCACTCACACACACACACACACACACACACACACACACACAACAGTATGTGTTAATTTTTAAATTAAAGACCAGTCAAAACTACGTGATTGGGGGTTGTCGAGAAAGCATGTTTATTGTTATAGTACTCCATATTGACCGTTCAACTCTTTGTAACATCCACAATGGCACTAATTTCCCTCACCTGTTGTCCTTCTGACTCTACAGTACTCATCATCTCTTACTGCATCTCCAAGGCTGAATATTGACTCCAGTATGTGTAGTAAACTGGTATATTTATGTTTACTATTATGGTACTATTAAGTTTCAATCTACGAAAGTATCCCAAGACACAGATAGGGACAACACAGTGACAGGTATACTGTATGTCCATAGAGAGCCTTTTTATTCTCTATTTTGGTTAGGTCGGGGTGTGACTAGGGGGGGGTGTTCCTATCTAGGTGTTTTATTTCCATGTTGGCCTGGTATGGTTCCCAATCAGAGGCAGCTGCTTATTGTTGTCTCTGATTGGGGATCATATTTAGGCAGCCATTTCCCCACTGTGTTTTGTGGGATCTTGTTTTGAGTTAGTGCATGTTGCACTGCTTATGTTACAGTTCCTTGTTTGTTTCCTTTTTGTTTTGTAAGTTTCACAAAAATAAAGGTGTGGAACTCAGAGCACGCTGCGCCTTGGTCCGTCTCTCCACACAGCAGTGACACTGTATCTCAGAGCACATCAGAGACCTGAGCACTGTCTGTAAATTGAATGTGCTTTGCAAGTACCAATAACAGAAACTACACAATGACAAAAGAAAATAAGAACCTATGAGGCGTCATAGGTTTTCTCTTCAACATTTGTTATTCCCTATTTTTTTTCAGTCGTTTTGACACCTCCAAAACATTCTTCAAGAAGAGTATGCCCTATTTGAGGCCAATGATGTCTGTTTGAGGACACACCCTGAAGTCACACCATCCATAATGTGTGCTGGACGGATGGGGAATGGCATCTGCTTTGTTAGTCTATCACTCAGTGGAGAAATGATTGATTGATAGTTACTGAGGAGAGAAAGGCATGTATTTCTTATGCATAAAATATACAGTGATTACAGTAATTGCGTCCAATGTATAGGTACGATACCAATGCAATGCATTTATTCTCCTTTCATTTTCCGGTGTGTGTGTTATACTGTATTTGCAGGGAGACTCTGGGGGACCTCTGATTTGTCAAAATCACTGCCATTTTGTACTGGCCAGGATTTCAAGTTTTGTAAGAGGCTGGGGAGCAAATCCGTCTGTCTACACCCGTGTGTCAGTGTTCAGAGATTTCATCGACAACACCAACCGACGCTTCTCACCAGAGCAGGACTAAAACCTGAGAGGAACTCTGCTGTGTGAGTGCTATGAAATGCTTGTCTTGGCAATCCCAATCAACTTAAAACTTTTATTTTCTCTTATCTACTACTTCATTGAATATTTTTTCACTTTCTTCCAGTCTCTCCATCCTTGTCCCATTCCGTTTCCTTTTTCTTACCTTAGTTTCTGTTAGTTTTTTCCCATTTTCCTCCCTTCTCTAGTTCATTCACCCTTACATACTCTACTTGTCCCTCTGTTATGCAGCATCACCTCTTAAGGGGTGACAGGGTAGCCTAGTGGTTAGAGCGTTGGACTAGTAACCGGAAGGTTACAAGTTCAAACCCCCGAGCTGACCCACTGGCCCCTGGCAGTTAACCCACTGTTCCGTCATTGAAATAAGAATTTGTTCTTAACTGACTTGCCTAGTTAAATAAAAGGTTGCTTTTGTCATTACAAATTGAACTCAAATTGAATAATCAAATTACAGCAAGCATGAACTCACCTAACTAACCTTAACCACGTTTTCCACCCATTTTCAAGTTCGCTATTTATGGAGAGTAAAAACATTAATCATTTAATGACGTGATTTCAGAGAAATATGACTGACTGCAAGGGATATTTGTGTTATCCTAAAATCACCAGCAGAGGGAGACAGAGTAACACATCAGATGAGATCCCTACAGTGAGCTTTCATCTTTCAGAGTCAAACATTAATTGTACCTTTATTTAACTAGGCAAGTCAGTTAAAAACTAATCCTTATTCACAATGACAGCGGGTTAACTGCATTGTTCAGGGGTAGAAAGACAGATTTTTACCTTGTCAGCTCTGGGATTTGATCTAGCAACCTTTCGGTTACTAGTCCAATGCTCTAACCACTAGGCTACCTACCGCCCCATCTGTTCATACATAGATGACTAGCTTGGATGAAGTGTTCATATGAGAAAAAATACATATGGAAAAAAACACATGCAAATAAAGAGATTGAAGGATGTAGAATGAAGAGATATCACTGTAGCTAACTGAAGATGTACACTGAGAAGGACTGTAGTCACTAATGTAAGTTTCTAATGACTCCTCTTATCTCATTATAAGCTGTCTCTCCCTCATTCCCTCTACCCTCCTCTTCCTCCCCTCCTACCCCCCGGTTGGTCGGAGATGATGGGAATAGCAATGAAGACGCTGCTCTCACAAATTGCTGTTTTCATTAGCTCATTAGTCTTAAGAGAGGGAGAGAAAGTGGGAAGGGACAAGTCCGCAAGTAGGCATACACAAACACAGATAGAGAGAGAGACAGCGGGGGAGAGGGAGAGAGAGAGAGAGAGAGCGGGGGAGAGAGCGAGGGAGGGAGAGAGAGAGAGAGAGAGAGAGAGAGAGAGAGAGAGAGAGAGAGAGAGAGAGAGAGAGAGAGAGAGAGAGAGAGAGAGAGAGAGAGAGAGAGAGAGAGAGAGAGATGGTCTTAATAGCAGTTTAAGATAGCAAGGTAGCCTGTACTCAAGCGATGAGGAATCCTGCAGGTCACGGAAACGTATTACAGCAGCCTACTTAGTGCTAATCAAACTGCCCTAGTTGTTTGAACCATGAAGAGATTAAAACTGAAAACCAATTTGAGTAAGACACCACGATCAAACCCTTCCCTCCAAGCCTGACCATTCATATCGCCACATTGATCTTCCCTGTCACTCTCAAAACCCTTTCACTGACTGACACACACGCACGCCCACACACACTCACACAAACACACCTCTTTTATCCTCGCTCAGTATTACACGTCTGTCAACTGTTTCCATAACAGTTAACTTGTTGTTGATTTGTTTCTCACATGAAATCCTCCTGTCTAAATTCCTTTAGGGCCGCTCACTGTCCCAAAACAAGTCATCCTTACTCCTCATTTCTCCTCTCCTCTTCAACTGCCCCCTCTCGCCCCATTTCCATTCCACTCTTCTCAAAGTCCTTGCGTTGAAACAAATTGGGCTCTTCACTTCCCTAATGTGGATGGTGTCTGGTATAACGAGTCTTACGAGAGAGCGGTAAAAATAATTGACTCGAAGTCTACGTTCAGCATGTTCTCTACCAGTCTTAAGCTGTGCCTACTGTCGTCCTGATTTCATTTGTTATTATGAGGAAGAGATGTGAAGATTTTTCATTTCATGTTCCATGGTCTAATAATGTGCTCGCTCTCACTCTCCGAGATATTCACAAACATTACTCCACACACAGTGTTAAATGTCATTCTCTATGTCCACCCTACTGTGCAGGTTCAGTGTTTATCACACAGAATGTAAGCCACAACACACTAACACCATTCTCTTTGTGCTTTTCAAACATGTATTTTTATCAAGATCTGTTAGATTGAGTTGAAGCATGAAATAGCTCATATCTGAGCACCTCTCTCTCACACACACCCGCACGCACACACACGCACGCACACACACACGCATGCACACACACACACACAGACTAGCTGAACAACTCAGATTATATTACTGATTATTCACCAACACCAGATGAATGGTCTACACCCAAATTGGCATCCCTTAGACATAAGACCCTCCCCTCTGCCTTTCTTTCTCCCCCCAGTTGTTTTCCCTTCTCTTTCTAAAACACACCGGTCTTTGTCTGCTCTCTCCGTTATCCATCCTTCTTTTCTCTGGGTCGTCCTCTCCTCCTGCACTGTGTCTCGTCTCCCCCCTCTTTGTCATCGTGTGTCCCGGGGTTATGATTCTTATGATTTATAAGACCCTGCAGTCGCTCTTTTTCTCCCTCCCTCTCTCTCTCGTTCTCTCCGTCTTCCTCTAATCGTTCATACTTGCATCCCCTCAGGCCGATCTCAGAAGTAATAATGAAAATGATTTAACCCCTATGTGGCCAACACCTCTGACCTCAGTCACACACATGCATGCAAGCATGCACACACACACACACACACACACACACACACACACACACACACACACACACACACACACACACACACACACACACACACACACACACACACACACACACACACACACACACACTATACTACTCTTCATCTCCTATTTAACTATAATATGAAGAGCAAAATATGCATTATTTTGGCATAGAAAACGTCAGGATTACCCCTCTTTCTTTGTAACTAACTTCAGGGTTGGGTAGGTTACTTTCTAAATGTAATCTCTTACAGTTACAAGTTAACTGTCCAAACATTTAATCAGTAACGTAACTTTTGGATTACCAAATTGTAGTAATGTAATCTGATTAATTTCAGTTACTTTTGGATGGCTTTCCCCTTAAGAGCCATACGAAGAAGACAAGAAGGATCCATCAAACACATTGGATGTGTCATCATATTGGTCTCTGACATCATAGTGGTCTCTGACTTGTGGTCAGACTCGCTCAGGGGTAACAAATTGGCACCTTTTTTCAATCCTGAATTGAATGTCATTTTCAAAAACAGAAATGTGTCATAATGTACTTTCTTTTCTTTCTTTTTTTCACAAACATCCTTTCTGAATTAGTAATCCAAGAAGTAATCATCTAGTTTTGTTTAAAGCATCTGTAATCTGATAATACATTTTAAAAAATCAGATAGCATGTAACTGATTACATGTACTTGGTTACTTTCCAATCCTGGCTATCTTTACAGTCTCTCTGTCTGTCAGCTGCCAACTGAGGAGTCCATACATATTAGGTATCCTCAGAATTGAAGATTTTCCTAATTAGGAACTGTTAATTACACTTTTGGACTAATGGGCTTAATTACCGGAACATAATTTGCTTTCAGATTCACAACATACCTCCCTGATTTAGACAATGATCTGTTTAGTAAACAATACGACTTAATTGCGTACATTTGCATAAACAAATGAACTAATTAATTACAATTAAGCTCATCCCGATGAGTCTGTGTACAATTAGAGTATCCCTGGCGTGAGACCACACACAACACGTTACACACAACACGTTACGCACAAGAGTGTGCGTGAGCACAAGATGGTGAGAAAACATAACCAACACATTCTTTTGAAGACTGACTTCGTCATTTTTTTCTTTCTTTTCTCTTCCTTCCCTCTCTTTTCCTTTCGGCTTTGGAGATGGAGGGACCTCTCCCCTCCTTTTCTGTGTCGGAATTTAATATGCAACTTTTTATTGGAAAACAATTGCGCGTGCCTGCGTGAATCCTGACCGCAATATATCTGTTAGCGCCCCTAATCCGATCAGTACAGGGAGGGCTATTTATCACCGCAGATCCAGGGCATTTCAGCCTTCTTTTTATTATTTTAATATATTTCTGAGCTATTAAATCACTAAATGATGAATTAGGGCTGTCCGCCACCCTTTCACCAGCTTGACAGGAAATGATGCACTACCCAATTTGAGTGGTCATTTGGACTTTTAAAGACAAAAAATGAGCAAAGAAAAAGTCCAATACTTTTCCGTTTTCTATTTTTTTCTTTCCCACCCCCTCTGTGCCTTTCAACTGGGTGTTTCTTAATAATGCTGCTTATTTGGGCTTTATTGCCATGTTAGTGAGGGCAGCACCAAAACTATCTTCCATATTCAGCCAATTACTAAACACACACACAAACAATCTCCAGACAAATAGCACACACGCACTCTGTATTTCTCTGTTTTGCTTTGTTTCCTTTCACACTTGTGAATTCCATGCATTGATTCACTTGGTACACACCATCGCATCAACTGATCTGTTCATACTTTGATTTCAACCGGTTTAAACAAGTTCATTTTATTGCCTGATGATGCGATTTGAACACCTTGTTGGAGATGAAGCTGAGTGTCTACGTACAACCCATACTTTCCCAGTCATGTTCAGACATTTCCCACAGAACAATTATACATAGCTAATAAAGGTTATATCCTGCCTGTTTGGCCCTGTCCGGGGGTCTCCCGACCCCTCCTGTCTCAGCCTCCAGTATTTATGCTGCAGTAGTTTATGTGTCAGGGGGATAGGGTCAGTCTGTTATATCTCCTATCTTCTCCGGTGTCCTGTGTGAATTTAAGTATGCTCTCTCTAATTCTCTTTCTCTCTTTCTTTCTTTCTTTCTCTCTCTCGGAGGACCTGAGCCCTTGGACCATGCCTCAGGACTACCTGGCCTGATGACTCCTTGCTGTCCCCAGTCCACCTGGTCGTGCTGCTGCTCCAGTTTCAACTGTGCAGCCTGCGGCTATGGGACCCTGACCTGTTCACCGGACGTGCTACCTTGTCCCGGACTGTTTTCAACTCTCTAGAGACAGCAGGAGAGGTAGAGAAACTCTGAATGATCGGCTATGAAAAGCCAACTGACATTTACTCCTGAGGTGCTGACCTGTTGAACACTCGACAACCACTGTGATTATTATTATTTCACCCTGCTGGTCATCTATGAACGTTTGAACATCTTGACCATGTTCTGTTATAATCTCCACCCGGCACAGCCAGAAGAGGACTGGCCACCCCTCATAGCCTGGTTCCTCTGGCCTTTCTAGGAAGTTTTTAGAAGCCACCGTGTGCTTCTATTCCTGCATTGCTTGCTGTTTGGGGTTTTAGGCTGGGTTTCTGTACAGCACTTTGTGACATCAGCTGATGTAAGAAGGGCTTTATAAATACATTTGATTGATTGATAAACTCAATTTAAGGCATCAAATGTATCATTCACATGGTCTTGTTTGCGGTACCCCATTTCTGTAATTTACCGGATTCCATCATAACATAACCCTCATCTGGTTTAACCTGCTCATTTTTGTCTAGCCTCTATAATCACTGTCATTATTACCAGACCGTTTAGTTTATGCACAGGTGGCTCCAGTGGATTTAGTTGGTTTCAAGGTCTGAGTCACTATTCAGATCATCACAAACAAGATCTTTTAAATTCTTCTTATTCTCTTCTCTCTCATTCTAATTTTTATTATTTCACTCTCTGTCTGTCTGTCTGTCTGTCTGTCTGTCTGTCTGTCTGTCTGTCTGTCTGTCTGTCTGTCTGTCTGTCTGTCTGTCTAGCAGTTCTGGGATTGGGGCAGATCTGGGGTTGGGGCAGTTCTGCTCCAGCCCAATAGAGGGCGCTGGTGTGGCCATGTCACAGTGAGGGAGACGTCCCCTGCCACCCTACTCAGGGACAGCTGTCTCTCCCCTCCGACCACCCCCAGGAGTCCTCACACCAATCAGCCCTGCCCAGCCAGAATCAATTAGCACCGGGAGGGGGGTGGACGAGATGGGGAGAGGGGGGCAAGGACCCACAGAGGACGACTGTCCCCACACATGGCCCTGTCTCTGGACACTGTCTCACTCCAGCACCCCCAAAGCCTCCACGCAGCACCTCACCTCACTTTCCTGTGATCCAACCTCCTCTCTCTCTTTCTGTCCTCTCCCTCTCCTCCCTGATCCCATCTGTTCTCCTCTCCTCTCCCCCCAGTTCTATCACTACTGTGTCTTATACTCCCTCTCTAATGATCTTATTTTTCTCATCCGTCTTTTCAATGGTTAACAATCTCCCTATTTCCCCCCCCCCCCCCCCCCCATCTCGGTCTTCATTAATAATGGTATGAAAGAGGAACATATTATGAGAGGGGAGAGAGATAAAACTGAAGTATAGAGTCAGAGTGTGGACCTCATGAATTACCTGAGATGAGAGGAAGACTTTAGGACAGCGGAGGAGTGAACATGAGAGAGATGGCTTAAGGAACACTTGGTCTTTATTGCTGCTGAAAGTACAATTGAAACCAGTTAAAGATGTGTGTTAATGAATGTTAAATCGTCTTTCAGAGAACAGCTAGAGGGCCTGGAGTCGCCTCTCTTATTGCTTACCCATCCGCCCAGCTTCCTCCTCTTTCCATCTCTCTGTCCATCTCTCGCTCTCTCACTCCACCATCTATCTTTCCTCTCCTCTTTCATTCTCACCTTGGCCCATCTCTCTCTCTCTCGCTCTCTCTCTTTTCTCTCACTCTCTCTCCCACTCTCTCTCTCTCTCTCTCTCTTCAGAAAGCAAGGGATGAATAATTTAGCTTGCAAAGGGACTTCCAGAATTCCTCCATATCCATTCCTTGATTTATTTTACCTCAGTAATATGTTCCTATGTGTTGCATCTCACAGTAACTGTAACGCAACTTGCATCATACTTTGGTAAAGTGCAGCTTCATGAACAAGTGATAAAGTATGGTAAGTGGTCAGAGAGCTGGACTCTCTCTCTCTCTCTCTCTCTCTCTCTCTCTCTCTCTCTCTCTCTCTCTCTCTGTGGATTAAGATGGTATTGATCACTCAGGCCATTACTGGGTGATAATCACTTAGACGCTCAGAGATCTACTGACCCATTAACAAACACACTAATTGACAAGCTAGGATGCAGTGGCTGACAGAGAAGCACAGCCAGAGATCCACATAACGCTCAATTAATATTGACGTGCCTTAGAGAGGAAATCCTAGCACTTACTGCAATACTACAGAGGACCAGTGGGTGTCAGTCCGTCTGGGGCAGTGCTCAGTTTTTCTGCTCCACATATTCTCAGGAGAAGGGCAGACACTGGTGGGACAGAGGGAGAAACTCAGCATCAAACAATATGCACTGACAATATTTACACAATGTATTTCCAACCAATATGGAATATCTGAATTCACATTTTTGAGGAAGTGAGAGAGAGAGACAGAGAGCGAGAGAGAGAGAGAGAGAGAGAGAGAGAGAGGGAACAGGACATAGTTTTGGAGGAGGAGAGGGCGAGGGATTTTGAGATAGCCCTCTCCCACTCATACTGCGCTAATTGCGTTTTCCCAGAGTAGAATTGAGTTCCAGAGGAAGAGAGAAAGGCCAGAGGCTTTTCATAATTGTATCGACAGGAAAATGAATATGATGAATCGCGTTCATTCAGCACGTCCTGGATTTATTGTCTTTTCCTCCGGGCATTAATCGCTGTGAGAGGGAGAGAAATAAAAGAGGAAAGGAAAGAGGAGAGAGAGACCCCCCCCCCCCCCCCCCCCCACACACACACACAAACACGCGCACACACACACACAAACACGTGCACACACACACACACACATGCACACACACACACACGTTGAATCAGCAGCAGACTTAAGACCCAGGCTTCTTAGGTCCTTTGTAACCAACAGTAACTGAGTTTTCATTGCCTGTTCGTGTCTCTGAGACCCAGTGATGGCGGAGACTAGATGAAACTTTGTTCAGGCAAAGTTCAGTGGCTCAGTGACTGAAGAGTCATGCAATGTCGACCCTACTCTCCTCCCTTTCTGCATCCTATGACTCGCACTATCCCCTTTCCTCCTGGCCAGTTCAGTACTCCCCTCCTGCTCCATAGCTGAGTGACTTGTTGCTAGTTTATAGAACAGGGCTGCTGAAAAACTAAACTTCCTGAGACTTTATCATCCTTTCTCCCCCACCTCTCTACCATCCTCTTCCTCTGTATCTGCTGCTAAATCCATCCGTGTTTTACCACTCTAAATTTCAAGCCTCTGCCTCTAACCCTAGAAAACTTTTTTCCACCTTATCCTCCCTCCTTAATCCTCTACCCCCAATCCTCTACCCCCAATCTCTGCGGATGACTTAGTCAACAAATTTGAAAAGAAGGTTAATGACATGCACTCCTCATTCACTCAGCCTATTGAGTCCACGGGTCTCACTCACACATAACTTCCCTATGCTTTGACCTCTTTCTCCCCTCCTGTGACTAATGAGGTCTGGCCACCCGACAACCTGCCCGCTCGACCCCATCCCCTCCTCCCTTCTCCAGACACCTCTGGAGACCATCTCCCGTTCCTCACTTCCCTCATCAACTCATCCCTGACCACTGGCTACGTCCCCTCTAACTTAAAAATGGCCCCAGTCCCCTCCTCAAGAAACCAACATTCGACTCATCTGACGTAAAAAACAAGGCCTGTATCCCTTCCTTCTTTTCTTTCCAAAACACTTGAGCGTGCTCTGATCAACTCTCTCGTTATCTCTCCCAGCTCGATCTTCTTGACCCTAACCAGTCAGGCTTCAAGACGGGTCACTCAACCGAGACTGCTCTTTTCTGTGTCATGGAGACTCTCCGCACTTCCAAAGTTGACTCTCTCTCCTCTGTTCTCATCCTCCTAGATATATCCGCTGCCTTCGACACCATGAATCATCAGATCCTCCTCTCCACCCTCTCAGGACTGGGCGTCTCAGGCTCTGCACACTCTTGGATTACATTCTACCTTGCAGGCCACTCCTACCAGGTGACATGGAGAGGATCTGTGTCTGCACCAACTACTTTCACTACTGGTGTCTCCCAGGACTCGGTCCTAGGCCCTCTCCTCTTCTCTCTATGCACCAAGTCACTTGGCTCCCTCATATCCTCACATGGTCTCTCCTATTATTACTATGACGATGATACCCATCTACTTTTCTCCTTTCCCCCTTCCCCCTTCTAATACCCAGGAGATGACACACATCTCTGAATGCCTGGCAGATATCTCATGGATGTCGGCCCACCACCTAAAGCTCAACCTCGACAAGACGGAGCTCCTCTTCTTCCCTGGGTAGGCCTGTCGGCTCAAAGTCCTCTCCGTCACGGTTGACAACTCCACAGTGTCGCCCTCCCAGAGTGCAAAAAACTTTGGCATGACGCTGGACAACACATGGTCATTCTCTGTAAACATCAAAGCAGTGACTCGCTCCTGAGGGTTCATGCTCTACAACATCCGTAGAGTACGACCCTACTTCACACAGGAAGTGGCACAGGTCCTAATCCAGGCACTTGTCATCTCCCGTCTGGGTTCCCCACTTGTGGCATCAAATCCCTGCAACTTATTCAGAATGCTGCAGCCCACCTAGGTTTCAATGGCAAGAGGACCTGCCATTGACTACCGTCAGGCTATGCTCAAACCCTACACCCGAGCACTCCGTTCTGCCACCTCTGGTCTCTTGGCCCTCCCACCCCTACCGGAGGTCAGCTCCCGCTCAGCCCAGTCCAAGCTCTTCTCTGTCCTGGCACTCCAATGGTGGAACCAGCTTCTCCTTGAAGCTAGGACTACAGAGTCCCTGCCCATCTTCCAAAAACACCTGAAACCCTACCTCTTCAAACAGTATCTTAAATAATCACCCTCCTCACCTCGACCCCTCTCCCCCCCCTTCTAGTGTAGACTTCGCTGATACCTACTTTATTGAGGAAAAGTGTTCTTATTATGCCTGTGAAATGTGGTTGTCCCACCTAGCTATCTTCAGATGAAAGCACTAACTAACTGTAAGTCGCTCTGGATAAGAGCATCTGCTAAATGACTAAAATGTCAAATTTACATAAGTCAACCAAGTTACACACTGCCTCAGACACACCAGGGAAATGGCTAGTCTAAGTACAGTAGGTACTCTTTAGGATAGCATTTTTATGTATGAGTCCAAATAGTCAACATAAAGGGAAACATGTTTTTTTCATTTTTCTGCATTTTTGTGAACTTTCAAAAAAAGGTATTCTACATTTGATCCACTAATATCTCAGGCTATTTCCTAAGTCCTTACCCCTCCATTCACAGCTACAACTACCTCCCTCCCTCTCTCCCTCTACCAGAGTGCTCTGACTCCAGATGAATCCAGAGCTCATAAAGTGTGTGTTTGAGACCCATCCATCATGCTTGTGTGAGAGAGGGAGGGGAGGAGAGTGAGACAGGACTAAAACAAGTGTGGGCGGTGTGTGTCTGTGCGTGCGTGTGTGTGTGCACGTGTGCACGTGTGTCTGCTTGCGTGTGTCATTGGGGTTGTGGTCGACTCCATTCCTGATATGAAAGTGTCTGTGTTTTGAAAAAGTGATGTGTACGTACCACAGGAGGCTGCTGAGGGCGGCTCATAATAATGGCTGGAACAGAGCGAACGATGTATTTGATACCGTTCCACTGATTCTGCTCCAGTCATTACCACAAGCCCGTCCTCCCCAATTAAGGTGCCACCAACCTCCTGTGGTATGTACGCATGAAAGTACATTTGTGTGTGCCTGCAAACCTCAAACGCAATAAGCAGGTGATAGCTGATGATATCCTGCATTTACAAAACATTATCGGTGGAGTTCATGGCTGGTTGTATTGGGCTTTAATGACTACTCCATCCATTTAGTATGATGATATTCACAAAACCCCTTATTTAAGAATATTCCCAGTCACAAATCCCCTTCACTAACCTCTGCGCCAGGTTAGGTGACTAGCCCCCATACTCTTACACACACACACACACTCACACACACACACACACAGGATCCAAAATCCAGAGTGTTTGGATGGACTGACGTTACCTCTATCAGATATATTAGCCATCTCTCTCTGAGGGATATTTCAAGCTAAGAGGAAAAATGGAGGGGAGCATTGAGAGAGAAAAAGGGAGAGAAAGAGATGGATGAGGCCTATCGTAAACAAACAAAGCGCTAAAAGGGTGGAATAAAGAGAGCGTTTATGAGTAGATGGAGGGCGAGAGAGAGAGAAAGGAAAGAGATGGATAGATGAGGGAGGTTGTGGGCTACTGGGAGCCCCAGGCGAGGCACTCAGAGAGGGGATGGAGCCAGAAGAGGTAGAGGGCAGGGCTCTGGGCTACTGCCCCCAGGCAGGGCAGGTGGGACAGCAGGGGGAAACTGGTGGCTCAACAGCTTGCTCCACCCTGAGGGCCCAGCAGGCCAGGAAAAAGCAGGGGGCTGAAGTAACGCTGCTGCCAAGGAGAGGGAGGCCACTGCTGGTGGCAGCTGGTCCTGGCTCCCCCCCACCAGCAGGCAGCAGGCAGGGTGAGAAGGTCAAAAGCCAGTCGTTAGGAGGACAAAGGGAGGCACAGCGACAAGAGAGGATAATCGGCTTTTATTGAGTGCCGTTGACAAGGCTTACAGTGCTGCCGACACTGACACCACACACACAGACATCCCTTGCCCCGCGGGTGGGCGTGAGCAAAACACAAACACACGAATGCACACAGACACACATGAACACTCACACACGAGCACGCACACTCGTGCACACACTCAAGCACACACACAATAACACACATTATTGCTCCATATCTGTCATTATGACCCATCTCCTCGTATGCTTTTCAGCGCACCACCCCACCCCACGACCCCTCACCCCTTCCTCCTTGTTTTTCATTAGCGTGGTAAGCAGCCACGCGTTCAACCATCAGGGGAGCGGTTCTGCACTCCACAGCACTTAACATCAGCGATCTGCGTCATGTCCTTCACGGACCTATCATCGAGAACTACATTCTACCTAAATCCACCTCACTACTCTTTACATGATCCAAATCTAGAAATTCAAAAAACGAATGAATCCTTCATTCTCATGTAAAAGCCTTTTCCTACAACACACACAATGTGATCCAAGGATTTATTTTCGTATCAACACCGTACCTCTCGTATCATGCCTCTCACCTTTCCATCACTGTTGTCCCATAACCCTGTCCTACAGACCCAACACCCTTCCCCTCTCTCCCCCATCATGCTCTATTGTGTTACAGAGCTCAGAGACACTCAAACATGTGCATTTTAAAACTAATCTCCACTTACCCAAGTATCAAACTCTACCCAAGTATACACACTACTCTTGGACACTAAACCCTCTTCGACAATGACAACAAGCTGAAAAGGACTGAAGACAAACTTCAATATCCAAATCCGGACAAGAGACATAACCAACCCTGCGTTAGTGTCGTCAATCTGCAGAGCATGACATGTTAAGCCCTCTCACGCGACCGGGCCGTTATGTGAAACCAAAGCCCTGTACCCCTCTGTTTAGTGAGGTTACAAGACACACAATCAACCATGAGGAAGACAAGGAGATCGCTTCCGATTGCAGCTCGTCTCCACAGAGCGTGGCGCGTTAAACTCGGCTCAATCAAGCGTGGCTCTGCTGAGCGGGGCAAGGGGGGGGGGGGGGGGGGTCCAGCCTGGTAATGTGATACACACACACTCAGCCCTGTGAACATGATTGCTATGTTACTGTCTGTCTGCCTGTCTGAGCGTCTATCCCCCCCCCGCCAGCCCTCGTACCCTGTCGCAAGAGAGAGAGAGAGAGAGAGAGGCAGAGCATCTCTCCAGGGGGTAGTGGGCAGAGAGGGTATACATTTCCTCCCTCAGGCAGACCCTCTTTCTGCTCTTTGTTCCTTAAATACTCCCAACTAGCAGGTTACTCTGGAGCAGGGACCATTGTCTTAAACAGCTGTCAGTCTCACTATCATTATCTGTCTCCCCTCCACTGTGTTTAGCCATCCCTTTTTTCTTTCAGCCTCCATAATCAAGTGCAGCAGGCATTTCTGCAACCCTAACTGTCTGACTGGACTCTGCTGGAGGCCGCAAATGCTGAGGTCTGCTTCCTCTTATTCCTCCTTCCTCCTCTGCCTCCCCGTCTCTCCTCCTCCTCTCCCTCACCCCTGGGACGGAGTTAGAAGACCACGAGGCACATTTACCCGTTTTTGTCCATTGAACCATCACCGTCACTGTAGTTGAATTACTCTGTAAACATCCAGGGTAATGGTCAACATTGTGCCCCGGTGAAAACAGACTTGCTGCTAATCTAAATCACATTCCTGCTTTCTTGAGAAAAGTTTAATGTTGGGTTCATCCTTTCACGCTAAAATTTCAAAATCAATTTGATCACATTGGGAAACACATTGACAGTTTACATTACCTTTAAATTCTAATTCCCTTAGTTGACTAATTGTAACTTTTATAACACTTTATAACTATACTCATACAGTACAACAACATGGCACTATGTCCCTAATTTCCCAAATGAACTTGAATGGTGTCCAATGCCTGTATAAACAGGTAATCAGACTGACCGAACAGCTGTAAAACAACACAACTGGTGTTTGTATTAAATCCTTCCCTTATGCTTTACAGCCATTGTATGTCAATTATATTTTATTCGTGATACAATTACTAAATGAATGTTTCAGAACACAAATGAAAGCATTTTTGCTAGCTATAACTAACAGGACTGCATATACATTGGAGACATTTATACAATTCAATATATGAGAGGGTAGGCCTGCTATTTATTCTTCCTGGAGATTCTAGGATTGGTGTGAACATTTCTGAGGTCCTACATATCCTTGAGGTGTCATATTACCCTCTAAACCCCTCTGTAAACAGGGCAATTAGATTTGTTTTACTCTCAGCATCTCAGCGGCAGATGCAACATAAGATTAGAATTGAAAAACACCATAAATTACTTTTTTTTTTTTGCAGACTACTGTAAATATGAATCAATTAATAAAACTGGAGGACAATTGATGCCGTGAATGTGTTTGTTTTGGC
Organism: Oncorhynchus clarkii lewisi; assembly: GCF_045791955.1. Taxonomy (NCBI): domain Eukaryota; kingdom Metazoa; phylum Chordata; class Actinopteri; order Salmoniformes; family Salmonidae; genus Oncorhynchus; species Oncorhynchus clarkii. The sequence continues at coordinate 41,878,055 of NC_092156.1, read as the reverse complement.
TTTAAATTGTGTGAGTGTGTCTGGTTGCATGTCATTTGCAGTCCATTAATAAGTAATGGAGGCCTTGTTTTAAGAGCAGATGCTGTTTGAACAACTGTGCGTGCGTGCGTGCATATGTCGGTATGTAAGTGCATTTGTGTGTGTGTATGTCTATTTTCTGCTAATGTCTGTGCAGCTGTGAGTACTCTGAGTGAGTCCATTGGCATATGTGTGGGTAATGGAAAGTCTGCAACAGCAGCAGATACTTCCAGACTGATGGCCATAGAGAAAACATCCTTGGGATTGATGACCTCAGGAAGGGCGAGTGGGGGAGGATGTGTGTGTGTGTGTGTGTGTGTGTGTGTGTGTGTGTGTGTGTGTGTGTGCATGTTTGTGCATGTTTGTGCAGGTGCTGGTGCGCATGTGTGCAGCTAATTGTAGTTCATTAACACAAACTTTCATTCATTAGATTTACATATGACATTTTAGGCTCTTATCCAGAGCGACCTGGTCCTCAAATGGGGTGGCAGGGTTGCCTAGTGGTTAGAGCGTTGGACTAGTTACCGGAAGGTTGCAAGTTCAAGCCCCCGAGCTGACAAGGTACAAATCTGTTCTGCCAATTAACCCACTGTTCCTAGATGAATTTGTTCTTAACTGACTTGCCTAGTATGATAAAGGTTAAATTTAGAAAATGCAGCAACGTTCAATCTAATCAGTTCTCTATGTCATTGTTCATCTGGTGACTGCTTTGTTCACTACTTCTTCTGTACAATTATCAATATTGTACTATTGACACTGGCCACCAATGGGATAAGCTAACACAAGCTGTGGTAAGAAAGGCAATATTCACACAAACACCGCACTGAGCTTTTTTAGGTTTATTACTGTGCCAGCGACTCCATATTACATAACTGTATGCCATTGTGTTGGATGTAATCCGGAGTTGAGGCCAAACACATATTACTTTACATGATTAAAACACACATTGAAGTTGCCTCATACCTCCAGCATGCCAAAGTGTTTAACCTTGGGTGTGCTTGTGAGACAGACTGTTATTTTCCCTCCACAACTTTTGAAACCCACTGAGAAATGGGCGATCAAACCGATGGATTGACCCAAAATAAATGAAAGCATGAAATCCCTCCATCTTCCACAAAAAAAGATAAGAAACAGAGGCATGCGAGATGCTAGAGTAATTACTGCGATCTGCATATGAGGGTGCGCGTGCCGGACCGCCCCTGGTGCTGTTTTTATTGCGTGTGTCTGCCTTTATCAATTTCGCCATGCATGGGTAATGGGAAGTCTGGCAGGCTCGCAGCTAAAGCGCAGCAGACAATATGCAAAAAGACGATGCTGCTTTTGAATAATAAATGATGCGCTTTTATAGCGCCTCTAAAACGCCTCTGATGGTACAATATGAAAAGGCTATGATAAGTAATAGTGCATTTAAAAAGGATCTAGTATATTTTTATTACTACGTTTAAAAAAAGCCGAGAATGAGGGAGACGGGGAGGGGGAAATGGGTTGAATGAGGAGGGGTTGGAGTGAGAGAGATATCAGTATGATTGCAATAAAAGGAATGGAAGAGAAAAACGCCGAAATTCCCTCCCAGCGAAATAACCTGCTTAATGAAAGTTTACCGTCTCTCGTTTTTTTTCTTTGCCACTCTTGTCTCCTCTTATGAAATATTAACTACGTTTTTATATAAAGCTCTAACGCTTAATGCCCTTTCATATTTTGCCATTGTTTTTCTTGTCGTTCTCTACCATATTATTTTCTGGGCTTTAATGGAGCTGCTTTTAATTTGGTTTACATTGTGCGTCATATGCGCCTTCTGCGGTGTGCAGGCAGACTGACAAATTTTACTCCGGGATCTGAGATCAATGGTCGAGTATACAGAATATGGCATGTTTTTTCCTAGTCCTTCAGTTTTCTTCATGTCTTCTGGTCGTTGTCAATGCCCCAATAGTAAGCATAGGTCTAATGGGGATGGTGATGAGGATGGCGAATGAGTGCAGTATTTTACGTTTTTTAATAAATAAAATATAAATAATTGGGGGTTATGCAATATGCATTGGACACAATAGATGCTTTAAACATGCACATTAAGCAAGGGTCAGAGAGGGCTCTGGGCTGGCCGTGAAGGGTTATCCATGTTCACCACTAAGCGCCATGGGATGACGTAAGTGTCCTCAGCCACTGGCTGAGCGCAGGTCTCAGTGGAATGGTGCTTCCTAGCATCAGCACTCACTAATGGTCTATTAAAATATCAACTACTTCAAAGTAAACGGATTTTTCCTCGGTCAGCTTGAATCCCCTGAAGCTAATCAAACGCGGTGGCCAGGCCCTAGGAGCATAATCGCTTTTACGCGGCAGATTACAAGGAACCACTTAGATCCCATGTCAGCAGATCCGGTGTCCTGGCGCTCCCCGTTCAGTTAGCGCGTGGAGTGGAAACTGTTTTCCTCCGGTATAAATAAACGGTGTCCCCGTACCACTCTTGACCGCCAGCACAAAGTAACCCCACAAAATCTTTAAAAACTGAACTTGAGCCCTGTTTAACATGAATTCGTATAACGAACTAATAGGCCTAATAATGGCAATATTTTCAATTCATCATTTTGAACAAATACCAGGTCTAATTTTAGCCTATATCCTAACCTGAAACATTGGCATAATAAACCGTTGCGATGCGTGTGATTTTTAATAAGCTAGTTGTTTTCACTGAATCTGAAAAACATGCCTTTTGAAAACAAAAAGAAATCATGGCTTTTATGCACACAGAATAGTAAATAGGCCCGTGCCCTTCAGGCTAATATTTAGCATTGAAACGACCAGCTACTTCGTTGGAGTGCATGGAGTTTAGAATTTAGAAGTAGCTGATCTACTATTAGGCTATAGCCGACGTATAAGGCATTATACAAATCTGGGTTCCAAGATCAAAGCTCAAATTCGCTACTGATATGAATCGACAGTTTAAGTGAATGAAACATATACACATATATATATATATATATTTTTTTTTACAAAATAGGCCTATGATATCCCATCTTCAGATCAACCGTATAAGGCACGTGAAAACCATCTCAGCTCTTCATCGAATCAATATTCTACGCTATGTATATAATTAATAACAGCCTAATAGGATGATAATAACAGTAATAATAATAATAATAATAATAATAATAATAATAGCAATAATAATAATAATAATAATAATAATAATAATAATAGAGCTTAATGTTTTATAGTAAATCAAATCAGTTCATTTTCGTTGTATGAAAACCATCGAACTTCCACTCTGAATTGAATCAAGTTTACCTCGGCCCCGGTGAAAAGTCTATGGTTGTGTCCAATCAACAAATGAGTGGCTGTTGATGAGGAGTTCTGCAAGTCTCAGTTCCCTCATTTCCACTGCGCAAAAACGGGTTGAATCAACGTTGTTTCCACGTCAGTTTAACAAAAAAACAAAACAATGTGATGACATTGAATCAACGTTGTTTCCCCGTCAGTTTAACAAAAAAAATGCAATGTGATGACATTGAATCAACGTTGTTTCCAGGTCAATTTAACAAAAAAAATGCAATGTGACGACATTGAATCAACGTTGTTTCCAGATCAATTTAACAAAAACAATGCAATGTGATGACATTGAATCAACGTTGTTTCCAGATCAATTTAACAAAAACAATGCAATGTGACGACATTGAATCAACGTTGTTTCCAGGTCAATTTAACAAAAACAATGCAATGTGATGACATTGAATCAACGTTGTTTCCAGATCAATTTAACAAAAACAATGCAATGTGACGACATTGAATCAACGTTGTTTCCAGATCAATTTAACAAAAACAATGCAATGTGATGACATTGAATCAACGTTGTTTCCAGGTCAATTTAACAAAAAAAATGCAATGTGATGACATTGAATCAACGTTGTTTCCAGATCAATTTAACAAAAAAATGCAATGTGATGACATTGAATCAACGTTGTTTCCAGATCAATTTAACAAAAAAATGCAATGTGATGACATTGAATCAACGTTGTTTCCAGGTCAGTTTAATAAAAAAATGCAATGTGATGACATTGAATCAACGTTGTTTCCAGGTCAGTTTAATAAAAAAAATGCAATGTGATGACATTAAATCAACGTGGAAAACTGATTGGATTTGAGAAAGTCATCAATTTAAAGCTGCAATGTTTAACTTTTTGAATGAACCAACCTAATTCGCATAGACTGTGTGTTATAGATCTGTCATTCTCGTTGAAAGCACGTCTAAAATGTGGTAGATATGTTCTATGTACACTTTTGGTTTTGTATACCAGCTTCAAACAGCTGAAAATACAATATCTTTGTTTATGGAAAATATATTTCACAGTGGTTTAGATGGTACAATTATTCTCTACACTGTACTTGCTTGTTTTGTTACATACACTGAAATTAAGCGAAGTATTAGAATTGTAGCAACAAGGAAATGGTGGAGCGATTTCTGCTTAGTCATCTTTAAAGACATTTAATCTTTTTTTCACCCAACTTGTGTCCTGAATCCAATGACATGCTGACGTATTTTGTTGATTTCACTTTGAATTCATGTTAGTTGACAACTTAACCAAATGTAAATCAAAACTAGAAGTTGAAATGTTGTCTGTGCCCATTGGGTTGCCACTGATGTAGAAATACGCTAAATTGGAATATGCATGCTAATCATTAAGCCTATCAAAGCATTGTCATTAAATCTCTGAAAGCATTCCCTTTTTTCATAAGCCGTGGTTATGTTGGACTATAACAACACACCATTGGTGGTAGACAATAGGCCTACAGCCAACATAATAATGAATCCGCTCATTGCGAGCGCTTTTTAAGAAATGATGTCACTTTGGAATGTTCCCTCAGCTCCCATTCAATTCAGCAAATTAAAGTTAAAACTTCAACCAATAAGGTGCAGGAAAGCTACTCTAACCAATCGGAAGAGGGACAGAGGAAACACTATTGCGTTCTGTGGGGTGTAGTGGGCGAAATAGAATTGATCCGAACTGCGATTGCCCTGCAAAGTCAGTGTGCCAAACATCAGCAAATCGCAAATGGACGGATCCGTCAGAGCCGCGAAGGATGGTGGAAAACTCGCTGCCATAGAAAGCCATAGAATGCAAACTATCCAACACGAGATTTAATCGGGAAAGAGCTGGATGCTTAACTCAACATAACACATTTTTACTCTTAGGCTACATCATAACCTTATGCAACATCGGCTCTGTCCGAGGACTGCGTAAAGGTACTGGAAAGGTTTTGGGAGCGAGAATGAAGCGGGCGCCAAGCTCAAGCCCCAGCGGCGTAAATCAGCCCTCACAACCTCCCCAGCATGAACCTATTAGTTTCGGCATTGACCAGATTCTCAGTGGTACCGACCAGGACGGTTCACAGAACACCACCCGGAGTGGTTCGGATACTGGGAACTTCACAAGTGGAGGAAGTTACCACCTCGTTAGTCCAAGTGGAGCCAGTGCAGCGCCCTTCACTTCGCTTTCCGGTTCTTTCCATGGAATCGCATCATCATACGAGGAATCAAGTGCATACGGAGTGAACTTGACTTTCACCCCAGGAGGGGTGATACGAGTCCCGGCGCACAGGCCGCTGGCCGCCGCAGTGCCTCCTCCTATAGCCAGCGCGGTACCAGGGCTAGGCAGCATCAGTTTCCCCTGGATGGAGAGCAGCCAAAGATTCGCAAAGGAAAGATTCACAGGTAAACTATCTCCATTCAATGTGTAGGCTATTTTAGTCCAGGGGCGGCTTAATCTGGGACTGGGGAACCGGCCCTACAATCACATAGTTGGGATGTACTGCAGCAGACCTGATCATCACCAGGCTGTGGTCATTTCCATTTCAACTCGGTAAATTCAGTGTTTTCATAAGTTTTAGCCTATTATTTTTCAAAGGGGAATTTTCGTTTCACTCGTGGAGTTTACATGGATTTACCCAGTTCCACAAATAAATTATACAGGACTAGTCGAATCAGGTCACCAGATTAACTTGAATTGTAGCCTAATTCTGAAAGCTTTCTATTGAGGGAAAACACGGATATAAATAAAATCAACAGGAACATAGCATGCAAAGAAAATGCAAACAGATCCAAATAAGGAAACACTGAATTATTCATTATACTATATTATTTCATATTTCAAAGTAAGGTTTAGCCTAACTCAAAGGCGAAAGACTAACATGAAAACAACTTTAAAACATGCGGTAGAAATACTACCCGAGTTAGGTTCGTTCTCTCAAAGCGATGCGTTGGGCACAACGATACTTTGCAAGCTGCACCATTAAAACTATGTCAATATAACAATAAGCACACTTTTCATACAGGTTTTACCACACAATTGAACAAGAAAATATGAACTGATCACAAATATAAAAATGCAACCCGTGTTATTCTAATAAATAAACACAGGCCTATTTCACCGGAAGACCAAAACTGTATACTCGCATTAAACTATAACTATTTACATTTTCATCAATTTAGTACCGTTTATGAAAATAAACACATTTTATCCAAATGTGGAATTAATATTTCGATTTAGATCAATAGGAGGGGTGTGCTGTAATCGAAAGTGCTCAGATACGTTGCACAAGTGTTTCAGACTTCTTCGTAGGGTATTAGCTACATCACTTGTCTTTAGCAACTCGACCTAATTTTGTTACTACTGAAGGAACAGTTTTTGCTTGGATTTTGAATCCTATGTGTGTGTGTGTGTCTTGCTAAACGGGACATATTATAATGCTAAGTGTATTATGATGATGATTATTATTATTGTTATTATTACTCAAATGTGGCCTATAGTTAATAATAATAATAATTATTATTATTATTTCCACAGAACATATACAGTTATTGCAGTATTGTAAACCATAATTTGGGGTACTAGAAGGGTTAAAGCCTTTCTGTTTCTATTTATTCAAACTAAATGTTTACATGGAACATCTAAATGAATTAACAGTAGAAAATACTTGAAAGTTACTAAGGTATTCCTACATTGACAGAAATGAGATAATTGGCCAATACTTATGGTAGGCCTACTGTTTGCCATTGTCGCGTTGTAATAAAATAATTGTAAATGGGACACTTCAGGAAAAAAAGTAAATCTGTAACGTAAATAATTTTTCCCAGTCTGTCTCAGTGGATGTCCTATAACATGCATCAGAACCTTTGTTTATCTTCCGGGGGGCACTATGTAAAGTGTCATTAATATTGCAGAAGGGTTATAGATGATTGCCTGTCAGTGTTTTGTGACAAAAGGAAGAAACTCTCCACATCAGAATTGAATGGGGAAAAAGACTCTTTTCATCGACATCATCAGCCTTATTGACTGTCAACACATCTTATTTTCCTGACTATTACAGCAAGGTCTGCTACTACTAGGCAATAACCCACTGTGTCGGAGGAAATATAATACAACAATCTTTTGAGCAGTACTTTTATCAACTAACCATGGACTAACACTGAATTGATCATTTAGCCATGTTTCAAAATAAATACGAATAATTTAAACATATGCTCAACTTGGATTTTGCGTTGATTAGAATTAGATTAGAGTTACTCAATGAAAAAACATGGCCTCTAAAGACCCATAAAACACCTATAAAACATATTCAGCTGTACTCCAACATTCCACCTCTATGCGAGAGAGAGAGGGACGGGTGGTATATAGGTCAAACCAATGAGCTTGTACATTTCTTTTATAGTATCAATTTAGAGATTCTCATGCGGACTACAATGTCCTTCAACAAATTGAACACAACATAAGATCTTGTGAACCTGTTCATGACCTGCTTTCTTTGTTTGTCCAATGTCTCTCTCACACACACACACACACACACACACACACACACACACACACACACACACACACACACACACACACACACACAGCTGCACTGACGCCATTCACAGTGACCCGGCGGATTGGTCACCCCTATCAGAACCGCACCCCTCCGAAGAGGAAGAAGCCGCGGACATCTTTCTCCCGGGTGCAGATCTGTGAGCTGGAGAAACGCTTTCATAGACAGAAGTACCTGGCCAGCGCTGAACGGGCCGCTCTCGCCAAGACCCTCAAGATGACCGACGCACAGGTCAAGACCTGGTTCCAGAACCGCAGGACCAAGTGGAGGTGAGACACTGGGCTGGAGAGGGGTAGGAGGGGAAAGATGAGTTGTTTTCTGAGTGCTTTCTCTGGAGAAAGATGAGGATCTAGTCTACATTTTACTCTAGAGTGGTCAGCAGAGAAACATATAATCAGTTACTACTTTCTGAAGTTAATTTTCAATTTTAGAAATGATAGCTTGAATACAATATCCGCAGTAACTTTGACTTCTAATACATGTTATAGAGGTGTGTTAGGTCCCGAGCTAATTGTGCATCAATGCTAATGGGTACCCAATAACTCAGGTACGCAAACAGGCATATTCACTCCGCTTTATGTTACTGGACAGCTCAGCCTCACAAACACAACCATGACCCTCGACAGCAGGGCTGGGCAAACTTTTGGGCTCAAGGGCCACATTGAGATTTCGAAATTCAACAGAGGACCGCACTGTTTGTCAAAATCAATTTGCGTGCCAGAAAAAGGGCAGTCATTAGAATATATAAAAGTCCATTATAATTTCTCCATACTTTCTATTTAGTTTTAGACGTTGAAGAGTGGCCGGGAGTGTTTTTCTAACCCAACATGGCATATTTTCTTTACTCAAACCTCGAGCGGGCCAGATTGAATGAGCTTGTGGGCCGGATCTGGCCCACGGACCATAGTTTGCCCACTCCGCTCTGCAGTCAGGACACAAGTCTAGGGACAGTTCGTGGATTATGGTTTTCCTAACACCGTTCACTCAGCTCTATAGAGTATCAGTAATATTGGACAAAGGTGTTTGGATCAAAGATCTTGTGACATATGTAAAACATGGCTTGACAGTTTCGGAGATAAAACATTCAGATGTAATAGCTTAACCTATAAAGTATTAAGTGGATCGCTTGCACACCCACACAATCAAATGTAATGTAGGGACACAAAATAAATTGTGATGTTATATCACGAAGGAGCATTCTTGGAGCAATAAGCCTGAGTACAATAAACAGTGTTAAGAGAGTTAGTTTGAAAGAGCTAGCTTTATGAGTATTGCACAGGCATGGCTCTGGTGTCATATGTGTTGGATTGGGTCAGTATTAAGATGTGCCTACTGACGTAGGCTTATCATTTGACTCATAACAAAAATGAATTAGCTTGTCTTATGTAGGACTAGGCTAAATCTATGTGAGCTATGTTGACACAAATATCTGCATTTATTTGATGAAGAAAACCATAGGTTATATAGCCAAAAAGTGTACAACTAGCCTACAACTTTGGTAATATCAGCTGTGTACCGGCAGTTTCCGCAAGGTCTGAGAGAAGGGAGGGACAGCTAACTTTCCAAAATTCTACACACTTTGCTAAGGGGCAAACAGAAAGATTTGTTTTATAGCTGATCTCATGTTATTTTACACATTTTGCCATGACACTGAGAGAAAAGGCTGCAGTTTTTTAATAATTTCCTGCAATTCCACATGTTGCCATTTTTATATATTTAATCTTTATTTAACCTGGAAGGGCTCATTGAGATTTGAAATGTCTTTTTCAAGAGCGTCCTGGCCAATTGCTATGCTTTATCTTGGCCAGGTCGCAGTTGCAAATGAGAACTTGTTCTCAACTAGCCTACCTGGTTAAATAAAGGTGAAATAAATAAACACAAATAAAAAAAGATAGGCAGCACCAAGTCATTACACAATTACAAACAGACAACAACTACAGGAAATCAGGTAATCTAGTAGTACCTGCAGAAAAACTACAGGTAATATAGTAAACAAAACAACATAGAATTCACCAGAGTATAACAAAATCATAAAACAGCTAATTAAAAACATTGACAGGTCAGGGAATCAGCCTCAAAATCCTCCTCAAAAGTCTATGGCGCAGAGTACATAAAAGCCCTTTTACCAAATTCAGTTCGGACATTTCGAACACTTAGCAGGATAAAGTCCTGCGAACGAAGAGAGTACCCACCACATTTCTGAACAATAAAAATGCCCAAATAAAATGGTAGTAAACCCAAAATGGCTTTGTAAATAAAGTATTCCAGTGACTGAGCCTACGATTGACTAGAGAAGGCCAGCCAATCGTTGTATATAAAGTGCAGTGGTGCGTAAGGGTTTTGCAGTTTAAAATAAATCTCAATGCTCCCTGGTAAACGGTGTCAATTGATCTCAACACTGAGTGGAAGCATTCATATATAAAATATCCCCATAGTCTAGTAAAGGCATAAATATAGCTGATACTAACCTCTTTCTGGCTTCAAAAGAACAACAGGCCTCATTCCTGAAATAAAACTTCAGCTTCAATTTTTTTGTCATTTGTTGAATATGCCATTTAAAAGAGAGGCAGTCATCAATTAAAATTCCAAGATATTTATATGAGGTTACAGTCTCAATCTCATTGTCCTGACAGGTAGTAATAGGTGAAAGGTTCAGAGGTCTATTCTTGCTTTAGAAAACACAGTTAGTTTAGTTTTGTCAGTATTGAGGATAAGCTTCAATTGACACAAAGTGTGTTGAACAGTATAAAAAGCAGTTTGCACGTTCTGTAAAGCTTTTGTGAGAGACGAGGCACAACAGTAAATAACAGTATCATCAGTATAAAAGTGAAGTTGCGCATTTTGCACATTTTTGTCTAAATTATTTATATAAATAGTGAATAAGAGGGGACCAAGTACAGAGCTATGGGCACACCATTACAGACAGACAATTTAACAGACTTGAACCCATCAAATTGAGTGAACTGAGTTCTGTCAGACAGATAGTTAGCAAACCATGCAACTGACCTACGCTCGACAATCTCTGCCTCAGTATAGCATGATCAACTGTATCAAAATCCTTAGAGAGATCAATAAAAAGTGAAACACAGTGCTGTTTTTTGTCACGGGCTTCAGTGGTATCATTTAAAACCTTCATGGCTGCTGTAATTGTGCTATGCTTCTTCCTGAAGCTGAATTGGTACATTGATAAAATAGAGTTAGTGTATAAAAATTATTTTAGCTGCTCACTAACAAGGGTTTCAGGTATTTTCGCCAGGGGTGACAGCTTTGATATTGGCCTATAATTATTTAAAGAGTTGGATCTCCCCCTTTTATAAGTGGTAGGACAAATGATGATTTCCAGATCTTTGGAATTTCATTACATTCAAGTATCATTTGGAGCAGAGAGAGACATTTGCAGTTTTATAGCTAATCTCATGCTATTCTACACATTTTTCAATGAGGCTGAGATAATTTTGTATTTTGAAAGGGGGAGGCATATGCCAGTGGGTAATATCATTATGAAACGTATCCTATCCTAACCTACCGTATAGGCTAAGAATTTATTTTGCCAGGTCATCAGCTGTGGACACACTGTTGCGCTCACAGTAGCTTTGGCCTACACACGGTCGAAAAAAGATGTCAGGCTCAGTACAAATTTATCAAACGTAAATACATGCAACATTGCAGCCTGTTATGAAACAATTTGGTGCACGATTAATGCCACTGAAATTACACTGAACTGTCTTATATTTCCAGAAAAATGTGCTTACGTGATGATACTGTCGTCTAGTCTAGCTACTGCACAGGTTGCCACTGGAAAATGTCAAAGGTCAAATACGAATAATAAATTAACAATTTGACACGTTTGCAAATAATCAACACGTTACTATTTTTAGAATGAATAATAATAGTATTTCTTATAGTGGTGTCTGCAAAATATAAAATGTACACAGAAGGTTCTGTTATCTATATTATCTGCAAGAGTTGCTCCATCTTGAGTGCAATAATGTGCAATCATGTTCTGTTTGGCAACATAGGTCAGTGTCCTCTCTGGTTTCTCCCATGGTTCATTATGGCTCATGCCAGTGTGGTGTCTCTCCTGCTCTACTGAATCAACCATGTGATAGCTGCTGACAGGTGGTCGTCATCAGTGTTCTTGTTCTGATGTTGGCCTCCATGTCTCTGGGTGCATCACATTTTCTGTCTGTGTAACCAATTCCTCTAACAGTGGATCTTAATAAGTGTCCTGCCTATGTCTGTTCTGTCCCTGTCCTCTCCCTACCCGCCCTGTCTTCGTTGCCAGGCGACAGACAGCTGAGGAGAGGGAGGCGGAGCGGCAGCAGGCCAATCGGCTGATGATCCAGCTGCAGCATGATGCCTTCCAGAAGTCCTTGAGTGACTCGGTTCCGTCCGATCCACTCTGCATCCACAACTCCTCCCTGTTCGCCCTGCAGAACCTGCAGCCGTGGGCCTCTGAGGAAGCAGCAAAGATGGGCCGTGTCACCGCTCTAGTGTGACAGGGACAGGGTGGGGCCCTCTGGACATTACACACTCGGACTGATATCCAAGAAACTGCACAAAGGTGATCCGTGAGCAAATTGAAATGAATGATTTATTATTGTCCATCCAGAACATAGCCAAATTGTGTCTGAGGGAGTCTGAAGATTAAACAAAAACTCCAGTTCCTAAGTACCCTGATATGATCTGGACATGCAGAATGTTTGCTGGGTCCTTTGTGTCAGACGCATCCTGGGTGGTAGCCTATGAGCTGTGGCGATGTACGTGACACACGTCACTGAGCCAGCCCTATAATTCCAAACTGACATATTGACTGACTGACACAGCACAGATTGGCTCATCTGTTTCTCCCACGTCCCATCTGTTCCTTCACCACTACAGTTACACTATCAGCTCTGTGCCCCTGCATCTCAGAGCCGACCAGTCTGCAAAGGATGAGAAATGGATGGGAAACAGAGAGAGAGAATACACTAATGTTCTGAGAATATATAAAATGTCGTTGTTGCATGGAATCATTCTCATCATCCTCTCATTTTCCATCTTGAATTCCATCTAATTGTTTCCTCTTTAGACTGCTGGTTAGCAGGATGTTTTTTGTACTGGGTGGAGACAGACTTAGGCAAACACTGATCCTAAAAAGCCACTGAATGTATTACACGCTTTGATTCCAATCTATTAACACTCTAAAGCTCAATTAGGGTGAATAATTACATTTGAATAAGAAGGCAAACTATAAAACCAGATAGCCACAAGTGAGATATTGTAGAATCAACTGCTTGCTGTTCTATTGGGCAAGTGTTTAGTGATGTCTGGACAAACCAGATAACTGCTACCTCTTCAAACAGGAGCCACCCAGAACACTAGCAAGACATCTACTTTTTTTCTCTCTATATATATATATATATATAAAACTCATTGAAGGGTTAATACACAGCTCAAGGGCTATTTTAGAATAATAACATTTGCCAGTGGGACAAGAAGCAATCCAGTAAAAGAGGAAGCTAATTATTTATAGTGTTGTTTTATTCATGCCAGGCTGGACCCATTTACTGGGAAGTGTGGTGCATGAGGGTGGTATATCAGACCTGAGAGGTGGAGAGTCTGGTTGACTTAGTTCAAATGTGGTGTAAAGGACTTTGTTGTATGAGTCATCTGAGAATATTTGACGCGGTGAAATAGATGGATGATAACAGCATCTCTCCCCGTGTATCATATTTGACAAATATGTAAATAACTAAACAAAACCTAATAATAAAAAAAAAGCATTCTCTTGTTTTAGCTTTGAACCACTCTTTATTTTTCAATGCCCTTCTGTTGGTCTCCATAGCTACTTTATTGTTTACATAGAAAGTGGAATGTCTGCAGAACATGCTCATTACACTCAAATACAATGCAAACAAAACAGCAGCAGAAAGATCAATACCACTAACCTTCTCTCGCACACAAACACATTGACCTGGGAGGATTTAGCCTACGACAGATCTAAGGCACTTACAGGGGGAGATCCACAGAGACCGTAAAAAGGCTCTCCCCATTAAAGCCCCCCACCCCCACCCCACTGAGTGCTGTTGACTCACATTCAGCTGACCTGGGGGGAGATTGATAGGTCTCAGTGCTGTGTCCATTATGAATGTGGTGAAGAATGTGACATCACAAAAGATATCTCAGCATCGCCATATAAAGCTGCAGAATCATCAACAGCTATTTAGATAGGCCTATTCATACTCATACACACTAGAGCTGAGCAGACGTGATGGTGCAAGAGGACGAACCCTCTTCCTGATAGTCTGAGAGGCCATTAGGGAGAGCAGCCATTAATAAAGCCTCTCTGCTCAGGATAATTGATACAGGAAGTCTCCTGACCTCCTGGACCTGCTCCAGATCTGGGAGGGAGGATGAGATGAGATCACCCCTCAGGGATACAACACAACCAAGACTGTCAGGAAAGGGCTTACTTATACACCAGCCCCCTCTGCTGGCCGGAGTCTATAGTGACTCATAGGGGAATGAGATTGGGTGACATTCCAAACCTACTGACTTGAGCCTGTCCACCTTATTTGGGACCAAAGCAATAAAGAAGATGCATAGTGGTAGGTGGTTTACTGGCTGGTGTCTTGTATTTGTCAGAGTGATGCAGTGGAGAACAGGTCTCCCTGTCAGATACTTTGAACAGGGATAAAACCATACTTAGGGTGTGAGTCCATGAAGTTATGTCCCTCAGTTTGTGTAAATGCTGAAACATTCAAGTTGGGTAGCATACATTGTGTTAAGCATTACACATTGACCCAGTTACCCATAGATCAATAGGTTAGAAATGCTCCAATAGGGTCATGCTTGTCTTCTTTACCCTCCCTTGTAGCACACAAGCTTCCATTACCTGTCAGTAGGGGGGTAATGGCTGATTTAAGATTAAATAGTTAACCCATGAAATTTTATAGTAACTTAAGTGAACCTCGAGATGAGAAAACATGTATACAGCGAGAGGGCAAGGTATGGACACTGGCCTGTCCATGTCACCTGGTAGGAGCCAGGTATGACAGAGCGCAGTCCGAGATGCAAAAGTATAGATTGCATTTCTGTGAATCAAAGCAAACTTCAATTGTCACATGCACCGAATACAAGAGTAGACCTTACCGTGAAATGCTTACAAGCCCTTAACAGTGCAGTTCACATTGCAGCTGTAGTTCTCTCTGCATCGTAGCATTATCGAGTTGTCAACAATGGACAGGTCATGGAGCGTGCAGGCCTGCACAAGGAGTAACAGTGCCGCCTCATAGTTTAAGACAGTGGGCCAACAGCAAAGCAGATGTCTACCAGACATCCAGGTTTATTTCATGTTCGCGCCTATTTAATCAGAGTAGACCAAAAGTATATCCTCAAAATACCTTCATAATTTCATGTAACAATGTAGTTCACACTTCGGGGTCTATATTATGGGATAAAATGTCCTGTAGAGGCTCATGTAAAGGATCTCATTACAGGCTTCACACTGAAATTCTACCATCAATAACAAAGCTTAGAGACAATCTTCCCCATAACCTTTAATTGTGGATCAGAATATTTCTGTGGATGGAGAACTGATCATATACTTCATGTATAACAATTAAAACAGATGAGATGCAGGTCTAATAAAACAGGAACATTTTTACTTTCAAAATGACATTCATGTCACCAGGGAACTAGCTGCTTCACTCTACCCTTACTGCAAAAAATATAAACTTGAGAATTTCTTAAAACCGTTCAATACAATACTTGGGCAAAAGTTAATGTCTCAGACCTGGGTTGTCCTACCACCTAGAAGGGAAGGACAATCTTCGACAAATTCAACAGCTTATGGATGGACAACACTTGCCATTTCACTTTACCCATCATTTAAATAATTCAAAATGAAACAAACATGAACAGATATCTTCCAAAATGCCAGAGGGACAGTTCTGACAAACTTCAGAATGCTACGTACAACACAGTAGCAAGGATTTAATTTACACATTTACAAAATGCAAAGTTGAAAATGGGTTTCCCCAGGTCCGTCCACATGAAAGCTGGAATAGTACCACCCCTCCCGTCCTCTTGGAGAGGGTGATGCTGGTAGGGCCAGGGGTGATGGGGCTCAGTGCCATTAGCTCCACTCTAGCAGGGCACTGGAGATGAAATGCTGCAGCAGTGTAGCGTAACAGAGCATTGATTCAGACATGGGAAGGGCCAAGAGAGGGCAGAGTAGGCAGGCAGGGGGGGGGGGGATTGATGAGATGGCTAAAAATAGTTTAAGAAAAAAGTTAGTTGCCGTCTTCAACAGTTTGTCTCCACTGCCACAGTTCCTCTACGGTCTGAAAAAGATTGGGGGGAAAATATTTACTAAAGCATAATCATAACTGCGCAACTGTTAGAAAACATGTCATTGATGAGAGCTCAGAACTTCTTAGAGGTATTGGTGTTTTTTCTCATTGCTGATCAAAACCAAAATAGTCTTCATTGCTCTTTAGGGGTGTTTCGATTCCCTGACAGCGCTACAGTCATTCATTTCCCAAACATTCCATTTAACCTGTGTTCTTGACAAACACCATGATGTCCTGGAGCAGCATTAACATACCTTGGTTTCTGTGACTTTGAAGCTGTTCCTCACAAAGCTCTCAAACTTGGACTGGAGTTTAGGCAACTTCCCTCCCTGAAATAGCAAGACTTGACATTAGTCTAGATATTCAGAAGTGTCCCTAGTCTTTCGGTTAACAGTTCTTTAGCATACATCAGATAAGATCAGCTAATTACTGAAGGCCTGTGTATTTCCAGATTATATCATACGCTTTAAGTTTCTCATAATCTAACAGACACCAACCTTCTCCACAGTCGCCATCATCTTGACCTTGAGCTCAGAAACATGGAGAGTTTGTTTGGGGGTCTTGCCAGTTGCTTTGGGGGTCTGTCCATTTTTAGTCTTTATCTGTGAAAACCAGACAAATTGTTAGACAAGACATGCAACATGAGAACATGCATCACTACAATAATGCTCTCAGAAACACAAATGGCCATCTTCAGTCTCAGTCTTTTGGTAAGCAGTGTTGAAAATGCATCAGTAGAATATCAGCTCAACAAATATCATCTTCGACGAGATGCCAATTTACAGTAGGGCAAAATATGTGTAAGAGGACTAACCTGTTTTCCGGCTGGTGTGTTGGCTTTAGAGCCTTTTCCACCGTGGGCAGGAGTCTGAGGTTTGGATGGAGTCTTCTTAGCCTGATAAAAACAGCGAGGTTTCTTGTGACATTTTCTATGCTTTCTCAAGGGCAGAATAAGTATAGGCTTAAATAAAACGCACTCACCTTAACAGGAGATTCTTCAGCCTCACTATCTTCATCCTCATCATCATCCCTAAAGAGGAGTCACATGTTACAACTCAACTCTTTATAAAACCTCAGCGAGGAACAGGTGCTTTAGTCAAACAGACTTACTCCTCATCATCATCCTCGTCACCAACATCCATCTTCATCTTTTTCTGTGAAGGGGAGAAAGGGAAGGACGAGGTGAGGATGTGTGTAGCAAGAGCAAAGACTGGGAACATGCTAAGAAAAGGGAGTGGCCGACTTTAGTCTCAGTCTTTTGGTAAGCAGTGTTGAAAATGCTTCAGTGGATCATCAGCTCAACAAATATCATCTTTGACTACAGAGGCCAACGCAACAGTAACACAGCAGACATGTACACGGTGACAAGTGATTATCCAGACAGTGTGTTGGCTTGAAGGCCAGTAGTCGGGACTAACCTGAGATTTAAGAGCCGGTGCTGACGCAGGCCTTTTTTTGGACGTTTGTACCTCTTCTTCCTCTTCATCATCTTCATCCTCATCAAAAGACTGATCTCCCCCCATCACTGGTAGAATGATTTCAGTTAACTTTGAGTAGACAAGCTACATTCTCCATACAAGGGAATGGTTATCTTCAGTCTCAGTCTTTTGGTAAGCAGTGTTGAAAATGCATCAGTAAATCAGCACAACAAATATCATCTTCGACAACAGATGCCATGGCATCACTAAAGAGACCATGGGAACACTGTCCTATAACAAAGTCATACTCACTGACAAGATGCTGGCCACTGATGTGGATTGGCCCAGATCCAGCCTTGAGACGGAAAACTGCTGGGGGTGTGATTGCGAACCCACCAAGACACACCTGCAAGACAATTAACTTGTTACTTAACATGAACTCTACACAGGCCATACACCCACAATCTCTCACACAGAAATGGCACAGAAGTATTGATGATACTTTAGGTCTGACTACTCACACTTGGCAGGGTGGAAGGTTTGAGTGAAGCCAGCACAGCCTTAACCTTCTGACCCTCTGTGTCCTGTCCTTCCACCTCCACGATGTGCAGCTCATCCTTGGTGCTGAGGTCCACACACAGCTAAGAGCAATCAACAAGAGACACCAAGTTTAGAAATTGTTTCTCATTCCTATGAGGAAAAACAGATATCTGGAAAGTAATTTATATTTTATTCTGCAAAAAGACAGCTGTAACACTCACCATCCTTAAGTCTAGCTGGTGCTCAAAGTCATCCTCTTCTGGGTTGAAGACAACATCCTTCCCAGATTTCAACTCACACCCTGTTGAGGAAAATAGTAAATTACAAAAGTTGGAAGAGAAAATGATGCATTGCTATCAGTAAAGGGGTACAACGTTGGGGTGTGCAACATGTGGGATGCCATGGTGTGGTTTGAGGCCTTTTTTTGAGACAGTTAAATAGCCGATACAAAAAGACTCCATAGAAGTCTGTTTTTTAAATCCGTTTGATTTCTTATTTGGCTGGTTGGATCTCCTTAAAAAGGTAGACTGAGGTGAGGCAAACGTGGGTCACCAACCCACGTGGTTGAATGTGCACGTGCACCCTCACCATGTCAATGAAACTAGCCAGCCAAACAGGTAGGTAGACAGGCCTTTAAGTAACACGTTTTTGGTTCACTTAACTACACAATTGACAAAGACATACCACGTTTAATTTAAAAAACGTGTCCATTCAATTTCAATCTGGAACGGTTAACCCCAAATCCCTGACAAAGCATGCCATGATCAATGCACTTCAAATATACTACCTCCATGAAGGGGAATAATTATAGATAAACATAACTTTAGCCAACACTAGAAATTTGGGCAATGTTCACAAATTCGTGTTGCGCTGCATGGACATTATCGAGAGGGCCTTGTGCGCCATCTTTAACCTAAAGCACGTGTTGAGAAATTTGATAAGCATGGAGGGGTACCCAGTGAGAAGCTAATGTCCATCACAAATATGTCTGGCCCAGTTAACGTTAAACACATACAAATGAACCGGGACACCAAGACCTTCAAAATATAAAGCAACAAATGTGGTTTCAAGATGCTTGACTAGCTAGCTAGGATGGCTAGCCAACTAGAATTAGCTCACATGTGCTAATTATCGGCTAGCTGGCTAACGTTAGCTAAGTTGATATCTCGTGGATAAACTAGAGTTGACAACTGGGTAAGCAAGTTCCATTACCAAATAGTGTAATGCAATGGTATTTAGGCCATACGTTGATAAAACTCCGACATGTCCCCCATTAGAGCTACAACTAACGTTAGTGGTAACGTTATCTAAATGTGCTAATATTAGCTTGCTGTACCTCGTGTTGCTTGTGTCTGATGAACAGCGTTTTTTCCTCGATACAGTAGCTAGCTTACTGATATGTTTATTTAAATAAAAGTGATTCCGAAAAACTATTGTCAGTTCAAATAGAGTATCTCACCATAGAGAAAGGTTTGTGGTCCCATTTGTTCCTCGTCCAGACCATTCATTTTCTTTGCTGAGACAGGGCACTTCGAAGATAATGGAAAAACTGACAGGCCCCCTCACTACGCAGACACACTACCCGGGCTCAATCGCCACGCCTTCTTTCTTTCTTCTTCTTCTATTGTATTTATGGCATTCCGCAAACACACAGAGGTGCATGCTGCCACCTACTATGTAGGGTGAAAAACTGGGGAACTTCAACGCAAAAAAAATAAACACGGGGAAATTAGGGATAAATCAAATCGTATTGCGTGTAAGTGCTAGAGGTGTCACTACAGACCCTGGTTCGATTCCAGACTATCACAACTGGCCGGGATTTGGAAGCCTATGGGGCGGCGAACAAATTGGCCCAGCGTTGTCCAGGTTAGAGTTTGGCAGTCATTGTAAATAAGAATTTGTTCTTAACTGACTTGCCTAGTTAAATAAAAATATTCACCATAAGTCAAATAAATCCATGCTCTGTAAATATATTCAACATAGCTCATGAATAAAACTACAATTTGAACTAATGCAGAACAATGTGAGCAAATGGCTTGCTTCCAAAGCTAAGCAGGTTTGGTCCTGGTTGGTCCCTGGATGGGAGACCAAATGCTCCTGGAAGTGTTGTTGGAGGGCCATTAGGAGGCACCCTTTCCTCTGGTCTTAAAACATATCCCAATGCCCCAGGGCTATGATTGGGGACATTGCCCTGTGTAGGGTGCAGACTTTTGGATGGGATGTTAAACAGGTGTTCTGACTCTCTGTGGTCACTAAAGATCCCATTGCATTAATTGTAAGAGTAGGGGTGTCAATCCCAGTGTCCTAGCTAAATTCCCAATCTGGCCCCATACCATCATGGTCACCTAATCATCCCCAGTTTACAATTGGCTCATTCATCCCCCCTCCTCTCCCCTGTAACTATTCCCCAGCTTGTTGCTGTAAATGAGAATGTCTTCTCAGTCAACTTACATGGTGAAATAATGGTTAACTAAATAAAAACAATTATGTGCTTACAGAATAAAACATAAGACAATTCTCCAGTCCATTCATTTGGATATACTTTGTCACGTGATGCACTCTTTCCACCTACGAACACCCACGACAAACTACACCCTGAAATTAATTCACTTTTGAATTCACTCATGGCCTCTAGTGTTTCTTAATGAACCAAATCTAAAACAAGGGCAAATCCGGAAGCTCAGCCGCCCTTTAAGATTCGGCATAATTTAAGGCAGACACAGGTCGCTCAAGCAGTAAAACAATCGTGTGGTCCAGAAAAAACCCTAGAGTACAATACAGCAATCTGCTCAAGGGTCTTTGCTTTGCAAGAGAACCTCTTTCAGCAAACCTTTCTTATCCACTTTGAGTTATGACATTAGGTGTCGTAGTTTCGATTCTATATGAACTGCCACTGGCATAGAAGAGCTCTCCATAATGCGTCCACAAAAATCAGCTTTCCTAACGTTACTCTTTTGGGACGAAGTTCCCATTTATTGCGTATATAAATAGCTCCAAAACACATTCCTATACAAAAGGTGCAGAGATGCGTTCCATGAGCTATATATGTTTATTTTTATTTTTTTATTTCACCTTTATTTAACCAGGTAAGCTAGTTGAGAACAAGATCTCATTTGCAACTGCGACCTTGCCAAGAAAAAGCATAGCAATTCGACACATACAACAACACAGAGTTACACATGGAATAAACAAAACATTGTCAATAATACAGTAGAACAAAAGAAAACAAAAAGTATATATACAGTGAGGGCAAATGAGGTAAGATAAGGGAGTTAAGGCAATGTGATACAGTAACAACTGTATGTGCTCTCCTCTCATCTGTGATAACCCTTCCTGGTCACCTGTGCTACCTATATACACACATGAGACCAGTGACCCCAACATATGTTGTGATAACCCTTTCCTCTAGTGTACAAAACAGGTCAAAATAACCCTTGAAAGAAAGTATACACAACTCATAAACAGGCCAAAATGGCCCCTACACACCGGCCCCTAATTGTTCTATAACTTAGGAAGAAACAATTATACAAATGCAAAAAAACGAAACTAAAAATTAGCCAACAATGTATGCATCTTCATGGAGGGATGATCTTCAGGGCCAGAGGTTGCTAGCACTTAGCCCCAGCTCAGCTCATAACTAGGTAAGCTTGGTTGTAGGTTAACAGGGGGTGTGCATGCAATCAATAATGGCACACGAGCTATAGTATTTTGTTTTGTGTGTAATAATAGCTATAGTCTTTGTTGTCTGAAATAGTAGTCAATTTAAAAATGATGGGTTGTCCAGCTATTTTAGACATAAGGAAGCAATTTGTGAGTTTGTTTACTTGACTGCAGTGCTGATAAAGGCTTTGTTCTTAACTGACTTGCCTAGTTAAAGGTTAAATAAAACTCATATTTTAAAAAGGCACTTGAAGGCTGAGTGTGGCATTCCAGTTGTTGTTGGTTAGCTAGCTACTTCACCCCAAGTTGACAGTAGTGTGTTGTAGCGACAATAAAACGGTAAACCATTTCTCAGAAGTCAGAACACTCAAGAGACAAAGCACAGTCCCAAAGCATTGAGAGTGGCTAACAAGCTGTTGCATGTGGTTTGAAAACCAGGCAATGCTTGCAAGCAAGCCGAAATGGAACAGAAAATTAGCTAGCTGAATTTCTAACGTTTTTAATCAGATAACAGTACAATTTCTTTCCTCCACACCAGTCGGGAAAGAGTGCTTCGTCCTGCAAAACAAATCACATATTGAAAAATAGGATTTGAACATTTATCATTAGCTGGCTGAAGCTTTTCGGCGAAAGCATACCAAGCGTTTATGTAAGCACATCTCTCTCAGTAGGAAAAATATTACAAACAGCTAGCAGCCAAGTAGATTGGTCACAAAGTCATAAAAGCAAAAATTAAATTGCTTACCTTTGATGATCTTCGGATGTTTGCACTCACCAGACTCCCAGTTACACAATAAATGTTCCTTTTGTTCCATAAAGATTATTTTTATATCCAAAATACCTTCATATGGTTGGAGCATTATGTTCAGAAATCAACAGGCTCGAGCGGTCACGACATCGCAGACGAAAATTCCAAATAGTATTCATAATGTTCGTAGAAACATGTCAAACGTTTTTTATCATCAATCCTCAGGTTGTTTTTACAATATATAATCGATAATATATCAACCGGGAATGTAGCTTCTTCAGAGAGAGAGAGAAAATCAAAATCAAATCAAAATCAAATGTATTTATGTAGCCCTTCGTACATCAGCTGATATCTCAAAGTCCTGTACAGAAACCCACCCTAAAACCCCAAACAGCAAGCAATGCAGGTGTAGAAGCACAGTGGCTAGGAAAAACTCCCTAGAAAGGCCAAAACCTAGGAAGAAACCTAGAGAGGAACCAGGCTATGAGGGGTGGCCAGTCCTCTTCTGGCTGTGCCGGGTGGAGATTATAACAGAACACGGCCAAGATGTTCAAATGTTCATAAATTACCAGCATGGTCAAATAATAATAATCACAGGCAGAACAGTTGAAACTGGAGCAGCAGCACGGCCAGGTGGACTGGGGACAGCAAGGAGTCATCATGCCAGGTAGTCCTGAGGCATGGTCCTCGGGCTCAGGTCCTCCGAGAGAGAGAAAGAAAGAGAGAATTAGAGAGAGCATACTTAAATTCACACAGGACACCGGATAAGACAGGAGAAGTACTCCAGATATAACAAACTGACCCTAACCCCCCGAAAGCCTGAAACTATGTCTAAAGACGGTTCACACCATGGGGAAGCCATAGGAAAAGGAATCTGGTTAATACCCCTTTAAATGGAGCGAAGGCAGGCTATGGTACTTCCGGCGCCGACAGAGATGGCCGCCTCGCTTCGCGTTCCTAGGAAACTATGCAGTTTTTTGTTTTTTTACGTGTTATTTCTTACATTAGTACCCCAGGTCATCTTAGGTTTCATTACATACAGTCGAGAAGAACTACTGAATATAAGATCAGCATCAACTCACCATCAGTACGACCAAGAATATGTTTTTCGCGACGCGGATCCTGTGTTCTGCCTTACAAACAGGACAACGGAGTGGATTCCATGCAGCGACCCCCCCCCAAAAAAACAACTCCGAAAAAGAGGGAAACGAGGCGGTCTTCTGGTCAGACTCCGGAGACGGGCACACCGTGCACCACTCCCTAGCATTCTTCTTGCCAATGTCCAGTCTCTTGACAACAAGGTTGATGAAATCCGAGCAAGGGTAGCATTCCAGAGGGACATCAGAGACTGTAACGTTCTTTGCTTCACGGAAACGTGGCTCACTGGAGAGACGCTATCCGAGGCGGTGCAGCCAACGGGTTTCTCCACGCATCGCGCAGACAGAAACAAACATCTTTCTGGTAAGAAGAGGGGCGGGGGCGTATGCCTTATGACTAACGTGACATGGTGTGATGAAAGAAACATACAGGAACTCAAATCCTTCTGTTCACCTGATTTAGAATTCCTCACAATCAAATGTAGACCGCATTATCTACCAAGAGAATTCTCTTCGATTATAATCACAGCCGTATATATCCCCCCCCAAGCAGACACATCGATGGCTCTGAATGAACTTTATTTGACTCTTTGCAAACTGGAAACCATTTATCCGGAGGCTGCATTCATTGTAGCTGGGGATTTTAACAAGGCTAATCTGAAAAAAAGACTCCCTAAATTTTAGCAGCATATCGATTGCGCAACCAGGGGTGGAAAGACCTTGGATCATTGTTACTCTAACTTCCGCAACGCATATAAGGCCCTGCCCCGCCCCCCTTTCGGAAAAGCTGACCACGACTCCATTTTGTTGATCCCTGCCTACAGACAGAAACTAAAACAAGAGGCTCCCAGACGGCATCCCCAGCCGCGCCCTCAGAGCATGCGCAGACCAGCTGGCCGGTGTGTTTACGGACATATTCAATCAATCCCTATACCAGTCTGCTGTTCCCACATGCTTCAAGAGGGCCACCATTGTTCCTGTTCCCAAGAAAGCTAAGGTAACTGAGCTAAACGACTACCGCCCTGTAGCACTCACTTCCGTCATCATGAAGTGCTTTGAGAGACTAGTCAAGGACCATATCACCTCCACCCTACCTGACACCCTAGACCCACTCCAATTTGCTTACCGCCCAAATAGGTCCACAGACGATGCAATCTCAACCACACTGCACACCGCCCTAACCCATCTGGACAAGAGGAATACCTATGTGAGAATGCTGTTCATTGACTATAGCTCGGCATTCAACACCATAGTACCCTCCAAGCTCGTCATCAAGCTCGAGACCCTGGGTCTCGACCCCGCCCTGTGCAACTGGGTACTGGAATTCCTGACGGGCCGGCCCCAGGTGGTGAGGGTAGGCAACAACATCTCCTCCCCGCTGATCCTCAACACTGGGGCACCACAAGGGTGCGTTCTGAGCCCTCTCCTGTACTCCCTGTTCACCCACGACTGCGTGGCCACGCACGCCTCCAACTCAATCATCAAGTTTGCGGACGACACAACAGTGGTAGGCTTGATTACCAACAACGACGAGACGGCCTACAGGGAGGAGGTGAGGGCCCTCGGAGTGTGGTGTCAGGAAAATAACCTCACACTCAACGTCAACAAAACTAAGGAGATGATTGTGGACTTCAGGAAACAGCAGAGGGAACACCCCCCTATCCACATCGATGGAACAGTAGTGGAGAGGGTAGCAAGTTTTAAGTTCCTCGGCATACACATCACAGACAAACTGAATTGGTCCACTCACACAGACAGCATTGTGAAGAAGGCGCAGCAGCGCCTCTTCAACCTCAGGAGGCTGAAGAAATTTGGCTTGTCACCAAAAGCACTCACAAACTTCTACAGATGCACAATCGAGAGCATCCTGGCGGGCTGTATCACCGCCTGGTGCGGCAACTGCTCCGCCCTCAACCGTAAGGCTCTCCAGAGGGTAGTGAGGTCTGCACAACGCATCACCGGGGGAAAACTACCTGCCCTCCAGGACACATACACCACCCGATGTCACAGGAAGGCCATAAAGATCATCAAGAACATCAACCACCCGAGCCACTGCCTGTTCACCCCGCTATCATCCAGAAGGCGAGGTCAGTACAGGTGCATCAAAGCTGGGACCGAGAGACTGAAAAACAGCTTCTATCTCAAGGCCATCAGACTGTTAAACAGCCACCACTAACATTGAGTGGCTGCTGCCAACACACTGACACTGACTCAACTCCAGCCACTTTAATAATGGGAATTGATGGGAAATTATGTAAATATATCACTAGCCACTTTAAACAATGCTACCTTATATAATGTTACTTACCCTACATTATTCATCTCATATGCATACGTATATACTGTACTCTATATCATCGACTGTATCCTTATGTAATACATGTATCACTAGCCACTTTAACTATGCCACTTTGTTTACATACTCATCTCATATGTATATACTGTACTCGATACCATCTACTGTATCTTGCCTATGCTGCTCTGTACCATCACTCATTCATATATCCTTATGTACATATTCTTTATCCCCTTACACTGTGTACAAGACAGTAGTTTTGGAATTGTTAGTTAGATTACTTGTTGGTTATTACTGCATTGTCGGAACTAGAAGCACAAGCATTTCGCTACACTCGCATTAACATCTGCTAACCATGTGTATGTGACAAATAAAATTTGATTTGATTTGATTTGATTTGGAACATGGAGCTTTCAAAATAGAGGCCACTTCCTGGTTTGATTTTCCTCAGGTTTTTGCCTGCAATATCAGTTCTGTTATACTCACAGACAATATTTTGACAGTTTTGGAAACTTTAGAGTGTTTTCTATCCTAATCGGACAATTATATGCATATTCTAGATTCTGAGCCTGAGAAATAGGCAGTTTAATTTGGGTACGTTTTTCACCAAACATCAAAATACTGCCCCCTACACTCAAGAGGTTTAGTCAAATCAAATGTATTTATATAGCCCTTCGTACATCAGCTGATATCTCAAAGTGCTGTACAGAAACCCAGCCTAAAACCCCAAACAGCAAGCAATGCAGGTGTAGAAGCACGGTGGCTAGGAAAAACTCCCTAGAAAGGCCAAAACCTAGGAAGAAACCTAGAGAGGAACCAGGCTATGTGGGGTGGCCAGTCCTCTTCTGGCTGTGCCGGGTGGAGATTATAACAGAACATGGCCAAGATGTTCAAATGTTCATAAATGACCAGCATGGTCGAATAATAATAAGGCAGAACAGTTGAAACTGGAGCAGCAGCACGGTCAGGTGGACTGGGGACAGCAAGGAGTTATCATGTCAGGTAGTCCTGGGGCATGGTCCTAGGGCTCAGGTCCTCCGAGAGAGAGAAAGAAAGAGAGAATTAGAGAGAGCATATGTGGGGTGGCCAGTCCTCTTCTAGCCCCCCGACACATAAACTACTGCAGCATAAATACTGGAGGCTGAGACAGGAGGGGTCAGGAGACACTGTGGCCCCATCCGAGGACACCCCCGGACAGGGCCAAACAGGAAGGATATAACCCCACCCTCTTTGCCAAAGCACAGCCCCCACACCACTAGATAACCCTACTCTGTGGATATTTAGTCAAAAATTTGCCGCAGCAGAAGGACAAACAGCACAGACAACCGGTAGAGCAAGTTCACATTTTATTTTATTCAACATTCTGGCTTCTAAGGAACATTTACACCACAAATGTTTCAGCCTGTATATACCAATTAATGGTGTATTACAACCTGATGAATCAGACTAGGCTAGTGGGCTCATGTCGAAAGCACACTCTCTGTGTTGCATGCCCCAATGATCGAATTTAACATTCATATGAAAGTAATTTATTGAACATTTTAACATCATTTTTTGAATAAATAAATGTTATACTCAAATTCTTCTTCTCCTTCTTTGGTATCTTGGCTTTCTCACACTTTGTTTGTGCATGCCACCACCTACTGTGCGGTAGTGTGTGGTCAATCACGTTACATTTTGGGATATACAAAAGGAAGGGGAGAAGTAAAAAAGTGCACCACCAACTAACCCTACACCTATATACCACTATTTAATGAAACTAAAAATCAATAATCGTCCTTATACTCACATTTGATGAAGTTTATCTAGCTAGAAAGTGTTCTCCCAAGAAATTACTGAATGAGAATGACACAAAGATTATCTCAATGAATGGAGATAGCTGACCCTCATTTGAACACAGATTTGTAGATAGTAATACATCAACAGACGGAAAGTTTGTCAAAAAATTATGTAAGCGTAAATTACAGCTCCACAAGCACTTTTTGAATGCGCAAATGCACATTCCACAGTTGTAAATGTTCGGGATTTCTAATCAGTTATACATTTGATCAAATAGTAGCTTTATTTTTGAGCTATGTTGAATATATTTACAGATCATGGATTAATTTGTGATTAATCGTGAATATTACATATTATGGTTTAATTTGGGAAATATTTTTACATTCACAGATTATGGTTTAATTTGTGTAAAATGTTATATTCACAGCTCAAAGTTTTGATTGTGAGTTATGTTGAATATGCGCACGGATTGTGGTAGACACACTTACAGAATACAGAAACTATTCTAATAAATCTACTTTCTTCACTGTCAGTATTTCTGATGAATAAGACGTTCTTGCAGGCTGCAGGGCATCCCATTGCCATATCTTCCTAATTTCCACTCACTCCTTAAACTATCTGCACTGCCTCCACATAAGAGAGCTGCTGGACAGCCCTGATTCCTCCTATTTCAAACCCCCTTAACCCCCACTGGGCATTTCCTGGAACTCAGGAAGGTTGTTCCAACCACATCTTCTTTCTAGAATGCAGGAAGATTTTTATTAGTCTAGTCCTTTCATCACAGCTTTTGACGGAAAGAGGCGTATTTATTAATATATACAATCATTATCTTAATGTTTTATTTGATTCAGAGAGCCCCCTTTCTCTCCCCTCTCTCTCTCTACACACACACACACACACACACACACACACACATACACACACAGAGAGAATGAACATAACATATTCTCTAAAACATTTTATTGATAGCATTTGCACTGTACAACATAACATGAAAGCTGAAACTCTCTCCAATCTAAATCTTTCCATCGGTCCCAGTCTGAGATAGAGTTTTGTATGAGGTGCACCTGTTGCTTACATTTTGTATTCATATTCATATTGGTTTTGCCCCTTTGAAACCCGGAGCTAAACTAATTCAATATGTTTACCATCTTGCACACTGAGGAGGAACCGACAAAGTCAACACAAATGAGTAATTCCTTGAAGAAAAATAATAATTGTTCGACATTAGAAGAGTGGTGGCGTTGGTCTGTGATAATTTTTAATATTTTTTATAGCTAACTACTGTGTCTCAGTGTCTCTCCATACCTTTGTTTTACTGACACATTCCCTCACTCCATAATAACACTTCACATTTCTGTTTTCCTCAATGGGTTTAGACACATATATACTGTAAATGCACACTTCAACAGATAAGTCACACCATTCACATTGCATTACGCAGATGGTCATTTCCCATCATTAGTTAGATCCAGCCAACATACAAGATTATGTATCATCCTAGTCATAAACCAAGTCTATTGGGTGTATTTGTAAGCACACATTATAACAGGCATCCATCCGTCTGGGACAGACAGACAACTACAGGAATAGACGGGAGAGCAACAGCAAAGCCAACACAGAGGTACGGAGGTCACCGCGACAATAGTAAAACGGACACGACATATGAGACTTAAAACAAACAAATAATACATTCGGATAACCTCATATTTTACAGCATAAACACGTTAATAAACAAGTAGATAAGTAGATCATATTGGTCCATAAATCATTCACTGGACGCATGAGTTAAATACAGAGGTCAAGAGGTTATTAAAGGTCCATGTCCCGGTCAAGCACATGGATGGTCGGGCGCATAGAGTAGAATCACAATTCTATTTCTATGGGAGGGATCCCTCTGGGTCAAGCATGCATCTATTTTGGCAAAAAGAACAAAGTCAAAAGAACCCAAAGTAGCCCAGTGTAGTTTCCGGAGGTAGGGTTTCCACATATTAAGCTGGGAGCAGCTTATAGGTTTGAGATTTCTCAGCTGTTTCACACTTCAGTCTGTGTTGTATGATCATCTGATTTACAAACCTTCATGTCACATAAAAAGGCAGGAAGCATTATCCAGATAATTCACCTGCATGCTCCCGGGCTCAGCAATATGACAATCAAGAACAGGGGTCTCTCAGCAGCCAGGTCGTTCAAGATTGACGTGGAAATATGACTTGAGGACGTTAGGAAATGCCTTCAAAACTGTCCGCTAGGGGCAACAGAGAGCGCTATTACCATCAAGTAGGCTTGGGTAAATCCCGTGACTCTGGATCAGAAGGTTGCGTGTTTGATCACAGTCGTGGATATAGGTTTTATATTTTTAATTTGAACCCTATCCCAAACCTTAACCCTTACCTTAACCATTCAGAATGAGTGCCTAAACTTAACCCTTAACTTCTAAATTTGATGTTTGGAGAAATGGAACGATACAGAGCAGCATGAGCAACAAAAACACTTAGAAATATGACGTTTTGAGAACGTGGATGAATGTCTAATTCTGCAGTGAGACTGTGAGATCTTGTTGCTCTCAGCTGGTCATTTGAGCGGTTCTGGCTTCATCTGATCCATAGAACAGCATGGAGCCAGGCAGAGACATTATTTGGCAAACACATGGACGCTGACAAGTTAGATGAGAGGATGAGAGAGATAGACATACTTACACATTCATCCACTCTGACAGACACACACAGATAAACAAAACGCGTGCTCGGACGTACGCACAGGAGCGCACAGACTGAAGCACACAAGCAGAATTCTCTCTCGTTTTTTTCAACACTCTCTCCTTCCTTCCGCCCGGCGCCCTTTTTACATCACATTTTCGAAGAGCTGCATGGATCTCATCATCATTTCATCCTGAGGGGAGAAGAGGAGAAAGACGGTAAAGACAGAATGTTCAAAATCATTTGTTTTACCACAGGATGTCCCCATTTCACACTACGCCAGACAGAGGGTTCTCTTATGTAAGCCATAGAGGGGGGGGGGGGGGGGGGGGGCAATGATGGAACTCATAGCATATCATGAAATAGGGATAGCATCTTACATAGACACCGACAGCAATATCGAAATGTATCAACATACGCCTGTACTATACATACCTCCTGGCATGCGACAATGAATTCCTCTAAAGTCACAACTCCATTTTTGTTTTTATCCATTTTCTGTGGGGAGGGAAGAGGTGAGAGAATTGTACATGATTTTTTTTCAATACGTATGAAATTGTTATTATGTGGTCTAAACTGTTGCGCACACCTAAGGGTTTCATAACCCTCTGCATTAAGCATCTGTTTTGGTATTACATTGTACTGTATGACGTCGGGTAAAGTCACCTGGAAGAAAGCATCCACATGCTGCTTCGGGACATCTCCCTTGAGTGCAGGGTAGGTATATTTCCCCATCATGTCGTAAATGGCCCTCACAATCTCAGTCATCTCCTTTAACACAGAAATACAAAACGCTGTATTAACAAGTGCGTCATATGTAAATCCTTCAATGCAACTGACATGTAAATAAACACACAGACCTCTCGGTTAATGTAGCCATCGTTGTTGATGTCGTACAGATGAAAAGTCCACTCCAGCTTGTCTCTCAGAGTGCCCCGCAGCAGTGTAGACAGTCCCATTACAAACTCCTGAGTGAGTCACCACATAGGGAGAGAGATTAAAGTCACCAAAATACTGAGTTCGGCCTGAGTGATAACACCAGTACAAATAAGATAAAGACATGTTTTATTTAAAGCACTCTCTGAGTGATAGTGGTGGTGTGCGGTTTGTACTTCAAACTTGATGGATCCATTGCTTGTCGTGTCGAACGCATTGAAGAGGTAATGAGCGTAAGTGCTGGCATCTGCAACACAACCAGATACGGGCAGGAGATTTGTTTTTATCCCAGAGTGCTTGTAAATGTGTCGCAAACAAGAAAGGGCATGTTATGTGTCTAAATGAGCGGTGTCTGGTTTACTGTACCTCCGTGGGGGAAGAACTGGGCGTAGATGTGTTTAAATGTTTCTTCATTCACCACTCCACTCGGGCACTCCTGTGGAAACCATGTGAGAACATTACTTCAAACAACGAAATAATGCAGCTTCTTCTGGTGAGCGCCCAGATCAACCAATCATTTACACTCAAATGGCACCACCCTTGGTTACAGAGTTAACATGACAATCAAATCT
The DNA here is from genome assembly GCF_045791955.1 of Oncorhynchus clarkii lewisi. Classification (NCBI taxonomy): domain Eukaryota; kingdom Metazoa; phylum Chordata; class Actinopteri; order Salmoniformes; family Salmonidae; genus Oncorhynchus; species Oncorhynchus clarkii. The sequence goes on along the minus strand of NC_092156.1, from coordinate 41,846,102 downwards.
AACAGCTAATTAACTAGCAATTTGTATATAACTTGTATGTGGGGGTGTGTCAATGTGTCGGTGGGTGTTTGAGCATGTTTGTGTGTAGAGAATATATGTTTACCTATATTTTCCCATTGGGTGTATATGGGTAACGCAGCATTTAATTGTTGTTATGGTGTATGACAGACTTAGTTCCTCTAGCTGCATGCCTGTACAAACTGATTAGCAGCATATGAAGTGATGACGGCACGAGGCTGAATGCCTGTACTTATCGGAGTAAGAGATAAGAGTGCTTTGACATTAACACTTGTAAAGAAGAGAGGCAACATAGGCAGGAATGTATACTTAAGAGTGGCAGGGAGAGAGATAGCAGAGGAAAGACAGGTAGAGAGATAGCGGAGGAAAGACAGGTAGAGAGATAGCGGAGGAAAGACAGGAAGAGAGATAGCGGAGGAAAGACAGGTAGAGAGATAGCGGAGGAAAGACAGGTAGAGAGATAGCGGAGGAAAGACAGGGACAGATAGCGAAGGAAAGACAGAGAGAGAGATAGCAGAGGAAAGACAGGGAGAGAGATGGCGGAGGAAAGACAGGGAGAGATAGTGAAGGAAAGACAGGGAGAGAGATAGCGGAGGAAAGACAGGGAGAGAGAGAGAGAGGAAGATGAAGAAAGACAGACAGTGGAAGGGAGGAGGGAGGATGAGGTGCGTACATTCTTGAAGCCTCGGTAGAGGATCTGTAGCTCTCTCTTGGTGAAGTTGGTCTGGGCCTCCAACTGCTCCAGACCCTCTGGCCTGTGACACACCATGGTCATCTCCAACTCATCATCAATCTTGTCTAGAGAGAGAGAGGGCAGGAGGGAGGGAATGAGGGAGTATGTGAGGGAGGGAGGGAGGGAGATAGATATTAATTGTGTGTTTATGTAAATAAACCAGCGTGAAATGTCACAGATGCATCATCATTTAAACATCACAGTTTATTTCACAGTACATCATATCATTGTTGCCAGAAAGAATAAGCTTTAAAGTTACCCCGCCTCGAGTCTTTGTATAGGTGGTGAGAGAGTCAGACAGCAAAACATATGGAAAGTTAAGAGAAGCCTACAGAAGAATTCTAGAGAAGATTGTGAGAGCAGAGAGAGAGAGGGATGTAATGGAGGAAGATGAGGCATGGCAAGTTAAACAAACAGAAGAGGAGTTCAATATGAGAGGAGGAAAAGGGGAGTATGATGTTGGGAGAGGAAGAATACAGAAATGAGCCAGGGGAGAAGGTTTCAGAAGAGAGGAGATTGTATGGAGGAAGAGGTGGGAGGGAGGGAGGGAGGATTAGAGGTCTCCCCGTTATGGATTTGGGGAACTCTACGGATGGTAACTTTGTGCTTTGGGTGCCAGAGAGAGATGAATGTTGGGTAATGATGTGATGAGCTAGCGTCCTCTCAGGAGGGGGCGGGGGAGGGACAGCCTCTGGCCCACTGGAGGAGACTAGGGAACATGCACAGACGTGCTCCTCTCAGAACTAAAACACACAAATACACGTCGCTATTTCAAAACACAGACTCTTGCATATCATGAAAGGAGTCTATCATCAACCCATCACACATGCAAGCACACACACACACACACACACACACACACACACACAAGCTTTGTGCTGGATGTGTCATAGATTATGCATGTATGAACTATACTATGAGCAGAATTTATCGGGATTTACCACCCAAAACCACTCCCTTTAATCAGGATAAATATCCTTGAGAAACAGGTAAATTATAATAAATGATTTATATGAACAGCATGGCGTAAATTGGAACTGTTAAATGATAAGCAATGTCTAAATGTGGCATCTCTACGGCCACTGCATGATGAATCATCAACGCTCAGGGTGGGGACAGACAGCCCATCTCGATATGGGACGCAGTTCACAATGCATGTAGACCTGTCATCTATCTCATCACAGTAACTTTTTTTTATTGCGACAGGTAGGCCTACATTTGCTGCAGCATAGTCTGTGCTACAGTAATATAAAAACTGAATGAGTGTCAAATTTATGGCTTTCAGGAGTCACCTTATTTTTTCATTGTAAAGATATATCTTTTTTAATTGCATCTGCAGAGTTAAAAACAGCCTATCAATCGAATATCATTGCTTTAAATCAGGGCACGCTCAAGCACTCTCTCGCAGTCTTTGTCTCTCTCCATGAACCCCAAAATAGATAATCCTGTTCTAGATTGATGTATAGCCCTATATTCAGTGCCTTCGGAAAGTATTCAGACCTGTTAACCTTTTCCACATTTTGTTTCGTTACAGCCTTAATAAAAAAAAAAAACATCAGCAATCTACAGACAATACCCCATAATGACAAAGCAAAAACTGTTTTTTAAATATTTTAGCAAATGTAATAAAATAAAAAACCTTATTTACATAAATATTCAGACCCTTTGCTATGAGATTCAAAATTAAGCTCAGTTGCATCCTGTTTCCATTGATCATCATTGAGATGTTTCTACAACTTGATTGGAGTCCACCTGTGGTAACTTCAATTGATTGGACATGATTTGGAAAGGCACACCGGCCGGCCAAATTGAGCAATCGGAAGAGAAGGGCCTTGGTCAGGTAGGTGACCAAGAACCCGATGGTCACTCTGACAGGGCTCTAGAATTCCTCTGTGGAGATGTGAGAACCTTCCAGAAGGGCAACCATCTCTGCAGCACTCCACCAATCAGGCCTATATGGTAGAGTGGCCAGACAGAAGCCACTCTACCAGTAAAAGGCACATGACAGCCCGCTTGATTGTTTGGCCTGAATGCCAAGCGTCAGGAAACCTGGCACCATCCCTATGGTCAAGCATGGTGGTTGCAGCATCATGCTGTGTGGATGTTTTTCCGCGGCAGGGACTTGGAGACTAGTCGCGATTGAGGCAAAGATGAACGGAGAAAAGTACAGAGAGATACTTAATGAAAGCCTGCTCCAGAGTGCTCAGGACCTCAGTCTGGGGTGAAGTTTCACCTTCCAACAGGACAACGACCCTAAGCCCACAGCCAAAACAATGCAGGAGTTGCTTCGGGACAAGTCTCTGAATGTCCTTGAGTGGCCCAACCACAGCCCAGACTTGAACCCGATCAAACATCTCTGGAGAGCTGAAAATAGCTGTGCATCAACGGTCCCTATACAACCTGACAAAGCTTGAGAGGATCTGCAGAAAAGAATGAGAGAAACTCCCCAAATTCAGGTGTGCCAAGCTTGTAGCGTCATACCCAAGAAGACTCTAGGCTGTTATCGCTTCCAAAGGTGATTCAAAGTCCTGAGTAAAGGGTCCTGAGTACATTTACTTATGTAAATGTGATATTTTTAATAAATTAACCAACATTTCTAAAACCCCTGTTTTTGCTTTGTCATTATGGGGTATTGTGTTTAGATTGATGAGGAAAAAAACAATTGAATCCAATGTAGAATAAGGCGGTAAAATAACAAAATGTGGAAAAAGTCAAGGGGTCTGAATACAGGCACTGTATAGATTTCCTAGCCTACCTCTTTCAGGTAATACATTCAATGCAGTATTAGCCTTACTGTATATTTAGCTAATTAATTATGGGTTTTTCATAATAAGCTTCTAACTTCTGTTTCTTGCGCAATACGCACACACCTGTGCGCTGCTGACCCCACTCTTTAAAAAACACTCCTTAGATCTTGAAGTCCCATGCAGGAAAAGCTAGACTAGAATAGCTTGCTGGACGTCATATCACTTCTAATATCAGTAGACTATTCGAAGAGGGACGCTAACTCTTGTTTGCTGAATGTTAAATACAGCAGCCAATAGAAGTAGTTTGAAAGAAGAGCGAACGTGTGGTGGTGGTAGGCTATAGCAGTTATTTATTCAGACCCCTAACCATTCAATCTTCGTGAAGAGAAGTGAAAGCCTTCTGCATATACACACACCTTTCATAATATGTAGTGTCTCGCCCTGATCTGTTTCACCTGTCCTTGTGCTTGTTTCCACCCCCCTCCAGGTGTCGCCCACCTTCCCCATTATCCCCTGTGTATTATTACCTGTGTTTTCTGTCTGTCTGTTGCCAGTTCGACTTGTTTGTTCAAGCCTACCAGCGTTTTGTCTCAGCTCCTGGTTTTCCCTACTCGCTCTTTTTCTCGTCATCCTGGTTTTTGACCTTTGCCTGTCCTGAGCCTGTACCCGCCCGCCTGACTACTGCCTGTCTCTGACACTGAGCCTGCCTGCCGTCCTGTACCTTGGCCTCTGCTCTGGATTATCGACCCCTGCCTGCCTTGACCTGTCGTTTGCCTGTCCCTGTGGTTACAATAAACATTGCTACTTCACACAGTCTGCATTTGGGTCTTACCTTGATTCCTGATAAGTAGCCTATATCATATATCAAAAGCCCCCAATCATTTGGTATTTTTTGAGCTTGGGCTCATTAAATGTCTTTAATGTAGGGCTCATCAGGCTTGGATTTTTTTAATCAAATCTCCAAACACATCCAGACAGGCCTATTTATATGCTTTATAATGCTTTTACATGACACTTCCTGTTTGGCGGGAAACACTGGGTTACCTGGGAGAAAAGTGATTTATCCTTGGGATGGAACATTTGTAAAATACCTGGAAAATATTCAAATCTCACACGCACACACACCCTACCCTGCAGGTCCAGCAGTAACTGTGTTAGCATCACTGAGGCTTTGGGAAGGGGTGCAAGGGAGGGACATTAAAATGAAGAAGGGACTGTTGCAGAGGAAGTGGAAGCTGGCAATTACATTTGACATTTTTGACATTTTAATTCACAGAGGGAGACACTGATCCCCCCCCCAATCATTCAGATTGAAGAGACACGACTGACTGATGTACTGATCAAATCCCACCTGTAACTCCTAATGAGCCAGACTTCACAGATCTTACTACATCACATTGAGTGTTCTTGTCTGTCTGTACCTCATTGGTATAATACATCATTCCAACAGAATCTGCCCAAAGCTTCAATCCCCTTACAGCTGAATCAGCTGATCCAGAGTGCCTAGCTCTTGCTGGCATCTCCATGGTAATAGGTCCCTGAACACACTGTGTATTCGCCGCCATCCCGAACACCCGTGCTGGATAGGCTTTTCTTTATCATTTGAATCCCTTTGTGCAGTACAGCTTATATTCAATTGTGTTCTCTTCTTTTTGATCCTCCACGCAATCCTTACATTCGATCAACTTCACAAATTGTGTTTTGGTTATTAGAGGGTTAGGTCCTCTACTGTATCAGGTGGACATGGTTTCGTTTGATTCCATCCTTGAACTGATTTAAATGATTGTCAGTCAATTCAGATCACGTATCAGTACCAACACTGATCATGCAGATGAAGAGGACAGCCCTCCAGGTTTATGATCATCTGGATTATAGATGATGAGATGAAACATACAGGCTAGACGGCTCTTCTACAGGAGACAGACTTCACACACTCACCCACAGACTCTCACAAAGACACTCATTCCTCACTAACTACGAGATATATCTTTCTCTTTTACCTTGACTGACCTTCATGCCTTAAAGTAATGATGGACTGTCATTTCTCTTTACTTGTTTGAACTGTTGTTGACATAATATGGACTTGGTCTCTTTCCAAATAGGGCCATCTTCTGTATACCACCCCTACCTTGTCACAACACAACTGATTGTCTCAAATGCATTAAGAATGAAAGAAATTCCACAAATTAACTTAAGGCACACCTGTTAATTGAAATGCATTACAGGTGACTAACTCATGAAGCTGGTTGAGAGAATGCCAAGAGTGTGAAAGCTGTAATCAAGGCAAAGGGTGGCTACTTTGAAGAATCTCAAACATTAAATATATTTTTATGTTTTACACTTTTTTGGTTACTACGTGATTCCATATGTGTTATTTCATAGTTCTGATGTCTTCTATTATTCTACAATGTATAAAAAAGTAAAAAATAAAGAAAAACCCTTGAATGAGTAGGTGTGTCCAAACTTTGGACTGATACTGTACATGTAACGCACGCACGCACCCACGCGCGCACACACCCACACACTATATGTTATGTCAGTCACTGACAGTCACTCAATTAGCCCTTGTCAGCTAAACTTTTTTTATTAGTAAGTTAGTCTAGCCAGCTATCTAAACATGTAGTAATCATGGTCGATTTTACCGACTGATATATAAAAAACTTTAAAAAAAAATTCAGGAGATGAACTCCAAAACTTCAATTTTTTCTCATTTAGTTACCCCAAAAGGCTATGATTGCATGTGGGGGTATGGATGTCCGTACACAAACCCCCAAGCCACTGAAGCCCCTCATGATGAGTTCAGATTTTTTGTGGCCCACACACCCATCAAAATTGCCCCTCACTGCTATAGAGTCCTCAACAAAGAGCTAGGGAAAGAGGGGGAGATAGAAAAGGTGGGAATGATATAGAGGATGAAAAGCGGGTAGGAGATAGTGGGTGGTAGGATAGAGTGAATGTGTGAAAAGGCAGCAGGCTGAAGTGATGAAGAGAAAAGGAGATGAAGAAAGAGTGAGAGTGAGAGAGAGGAGGACACAAACAAACACACATGGAGGCAGAGAAGAATAAAGGCATCCAGATGATGTCTGGAGGGCACAGGGAGGGATAAGGAGAAGCGGGTGGAAGATTTAGACACATACCTCATTTAAATTGGAGTAAAAAAAAGAGATACCCCATGAAACCAAACCCAGCATGATGTTGAGGGACATACCCACATTCTGCTCAGCCTGGGTACAAAGAGAAACCAGGCCTCTCAATACTAACGGCCTCAATACTTTTATAATACGCAGAATACTGCCACAACTACAGTCTGATTACGTATGCACAACAGCCTTTGGACAGAGCTTCAATACCACATATCACTGCAAAACAAACCCAATTATCTGAAAGACAACAATTCCTGTGACTCAGTCCCATGATGATCAGGACCAGATACATCCTCTGTGGAAATAGGTCTTTAAGGAGTCAGTCACAATTAGGAGACATCTCCCATGAGTCACAGCCAGGTCCAGACGGGACGTAGGCCAGTGGGCAAATCAGACAGTCAGAGAGAGATTGTCTGAGGTTAGTACTTAATTGGTTCATGGTTTCTCATCCAATGAATATTCATCAGCACCTGTTCTGACATGGCTGTTTAGAGAGTGGTGAAGGAGGAGGCACTGAGTTTAGTAGTTTTAGATCCCCAAGGTGGAATGTCTCTTTATCTGACACTGCTGTCAGAACCTCTGCGTCACACACTCCATCTATTCATCGCTCCATCTCTCCTGTCCTGTAGAAAAACACACGCCGTCTCTCCTCTCCAGGAGAAAAACACACGTTGTCTCTCCTCTCCAGGAGAAAAACACACGTTGTCTCTCCTCTCAAGGAGAAAAACACACGGCGTCTCTCCTCTCCAGGAGAAAAACACACGGCGTCTCTCCTGTCCTGTAGAAAAACACATGCCGTCTCTCCTCTCCAGGAGAAAAACACACGTTGTCTCTCCTCTCAAGGAGAAAAACACACGCCGCCTCCCCTCTCCAGGAGAAAAACACACGGCGTCTCTCCTCTCCAGGAGAAAAACACACGGCGTCTCTCCTCTCCAGGAGAAAAACACACGCCGTCTCTCCTCTCCAGGAGAAAAACACACGCCGTCTCTCCTCTTCAGAAAACACGCTGTTTGAAGGAGATTTTTCTCTCACAAACCGCTGAAGGGGATTGGATGTGTTAGTGATGGTCAAATAATTTTCCCAGAGTTGCCAAGTGATTTTTGAGATGAATCCAACAGCCGCCTGCTGCTGCGTATATCAATACATTTAATCTGTGGGAAGCAAGGTCACATGATTAAAACTAACGTCAGCCTTAATTAATGTCAGGATTTTAATCAAGGAGATCAATCCTCCTAATTGATTGTCAATGCGATGATGTATGAATACAGAATTTCCCCCCTCACCCACAAGCCATAACTCATATTGCTATTAACAGTTTTAAGATTGCCAAATGGGTTTTTTAATTGAAAAAGAACATGCAGTATATTGGAATTCTGTTAACATCTACCATTAATATAAACACATTTTAAACAACTACCCCATTTTAAAACAAGAAAACAAACAATTCAGAGAATTTCATCACTGAGAATAAGTCTGGGCAAAATATCCATATCCCTCCAGTATACAACCTCCCACTACATGTGAGGTATTTGTAGAAAGCCATGCCTAACATGATTCTGGTGGTGCCCCTCATGTAATACCACACAGTGTGACTCATTGCAGTAGTCCCTGGAGTGTCTACTTCATATCATAGTACCATCACTTCATAATCCATCCATCAGGCAACACAGAGGATTGTTCACATTCCCCTCTTATGCCCCCACAACCCTGCAGTCTCCATGACAACAGCCTTTCAAGCATACGGACAGGAAGAGGTATGAGATGTGAGCTGAGTGTCAATGCACATGCTCACATGCAAAACACATACGCACATTCTCACTCTGCTTCTCTTGAGAACACATGCATGTGCATCTGTGCACACGCAAGCAAGCGCACACGCACATGCTCACACGTGCGCACCAGAGAAGGCTGGTGGGAGGAGCTATAGGAGGACAGGCTTATCGTAACGACTGGAATGGAATTAATGGAATGGTACCAAACACGTGGACTCCGTTTCATTGATTCCATTCCATCCATTGGAATGAACCTTTCCTCCCGTAGCTCCACCCACCAGCCTCCTCTGACACACACCAACTGTAATAAAAGGCCTTTGAGTCAGGAGCAAGGATTCTGAACCCTGTCTTTCTCAAGGGCATCCTTATATATGACAACAATCTTTCAACCGTGCCTGTGGGACAGCATGCAATGTGCACCTCAGGAAAGACGGCACATATTTCACACACATAGTCCTCCCCTGGTCACTGTTCCTCGCTCTCCTCTGCGTTCACTTGTGTCAGTCACGCTATCCATCTCTATCTCCTTTTTCTGTTTTGTCACTCTCACTCTTTCAGTTTCTCTATTGCTCTGTCCCTTGACTTATCTTCCTGTCCACTGTTGTTACTACACAACCATTAGGGCAGTCTGAGGGGACATTGCTCCTCAACAATAATGTTATCCATTTATGTAGCCCCCTAGCACTTAATTTGTCACTTTACTGAATCAACTGTTTTTCTAGCTATCAGACATATTAGAGAAGGTAACCTTTGACCTGAGCCCCACAACTCTAATGCACTATAATGCTGCAATAAAGCAGTCTAAGACTTGTTCTAAGCAAAAATGTCTCCCTTGCATTGCCATATTATCATCTTATTATGGTGAATTATGATCTGAATCGATCATCGTTGACCATCAGATTTAAACAAAGACATAGAAAGATCCAATATATTATTAGTTGATAATAAAACATCGCAAGGTCTCATGCTTTTAAAGGGATGCTTTGGGATGTTGGCAATGAGGCCATTTATCTACTTCCCCAGAGTCAGATGAACTTGTGGATACCATTTATGTCTCTCTGTGCAGTTTGAAGTAAGTTGCTTACTACTACTACTACTACTACTAATAATAATAGCATTATCCTGTACATGCTATCTTAGAGTTCCCATAGAGACTAAGACATGTCACAGCCAAACTCATGATCATTAGCTGCTGGTTAAGGACCATGGTTATTCAGTCATAACCATGAGAGTGTAGTTCAGGTTCTCTATCCAGTTAGGGTGTCCCTGCTTGTCAGTCATTGTCGACTTCTATGTGTCTGTCTTTTGAGTTTGTCTCTCTCTCTGTCTCTCTGTGGTCTGTCTGATTGATGTACAGGGCATTCTGAAAGTATTCAGACACCTTGACTTTTTCCACATTTTGTTACGTTAAAGCCTTATTCTAAAATGGATTCAATTGTTTGTTTTCTCGTCACCAATCTATACACAATACCCCATAATGACAAAGCAAAAACAGGTTTCTACAAGTGTTTGGAAATATCACATTTAAATAAATGCAAGACCCTTTCCTCAGTACTTTGTTGAAGCACATTAGGCAGCGATTACAGCCTTGAGTCTTCTTGGGAATGATGCAAGTTTCTCCCATTCTTTTCTCCCATTCTTTTCTGAGGATACTCTCAAGCTCTGTCAGGTTGGATGCGGTGTGTCGCTGCACAGCTATTTTCAAGTCTCTCCCGAGATCGGTTTCAAGTCCGTGCTCTGGCTGGTCCACTCCTGACTTGTCCCGAAGCCACTCCTGTGTTATCTTGGCTGTGTGCTTAGGGTCGTTGTCTTGTTGGAAGTAGAACCTTCGTTCCAGTCTGAGGTCCTGAGTGCTCTGGAACAGGTTTTCATCAAGGATCTCTCTGTAGTTTTCTCTGTTCATCTTTCCCTCAATCCTGTCTAGTCTCCCAGTCCTTGCCACTGAAAAACATTCCCACAGCATGATGCTGATTCCACTATGCTTCACCGTAGGGATGGTGCCAGGTTTCTTCCAGACGTGACACTTGGAATTTAAGCCAAATAGTTCAATCTTGTTTTCATCAGAATAGAGAATCTTGTTTCTCATGGTCTTAGTTCTTTAGGTGCCTTTGGTAAACTCCAAGCGGAGGAGTGGCTTGCGTCTGGCCACTCTACCATAATAGCTTGATTGCTGGAGTGCTGCAGAGATTCTGGAAGGTTCTCCCATCTCCACAAAGGTACTCTGGAGCTCTGTCAGAGTGACCATCAGGTTCTTGGTCACATTTCTGACCAAGGCCCTTCTCCCCCGATTGCTCAGTTTGGCTGGGCGGCCAGCTCTAGGAAGAGCCTTGTTGGTTCCAAACTTCTTCCATTTAAGAATGATGGAGGCCACTGTGTTCTTGAGGACCTTCAATGTTGCAGACATTTTTTGGTACCCTTCCTCAGGTCTGTTCATCAACACAATCCTGTCTCGGAGCGTGTCGGAAAATTCTTTTGACCTCATGGCTTGGTTTTTGCTCTGACATGCACTGTCAACTGTGGGACCTTTATATAGACAGGTGTGTGCCTTTCAAAATCAAGTCTCAATTGAATTGAATTTACCACAGATGGACTCCAATCAAGTTGTAGAAACATCTCAAGGATGATCAATGGAAACAGGATAGACCTGAGCTGAATTTAGAGTCCCATAACAAAGGGTCTGAATACTTATGCAAATAAGGTATTTACATGTTTTATTTAATACATTTGTAAAAAATAAAAAAAATAAAAACTGTTTTCGCTTACTCATTATGGGGTATTCTATGTAGATTGATGAGGAAAAATATGTATTTAATCCATTTTAGAATAAGGCTGTAACGTAACAAAATGTGGAAAAAGTCAAGGGGTCTGAATACTTTCCGAATGCACTGTAGTTGACATACCTCTGGATGGTCGTCTCCTCTGCTTAGTCTGCATGGTCAACGTGCCGACCACTGCGCCCATGTTGTCGACGTGGAAACCCGCCTGTTCAAACAAACTGAGGACTGAGCAGTCCTCCTCTCTCTATGGCTTTCTCCCTCTCTATACCTCTGCCCTCCCCCTGTCTCTTCTCTGTCGGGTCCACGCCGGGCCTCACTATGGTGGTGCCCCTGTTCTTTTGCCGTCGTTTCTGAGTGAGCGAAAAAATGGCTCAAATTCTCCTTCCCCAAACGCACACAAGCTGCTCCTGCTTCTCCATGCCCCTCCCACCCTGCGCTCATTCACTCCTCGGTCACCCCACTCTCTTTTTCCCTGTCTTTCACTCTTCACCCCCACCTCCCTCTTCCATCCTTCCCTCCCTCTCTCCTCATACCTTGTTGTTATGCGGTGTCAGTAACTGTTGCTGTGCTCACACCTCCAGACTAGTGAATGGCATGGATGTAGAGTATGTCAGGCTGAGAGTGATCCATACTACCCACATTCACTATGCTACTTCATCTTCTCTCCTTCGTACCTTCCCTCCATGTCTACTCTATGACAGGGTGGAATATCTAAAGCTATGTGGCCTCTCATCTTGCTAAATGAGAGCTCTCTAGATAGTACCATCAGAAAGTATTCACACCCCTAAAATGGTTTTCATTGACATCTGTTTTGTCAACGATCTACACAAAATACAAATGTTAACATTTGTAATGAAAATATGAAAAACAAGTATTCAACCCCCTGAGTGGCATGTCAGAATCACTTTTGGCAGCGATTACAGTTGTGAGTCTTTCTTCATATGTTTCTTAGAGTTTTGCACACCTGGATTGTATAATATTTGCACATGTTCTTTTGAAAATGACTTCGAGCTCTGTCAACTTGGTTGTTGATCACTGCTAGACAGTCATTTTCAAGTCTTGCCATAGATTTTCAAGCAGATTTAAGTCCAAACTGTAACTAGGCCACTCAGGAACATTCAATGTCGTCTTAATAAGTAACTCCAGTATATATTTGGCCTTGTGTTTTAGGTTATTATCCTGTGAATGGTGAATTTGTCTCCCAGTGTCTGTTGGAAAGCAGACTGAACCAGGTTTCAATCTAGGATTTAGCCTGTGCTTAGGTCTATTCCATTTCTTTTTATGACAAAAAAACTCCCTATTCCTTGCCGATGTCAAGAATACCCATAACATGGTGCAGCCACCACCATGCTTGAAAAATGAAAAATGGTAAGGTACTATGGTGCTAGGTGTGTGTGTGTGTCCCGTAATTCTCAGAAAAACCACAAGATGTCCCCCTAAAATAATTATACAGTTCCTCTAGCTGCCACTAGTCTTGATCAATTATAAATGACCTCTGTTTCATCAACATTTTTGAAGTCATTCCATCTAAACGATTTTGAGGTACATTTATCAAATGTTTTGCCACTTAGAAAAATATCATTTAGGTTAGTATGATGGGGTCAAGAGGACCCCCCCCCCCACAATGGATGTGAGATGCCCCCTTATGGTTGATCATTTGTTTCTAGCAGTAATTTAGTCAATCTGAGGTGAAATAAATACTAGCCAGCTAGTTAGCATAAGGTAATGTCTGCTAGTATAGCCAGATAACCCCCAGTTAGCAGGGTTAGAATTAGGGTTAGGGGTCAGAGTTAAAATAGGGGCCAGGGTTAGGGTCAGAATAGGTGTTAGGGTTAGGGTCAGAATAGGGGTTAGGGTTATTGTCAGAATATGGGTTAGGGTTAGGGTGAGAATATATTAGGGCTATTGTAAGGAATAGGGGTTAGGTTTAGGGTCTGAAGGTTAGGGTCAGAATAGGGGTAAGTGTTAGGGTCAGAATAGGGGTTAGGATTAGGATCAGAAGGTTATGGTGAGAATAGGGGATAGGGTTAGAATAGGGGTTAGGGTTAGAAGGTTAGGGTCAGAATAGCGGTAATTGTTAGGGGTCAGAATAGGGCAGGGCATTTACTGCACATGCTTTTAATGTGAAACCCAAAACCCTGAGGCCCTGCCGAGACAAGCAGGTCAAAACCCTGAGTCTCTGCCGAGACAAGCAGGTCAAAACCCTGAGGCCCTGCCGAGACAAGCAGGTCAAAACCCTGAGGCCCTGCCGAGACAAGCAGGTCAAAACCCTGAGGCCCTGCCAAGACAAGCAGGTCAGAACCCAAGGCCACAGCCATTTGGGGTGGTTTTGACCTGCTTGTCTCGGCAGGGCCTCAGGGTTTTAAACTGCTTGTCTCGGCAGGGCCTCAGGGTTCTGACCTGCTTGTCTCGGCAGGGCCTCAGGGGTTTGACCTGCTTGTCTCGGCAGGGCCTCAGGGTTTTGACCTGCTTGTCTCGGCAGGGCCTCAGGGTTTTGACCTGCTTGTCTCGTCTCGGAATGTGACCTGGTGAGTCATATCCCAGAAATAAAAAGAGCCCTCGGCTGTCCGGAAACTGGCCTTTGACCTGGCGGAGAGGACAGGAATCCATAACGCATTCAGTAAAGAAAGGTGGTTGGCAGGCATAGACCCAGAATTATCCATCCGTATCCCACAAAGAACTGTCTGGTTTGAGCTGTTGGCTTCACCCTCATTATGACCTCTACCCCTACCACAACCTCTGCCACAACCTCTGCCACAACCTCCACCCCACAGCCTAGCCAGCACCCACAGGTCTCCAGTGACCTTGCTCCGAACGTTGGCAAGAAAAAAAACGTCATCACAAATTCTCTGAAACATATAGTAACATATAGAGTGATTAGAAAGAAGTGTTTGTTGAACCAATGAGTTTTTGTTGTTGTTTATTTGTTTGTTTATTTTTGTTTAAAGTACCAGTTCTACAACGACTAACAGCGTCAGAGGTAATAGGCCAAGGATTACAGAAAGGCGAGGCCTAGGAAAAGAAAGGCTGAGTCGGCAACAGTCCTGAAAGCCTCACCCCACAAAATGTTCATGGAAGACAAGGCAAAATAAATGACGGCGTGTTAACCTACTCAGTGATGTGTTGTGTAGGATTTGCCACAAACATAATGCTTTGTATTCATGATATGAAGTTAATTTCTTATTTTTTGCAGTATTTATTATTGCAAAGTTATTGCAAACAGGATGCATGTTATGGAATATGTGTTATACTGTACCTTATTTTCACTCTCAAATAGGTTAGTATTGTGGAGAAACTACAATGTTGTTGATGCATCCTCAGTTTTCTCCTATCACATCCATTGAACTCTTTTAAAGTCACCATTGTCCTCATAGTGAAATCCCTGAGCGGTTTCCTTCCTCTCTGGCAACTGAGTTAGGAAGGATGCCTGTATCTTTATAGTGACTGGGTGTAAAGGAAAATCCCCCCCCCCTCTCTCTCTCTCTCTCTCTCTCACACACACACACACACACACACACACACACACACACACACACACACACACACACACACACACACACACACACACACACACACACACACACACACACACGATGACCTCTAAAATACCCCTCTGCTTCCCTTCATGCATGATTGCTTTGACATATGGCAGGGTCCTGCCTTGCTGTTGCATGTGTATTTTCCCGAAGAACAACATGTCAGTGCCAGCGAGGAGGAATGAGTAGAGGAGATGTGGATTCTCCATTTCAGGAGAAAAAAAGATAATGATGGAAATTAGAATTATGTAGAAAAACGTAGACAAAATCCCATCACCCACACATAGTTGTGAATGCACGTAAGCACGTATGCACATACGCACAAACACACACTCATGCACAAACTCACGCTGTGTTTGTGTGTCTCGGAGCCCAGTTCCTTTTGCTGGAGCTTCCTCTGTCTCTAATGGTCTGTATAAATAGCTGCTTGTTTTCGTTCCCTGCTTTGTCTGATGTTTGCTCTCATTAACTGAGAGGTTTGAGATGAGAGAGAGTTTCCTGAAGTTAAATCAAAACTTCACATCCTAATTAATTATAAGAAAAACAAACTATTTCAGGAACTGAGATTCCGATTCGTCCCAATTATGTTGGATTTCTGGCTACAGAGCACAGAACGGCCTATTAGAGACTAATACAGTCTTTCCTCTGCACATGGCGGGATTCTACTCAACCCTATCTCTGTAGCATTTGAGTAGTGAATATTTTTTGCATAACTCTCAGTGTTCTACATGCTGTGAGAATATATATGTTACTGCCTTAGTATGATGATGGGACAATTGGTATTCAGAGAGGGGATTGATCGAGAGAAGAGAAATAGAGAGGGGGAATAGGGAGAGAAGAGAAGTAGAGGGGGTTTCGGGAGAGAAGAGAAGTAGAGGGGGGATAGGGAGAGAAGAGACGTAGACTGGGGATAGGGAGAGAAGAGAAGTAGAGGGGGTATAGGGAGAGAAGAGAAGTAGAGGGGGGATAGGGAGAGAAGAGAAGTAGAGGGGGGATAGGGAGAGAAGAGAAGTAGAGGGGAAATAGGGAGAGAAGAGAAGTAGAGGGGAGATAGGGAGAGAAGAGAAGTAGAGGGGGTATAGGGAGAGAAGAGAAGTAGAGGGGTTATAGGGAGAGAAGAGAAGTAGAGGGGGTATAGGGAGAGAAGAGAAGTAGAGGGGGGATAGGGAGAGAAGAGAAGTAGAGGGGGAATAGGGAGAGAAGAGAAGTAGAGGGGGGATAGGGAGAGAAGTGAAGTAGAGGGGGTATAGGGAGAGAAGAGAAGTAGAGGGGGTATAGGGAGAGAAGAGAAGTAGAGGGAGGATAGGGAGAGAAGAGAAGTAGAGGGGGTATAGGGAGAGAAGAGAAGTAGAGGGGGGATAGGGAGAGAAGAGAAGTAGAGGGGAATAGGGAGAGAAGAGAAGTCGAGGGGGGATAGGGAGAGAAGAGAAGTAGAGGGGGTATAGGGAGAGAAGAGAAGTAGAGGGGAATAGGGAGAGAAGAGAAGTCGAGGGGGGATAGGGAGAGAAGAGAAGTAGAGGGGGGATAGGGAGAGCTTCAGTAGTTAGACAGACAGAATCCCCTCTGGGCTTTAATTAGGTGTAAGATAAATATTAGAGCATTCAGAGCCTGCCAATACATAGTTAGCTGTGTCTGCATCTTACTACTCAATTCATAGCCAGTCCTCTCACACCACACCAACCTGGTTTATTTAGTCCTGAAAGCAGGCCATCAGAGTCAGTCCCCACAGTATAAGAGTTCATCTGAACCAGACATACACAGAAACAAAGCCAGCAACCATAACCAGTCTACACAGGATCCAGGACTCATTCAACAGCACCCCTATCTCCTTCCTGCCTATGCAAGAGACTGAGACACTGACAGACATACAGAGAGAGTTACAGTAGGACAGGACATTTTCCACCAGAAAGCTCTTGTGGTTTTGAAAAAAGGGCTTCAAACATTCTGAGGGATTTTGTGTTTTTGCCCAGAACTTCTAATCCCATTGGATCTGTACCAACACTGTACATCTCTCTACCTCTCTCTTTCTGCGTGTGTCTGCGTGTCAGTGTTCTAAAAAAGCCTCCCATCGTTTAAAAATGCATCCCCTCTCTTTTTTTCTACACCCCTTTCAACTTTCTCTTCATACTTGAAAGGATCTCTCTCTCTCTCTCTCTCTCTCTCTCTCTCTCTCTCTCTCTCTCTCTCTCTCTCTCATATAGCAAAAAGACTGGAAGGCTTGGAGAATAGAGAGAGTAAGTGGGCAACAACAAAGTGCAGATTTACATCAAACGGTTATATGATGCATTCTATTCCTGTGGAAGGGATGTTGATAACTATGATAAGAAGCGGTCCAATAGCCAATATCTACTATATTATGCATTCCCATGAAATCAGTTGGTGTTTTGGTTATCCTTGGGCTCTGTCAGATGCCCTTTGTATGCATCTCAGTATTGACAATAGATCAGTGTTTCTCCACTAATTCCTAACACCGTCCTGTGTGTCACCATTGCTTGACGCACGCACGCACGCACGCACGCACGCACGCGCGCGCACACACACACACACACACACACACACACACACACACACACACACACACACACACACACACACACACACACACACACACACACACACACACACACACACAGTCACGTGAACTGCCCTAAAACATGCTTGGTTTGGTAACCAGCTCTGTACTCTTCAGCAGCCTCATACGGCATTAAACACACTAACACAAAGTAACTCCTCTAAAACAAATGCACACAGTGCTCTCACATCAAAGTTGTAATGTGTTTAAAGACTGATGTGCTGAATCCTCATAAACAACATCAATGAACAATCAATAGGTAAACAGGTTATAATAAACCTCTGAAATGCATCTCTTGGAGAGTGCTGTGCTATTGACTTGGTCTAGAACTCCTCATGTGTCTACACACACACACACACACACACACACACACACACACACACACACACACACATATGTTCAGGTGTTCTCATACCTCGTCTTCTGTAGTCGACCTGTTTGGTGTGCACGGAGAAAGTCCCCAGCACAACCCCCATCTCAATGTCTAGGTCCTCTTCTCTTCTCAAGACTTTGGATTTCTCGACCTCTCTCCTTCACTGTCTTTCCGAGTTCCTCGCTGTTAGTCTGTTCTCTACCCCTCTACAGGCGGGTCTCAGCCCCTGCTGTTCTCTACCCCTCTACAGGCGGGTCTCAGCCCCTGCTGTTCTCTTACACCAGTGTGTGCTTCTCTCTGCGGTAAACCATGGTCTTTGTTTCAAAATGCTGTGATCTTCGCTCTTCCTCTCTCCCCCTCTCTCTCCGAACTTGTTTTTCTGCTCCCTGAATCCTCCTCTCTAGTTCCTCCTCTACTTTCTGAATCCTCCTCTCTAGTTCCTCCTCCTCTACTTTCTGAATCCTCCTCTCTAGTTCCTCCTCCTCTACTTTCTGAATCCTCCTCTCTAGTTCCTCCTCCTCTACTTTCTGAATCCTCCTCTCTAGTTCCTCCCCCTCTACTTTCTGAATCCTCCTCTCTAGTTCCTCCTCCTCTACTTTCTATGTTGTGGATAAAGAGGGCTGTGTGTGTTGCACACGGCAATAAGTGGGAGAGATGGGAGTGAGGAGAGGAGGTTATGGATAAAAGTGTCACACGTCCACAGGGAGTTACACACACACACACACAGGCCAAGTCACACATTGTGATTTAAGTGGGACATTTGACATTTGATTACATATGTTCTTCTTCTCGCCTCAATTCTCCATTACCCTCTATCTCACACAATCCCTGAAGACTTGAAGGGGACATTTATTTGAGTGATAAATCAATGGGTTTCTCTTCACAGTTTCCCTCTTGAGAACCCTTCATCCCTTCCTGTCGCCTGTCTGTCATTCATAAAAGTCAACGGCATTAATAAACACAACATACTTGGAAACAAATGGGTAACATGCTCATTCAAATGCAGCACACTAAAGTGTGACGCGCTAACAAAAAGTTGTGAGCAGATTAATTAACAACACATCCTTGAACGCTCGCTCCTGCCCATGTCCTGTCGTTTGTCTCCACACATGCTCATTTGTAAGTCTTCACAGAAATAGTTCCTCTACCCTTTGCCAATGAACATTGCCCCACACTAGCTATTTTATGGACCTCTCAGGGTCACACACACTCGGTGGCCCTCACACACCAAGGAGAGAGCGGAGCAGAGATGAAATGAGATAGTTCATTACAATCCCCTGGGAGGAGGGTCAAAGGAGGAGTGTTCATCTGTATCACTGACTCGATGTCCCCCTACGGTGAGAACAGAGAGATGACCACACACCAGGACAATACAGATTGGAGTGCACCTGAACGCACTGAACAATGATTATTTGGAGGATAAACCGATAACATTTGAGACCATGTCTCTGGTTCACTTTTGGTGGTGTAATGCTGTGAGAGAGAAAAGGTTATGTGTTGGTAGTGACTATTTCAATGAGGGCAAGAGATAAAGACTGAGAAAGGGGGATAAAGAAACCGATGATTAGATGAGAAAATAGCCTCAAAGAGAGGAGGGAGTGTTAGAGATCAGGGAGGAAATATGAGCGTTTTCATTTCTTCCCTGTCTACGTGGATGGTACTGTCAGAGGCCAAATGTGTAACAAAGCCTTAGTGCTTCTGGGCCTCCATGAAACGCCCTTTAATCTGTCCTTTCATCTCTCCGTCGCTCTCCTCTTGCTCTCACCTTAACCTTAACATCTCTCCCCCTCCTGCTCTGCCCACGTTGTCCCTCTCTTCACACTGGGTCCCGAGGACAGTGAGGACAGGGAAACCAACCAGCAGAGGTGAGTCAGGAGGAGAGGGTCTGTAATTGGTTTATAATGACGGTGCTCTCTACTAGTCTCTACTATTGGATCATGACTCTTTCTGAATGATTCTAGCTATTCAATAGTGATATCAGACATGAATACCTGAGCGGATGAACGAGAGAAAAGAACCAAGGAATCCAGACGTACTACTGTTGAGACATGGACTAAGATCCCCTGAGTCTTTTCCCTCTCTCTACAAGGCATCCAGACATACTACTGTTGAGACATGGACTAAGATCCCCTGAGTCTTTGCCCTCTCTCTACAAGGCATCCAGACGTACTACTGTTGAGACATGAACCAAGATTCCCTGAGTCTTTGCCCTCTACATATTTAATTTAATTTGACCTTTATTTTAAGGGAGTTAAATCCATCAGGATTAATCAGACACTTTAATGGGAGGTTAATCGTTAAATACTACAGGAAGAGTGGGACAGTACACTTAGGCTTCCGCTCTCCATTCATAAATATTCACCCGTAGCCCGACGCTCTCTCTATGTTCCCCCTTCCTGTCTTTTTCTTATCATTTATTTACATCCTCATGTTCACTCTCTCTCTCTCTCTCTCTCTCTCTCTCTTTTTCTTTCTCTCTCGTAGTCGAAACATTTTGTTTTTCACACCTATCCAATTCAAACTCTCTCTCACATACATACACTCACCCCATAGCATACACTCACCCTATAGCATACACTCACCCTATAGCATACACTCACCCCATAACATACACTCACCCTATAGCATACACTCACCCTATAGCATACACTCACCCTATAGCATACACTCACCCTATAGCATACACTCACCCTATAGCATACACTCACCCTATAGCATACACTCACCCCATAGCATACACTCACCCTATAGCATACACTCACCCTATAGCATACACTCACCCCATAGCATACACTCACCCTATAGCATACACTCACCCTATAGCATACACTCACCCTATAGCATACACTCACCCTATAGCATACACTCACCCTATAGCATACACTCACCCTATAGCATACACTCACCCTATAGCATACACTCACCCTATAGCATACACTCAAATGACCCCATATTCCGTATTCTATTCTGTTTGGTTTCACTCTGTTTCAGATATTGTCTCTCACTCAATGCCATTCTCCATTCTCCATGGCCCCTGATAGAGCAGGAGCACATTTCCATCTGTGGTAAAATGAGATAGAAATGAGATGATCACCAAAGAACAGCAAAAGAGCATTTTCTTCACATTTTGTCAACTCAGAGAGGTTATTTTTCTGTGTTTGAGAGTTGCATCTCTAACAGATCAATTTATCTCTACCAAAGCTGTTGAGATTCTACGAGTTGTATTACAATCAAGCATACATACTTAGCACATCAAAAACACATGCAAACACCCGAGCACACACAAAACACGCACTTACTGTAGTAACACGTTGCTGTGGTGCAAATTCATGACCAACAGAGGGCAGCATAGCACACAATTTCAGTAGCTTTACAGTAGTCTTCCTGTCACCACCACTTCAAGCCAGGGCCATCTCATTTCCTTATAAGCGAATGGAATACCAGACGTACATACAGTTTATTGAAATTGTAAAAAACAAAGAGTGGATTTTTTCTCTATTTCATTATATACTATATCATTTTGTAATGTACCGTACCATACTACACTATATCAAACTGTACTGTAATGTACCGTACCATACTACACTATACCAAACTGTACTGTAATGTACCGTACCATACTACACTATACCAAACTGTACTGTAATGTACCGTACCATACTACACTATACCAAACTGTACTGTAATGTACCGTACCATACTACACTATACCAAACTGTACTGTAATATACAGTACCATACTGATGGCAAATGAGGATAGGCCAAAGAGACGGAGAGAAAGAACAAGATGTATAGGAGAGAGATAGAAATGAGGGCAGTGTTTAAAAGAGGGAGAGAGAGAGAGAGAGAGAGAGAGAGAGAGAGAGAGAGAGAGAGAGGAGGCCAGATATATAAATAAACTGAGAGGGAATGATATTACGTAAAAAGGGAGGAGAAAGGATTTAAAAATTAAAAGTGGTGACGTGCACACTGTCAGCTTCAATCTACTACAATGAAAGAGAGGTAGAGAGAGAGAGAGAGAGAGAGGGTGTAAGTGGAGGAGAAGAAAGGAAAGTCACCTGTGTACATCTAAGTGAGCAGGGTGTTCAGGTGTATGTACTGTAGAGAAGGTTGAGTCACAGTGAGTATGAAGAGTCAAAGAATGTCACTGTACCTGCGGTGGTAGATGAGGGAGAGCATGGTCATGATGGTGAGGGGGAAGAGTGATGCTGCAGAGAGCAACTGGGGGTAAGAGAGAGGGGGATTAAATACCTAACACCTTGGTTCAACATGCCGTGTACATCATCGTGCACATGAGGATTTTGTCTAGCCTCACCAGACACCATCAAGTTAAAATACCAAAACCAACTGTGAATCAATTATATTCATTTTAGGGCAGGTCGAAGCACACATGAAACATTCATGTATATTTAGCTAGCTAGCGGTTGCTAGCTAGTTTGTCCTGGGAGATTAATATTGGTTTGTTATTATATCTGACATGCATACAGTATGGTCCACTTTTTAGCTGGTTCTTTGTAGAACACAATTGTGTGTTTCTCTATTAAAATGATTCATCCACAGATTTGAGTTGTTATTTAGTTGTCTTTGATTAATCTCTCCTTGTTCATCTTTCAAGCAGCCACGTGGGATCTTTGTGAAAACCAATAAGGAGATGGGAGAGGCAGTACTCGCTGCGTGTCAAGCGTCTCAAATTGAAATGAGTTACATTTTAGCAACGCAGATGCTCATTGACGTGCGCGAGCAGTGTAGATGAAATGATTGAATAACATATACGCATACATTTATGGTGCAATGCTCTTGCACGCAATGTGGCCAGTCTAGCCAGGGTGTAAGGGGCAGGGCTAGGATATAACGGAGGGGGACAAATGACCTTGCTGTGGCCCCACACCCCAGCCAGTGGGGACCTGGGTCCAGATGTTCTAACTAAACTCACCCGAGTGTATGCCAATGTGCGTGATCAGACCTTATAACCTTTATAGGAACGTAGATGTGCCCGTATTAAGGAGTGTGGGCCCATTTGAAGTGTGTCGTGTGGGTTTTTCTGTGAGTGTGTGTGTGTATCTGTGTGTATTAGTGCGTAAGACTCTTTGTTGTGTTTGCATGTTCGTGAGAGAATGTGTCTTTGTCTCTGTTTGCGTCCAAGTGTGTGAGTGTGTGTTCAGTTTGTGCTCCTCTGGTCTCTCAAAAGAAAGAGACGCCCAACTTTACCCATAATCCTCTGGGAGAGAGCTGAGTGACTGGGCATAAGGTGCAGTCAGCAGCGCCTCTCTTGTTGCTCTCACTCTCACTTCAATGTCTCGCTTCACTCCCTCAAGTTTCCCCTCAAGACCCCTGAAAGGTCTTTCAAAAAATAACTGTTAACCATAACCATGGTAACTGCTACAGCTCACTCACATGTCTATGGTAATTAGTTTGGCATTTATTTATTTATTAATTCAGCAGTTTAGATATGCCTGAACAAATCAGATCTGCCACAGTCCAATGGACACATTTGCTCATACAAACACCTTGAGACTGGGATGTTATGCGCCAAACACAAGGTACAGAACACCAGCAATCACTGGATAATGTTCCAGGAAATATTTACACCTTGTCTTCACAATGTACATGGAGAGAATTAAGTGATCAAATAAGTAAAAAAATAAAATATATATATAGATTGCATATCATACAGCCATTTAAACGGAGAAAAAAAACATGCCCTTAATTAATGGTCCAAACAACCCTCAAAGGGTTGAATAGAAAACATAGACCTTTACTGTTGTTTAGGGCCTGCTGTGATTAGAAAGGGCTCTCTCTCTCTCTCTCTCTCGCACACACACACACACACACACACACACACACACACACACACACACACACACACACACACACACACACACACACACAGACACACACACACACACACACACACACACACACACACACACACACACACACACACACACACACACACACACCAATACTCGTCATATATAGCAATCCAAATACAGTCCATGAGAGGCCAGGAAGGCAGGGCACTCTCCTTTTTTCACTCCATCTCTCCCATGCTCTCTCTGAGTGTATCTGAGCGGATGACTGGATGAGTGGTGTAGCAGAGCAGCAGTCCCATGGCACGCCAGCCAGGCCCATGCAGCCTGCAGATAGGACCTGACCTGAGATACCTCCTATCAGCATTGCTTGTGCTTATGCCTGAGGTTACGATGCATCCCAGGCATACACCTACAGGCACTCTTGCAGAAATACACAAAAACCTACAGAAATATACACACACATAATCATCATGCAGTCATTATTTGCTCATTATGGGAGGAAAGATAAGAGGTAGAAGAGGGGAGGGGGGTTGCGTGCTAGTGTGGTGGGCCTGAATAAAGGCTTGCTGGATCTAATGTTACATTTACATAAGACTCTGCCGGAGACGATTTGGCACCAGAATATTCCAGTGGTGCTATATGAGAGAAGAAGGAATCATCTTGGCTGGAATTGGAATATTTGTAATGAGAGGATGAAAGGACAGAGGATACAGTAAACAAGGTAATGGTACTTAGTGGGAAGGAGAGAGCGGGAGAGAAAGAGAACCTTGAAATGGAAGCAGTGAGGCACATTTTGTAAACGGACACTTCAATTGCTGCTTCAGCCTCAAGGAGAGGGCAGGGAGAGGAAGGTCTTAGTCCTGCATGAATTCAGGTTTAGAATCCAAAACACACACACTGACTCAAACACAAGGAAACACACCCACACATTCACACACGCAATGCTTTATCCAACGCGTGAGGGAAGTGGTTTTACACCTGTACCCTTCCCAAAACAGCCAGATTGATCGCACTGTCATTCTCTGAAAATGGCAAGCACTTTTTCATTATCTTCCAGAGCTTACTGTCACACAGAGCTGTAAACCAGGGTGATAAATAAGAGCTAGCCTCGCTTTCGCTCACCGTAAAACACCATCCAACACAGACACACCACCATGGTAACCGACCGTGGCACCTAGAGAGAGAGGGAAGAAATGATCATCCCTGACACACTACCAGTGAGTTTTATCAGGCTCTGCCAGAAATCCCTCCTGGGGACCCCTCACACCTATTTGCTAATCTGAATTCAGGGGTTTTACACACCAACCGAACTTCTGGGAGAGAGCGATGGCCCCCATTTGATTAGACATCCCTTCAGTGAAAGGTTCACAATTGGGTTTTAATTGAACTGCCATCTAATAATGCCTGGTTCATTTGGCACTGATGGATTGTCTGTAGTGTAGATGTTCCAGCCCAGAGTAAGAGAGAAAGTGGACAGGTTGTTTCCTCCTTATTCAGCAGGTGAGATCATTGAGAACACAGACCAGTTGCCAGAGGCTGAATGACTTCATTAGTCTTCGTTGAAGAAACTGAAGCTGAAGATCCTGAGCCCGTGCCTACAGCCAGTCTCCTAGTCCTCTGAGGATCCTGAGCCCGTGCCTACAACCAGTCTCCTAGTCCTCTGAGGATCCTGAGCCCGTGCCTACAGCCAGTCTCCTAGTCCTCTGAGGATCCTGAGCCCGTGCTTACAGCCAGTCTCCTAGTCCTCTGAGGATCCTGAGCCCGTGCTTACAGCCAGTCTCCTAGTCCTCTGAGGATCCTGAGCCCGGGCTTACAGCCCGTCTCCTAGTCCTCTGAGGATCCTGAGCCCGTGCCTACAGCCAGTCTTCTAGTCCTCTGAGGATCCTGAGCCCGTGCCTACAGCCAGACTCCTAGTCCTCTGAAGATCCTGAGGCCATGCCTACAGCCAGTCTCCTAGTCCTCTGAGGATCCTGAGGCCATGCCTACAGCCAGTCTCCTAGTCCTCTGAGGATCCTGAGCCCGTGCCTACAGCCAGTCTCCTAGTCCTCTGAGGATCCTGAGCCCGTGCCTACAGCCAGTCTCCTAGTCCTCTGAGGATCCTGAGCCTGTGCTTACAACCAGTCTCCTAGTCCTCTGAGGATCTTGAGCCTGTGCCTGCAGCCAGTCTCCTTTTCCTCTGAGGATCCTGAGCCCGTGCCTACAGCCAGTCTCCTAGTCCTCTGAGGATCCTGAGCCCGTGCCTACAGCCAGTCTCCTAGTCCTCTGAGAATCCTGAGCCCGTGCCTACAGCCAGTCTCCTAGTCCTCTGAGGATCCTGAGCCTGTGCTTACAACCAGTCTCCTAGTCCTCTGAGGATCCTGAGGCCGTGCCTACAGCCAGTCTTCTGGTCCTCTGAGGATCCTAAGCCTGTGCTTACAGCCAGTCTCTTAGTCCTCTGAGGATCCTGAGCCCGTGCTTACAGCCAGTCTCCTAGTCCTCTGAGGATCCTGAGCCCATGCCTACAGCCAGTCTCTTAGCCCTCTGAGGACACCGGGTAGATTGGACAGTGTGAGAAAGACAAAGATGAAATGGACAATAGACTGTATGTGATAAGAGGAGCTGTATTAGTCAGAGTGGTCATATAGTGGCATCAATGGCTTGATGTGATACTGCTGTTCTCTACTGTCAGCCTCAGGCTTGACCCAGCACCTAGCTAATGTCAAAGTTTCATTGACGAGAATGTCTCAGATGACAACCGAACTGACATCATATTCATTAAGTACCACCGTATATGTTCCATTGTTCGGATTACCAGAATATAGTTAATTTCCCCCCACCTTCTGATGTTCCCAGAATCTCTATGTTAACCAAAGGTTTTGCAAATCTAACCTCAGTAGAGTAGAGAGAGGAAAAAGGGGGGAAGAGGTATTTATGACTGTCATAAACCTACCCCCCGGGCCAACGTCATGACAGTACTTTATAGTGTATTCAACTCTAGTTTGCTCTGCTGTGTACTGAACTCTACTCCACTATATTATACTCTAATTAACAGTACAGTACAGTATAGGACTGTACTGTAATGAACTATACTCTACTTTTCTGTACTGTACCGAACTGTCATCAAATCAATGTACTGTACAGTACTGTACTGTGCTGTCCAAACTTGTGAAATACAGACATCTATAATTGGTTCAGATTTGGTTTGGGCCAAATGAAGGACCAAAAAGCGACGTCTGTGGACGTTGAAATCAAGGCCAGGTCGGACGGCCCAAATTTAAACAACTTTTCAACGTCCATGAACATCCTGTGTTGGCCGGTGCTCAGGGGGTGAGGATGCTGGTTAAAGTAAATGGAAAGAGAGGGGGCTCATGGGTAGGTGTCAGTAAGAGATGGGAGAGGTGACATTAACTGAAGGGAGAGAGAAGAGAAAGAGCGCGAGGTAGGGGTTGTCCAGACTTTTCATACTCTTACTTTGACCACCAGACGACCAGAAGAGAAAGAAAACAGTTATCAGCTGAACAGTATGGCAGTGGACGGTAGGACAGTAGCAGGTGACCCAACCATGTTTTGCGATTTTACTATTTTCTACATCATATCTATGAAATAACACATATGGAATCATGCAGTAACCAAAGGATTGTTAAACAAAGCAAAATATTTTGTTACATTTGACATTCTTCAAAGTAGCCACCCTTTGCTTCATGACAGCTTTGCACACTCTTGGCATTCTATCAAAAAGCTTCATGAGGTAGTCATCTGGAATGAGGTAGTCACCATGAGGTAGTCACATTTCAATTAACAGATTTCAATTGCCACATTTCAATTGCCTTGTTAAAAGTTAATTTGTGGAATTTCTTTCCTTCTTAATACATTTGAGCCTATCAGTTGTGTTGTGGCAAGGTAGGGGTGGTATACAGAAGATATCCCTATTTGGTAAAAGACCAAGTCCATATTATGGCAAGAACAGCTCAAATAAGCAAAAAGATACAACAGTCCATCATTACTTTCAGACATGAAGGTCAGTCAATCCGGAAAATGTCAAGAACTTTGAACGTTTCTTCAAGTGCAGTCGCAAAAACCATCAGGCACTATGATGAAACTGGCTCTCATGAGGACCACCACAGGAAAGGAAGACCCTGAGTTACCTCTGCTGCAGAGGATAAGTTCATTAGAGTTACCAGCCTCAGAAATTGCAGCCCAAATAAATGCTTCACAGAGTTCAGGTAACAGACATCTCAAAATCAACAGTTCAGAGGAGACTGCGTGAATCAGGCCTTCATGGTTGAATTGCTGACATTAATCCACTACTAAAGGACAACAATAATAATAAGAGACTTGCTTGGGTCAAGACACACGAGCAATGGACATTAGACCGGTGGAAATCTGTCCTTTGGTCTGATGAGTCCAAATTTGAGATTTTTGGTTCAAACCGCCATGTCTTTGTGAGACGCAGAGTAGGTGAAAGGATGATCTCCGCATGTGTGGTTCCCACCGTGAAGCATGGAGGAGGAGGTGTGATGGGGTGGGGGTGCTTTGCTGGTGACACTGTCAGTGATTTATTTATAATTCAAGTCACACTTAACCAGCATGGCTACCACAGCATTCTGCAGCACTACGCCATCCCATCTGGTTTGCGCTTAGTGGTACTATCAATTGTTTTTCAACAGGACAATGAACCAAAAGACACATCCAGGCTGTGTAAGGGCTATTTGACCAAGAAGGAGAGTGATGGAGTGCTGCATCAGATGACCTGGCCTCCACAATCACCCAACCTCAACCCAATCGAGATGGTTTGGGATGAGTTGGACTGCAGAGTGAAGTAAAAGTAGCCAACAAGAGTAGTGCTCAGCATGTGTGGGAACTCCTTCAAGACTGTTGGAAAAGCATTCCAGGTGAAGCTGGTTGAGAGAATGTGTGTTCAAAGCTGGCATAAAGGAAATGGGTGGCTACTTTGAAGAATCTAAAATATATTTTGATTTGCTTAACACCTTTTTGGTGACTACATGATTCCATATGTGTTATTTCTTAGTTTTGATGTCTTCACTATTATTCTACAATGTAGAAAATAGTAAAATATAGAAAAATCTTTGAATGAGTAGGTGTGTCCAAAACCTTTGACTGGTACTATATTTGTAATACATTTTTAGTCTTTTTCCCGTTTTCTAAACCTCCTTTTCAATGTCTTTGACAAGAAATCTAAACCTTTGCTTATTCTACATTTTTACAATTTCAAATGGTTGAAAATGTTATATATACCTTAATTAAAAGAAAATAAATATATAGTCTCTTAGCTGTCATTTGACACCCAATTTGATATGCTCCGATACACTTCACATGTTGGTGCTCATGTGTCCTTCTACATGGAAATGACCAGACGTAGTTACTTCCTTTCGCGCATAATATTTACAATATCATATCTACAGTACATAGCTGGCGTGAGAGTAAAAGAGGATGCCAAGGAAAACAAGAGAACTGAAAGAAAACAGAGGATGTAAAGGCGTGTTAGATGAGGCGGGTGCAGTACCTTTGGTAAGCGTCCCAGAGACAAGTCTGCGTAGAGACTGAATGAACTTCAGCACCCCCTGTCTGCAGCGGCAGGTACAGCCAGCCATCCTGACAGAGACGGGCCGACGTGGCCACTGGAGCCTCACTGGAGCTGATCTGCCACTGTCCTCCTCACCCACTCCTGATGGGGTAGAGAAGAGTAGAAACAAAGTGTCTCTCAAAGGTTCATTATATGTGACAGGAATGCCTCCTTCAAAGAGTTGACAGGAGCCTAAGGTGGAGAAATGTCTCCTTCACTGGCTCCTTACACGCAGAAGATGTACCCTTTAAAATGATCCAGTGTGAAAACACATATCTTCTTGATGAGGCCCTTAGAGAAGAGATTTCAAAGTCCCATTTAGAGAATCCTCATGGGGAAAACTGTGAGGAAAGATGAAGTTGCTTTTAAGTTAGAGGTACAGTACCTGTCTTCCGGCCTTTCTTACATTGAATCCAAAACTCAACCCTTCACTCACTCAGACTAACACTCACTCAATCACTTATACACTCAAACGCTCAGTTACACACTTTCTCACTAACACTCACCGACTCACACACTCACCAACTTATACACACACTCAGGCACACTGGTAAGACCCAAAGCCTGTTCTGTTCCACAGACAGAAAAACAGCCAGCAATATCAGGAACAAATATATGTTGGTAGGTAAGAAATACCCAGACGTCGGTCTCTCAGACTTTTAAAAGGAAAAGTTATGTTTCAACATCAGATGAGAAGGGAAAGATTAATAATTGAGTGGCTCAGGAAGGCGTAGAATGCAGACCATCGTAGAGAGATTCGTGCGCTGCAGAAAGTTCTCTGTGTCCGTGGAGATGCCGTGTCCACTCCTCTCTCCTGTGTCCTCTCCTCTCTCCTGTGTCCTCTCCTCTCTCCTCCCCTCTGTGTTTCTGTCTTTTTGATCACCCCTCTCTCTCCCTCAGTCTCTGGGGTGTTCCCCTTGAGGGCTCTGTGGACAGCGGGTTCTCTATCTTTATATACCTCTCTCTCAATCTCTCTCTCTCTGTTGCCTGGTCCTCTCTGGGCTGCTTATAGCTGGAGCCCTGCGTCTGTGCTGTTCTGTTCTGTTCGGTTCTGTACTACTGTGTATTGCCGCTGTCTAGCTCTGCTCCTGGACAGATCCCTGCAGCAGAGAACGCCACCCACTTCCACCGCTGTTTGCTCCCTCGCTCTCCCTCCTCCCCTTTCGCACATGTGCTCTGTCTCTCTCCATCTCTCTGTTGGTCTCTCTCTCATTTTCTGTCTCATCACACTCTTGCTACTTCACACTCTTCCTACCTTTTCCTACCCCCCCCCATAGCCACATGAGGATGAGACAACAATTGACATCCCTTGGTTCCCTCTTCCTCTTCCTTGAATCTATCTTTTCTTTATTTTAATGTATATTATTTCATCCTTTTTAAGTGAGCCTTAAGCCACTGATTATTGCTTGCCGTCGTTGGGTTAATACACCAGCCAGCTACAGGGATTGTGACTGCTAGAGGAGGAAGCCACTGAGATGACAGTAGTAGGGCAAGTTACTGCGATTATTGTGCGAAGAGGCTGTGGGAGGAAGGGATGGAGGATGGATGGAAGGGGGATTGGTGAGAAATAGGTATGCAAAGAGGAGAAAATATGCTTCTAAAAAGCCTTTCATAGTTCTAATTAAAGTGCAGATTAGTGTTGGGCCTTGCTCGGTCCATAGAGATATTCTTATCTGGAATGGTGTGAGTTTGAAAAGTGGATTATCCCCACGAGAAGGCATATCTCATTTTGTCATTACTAAAGCTGTTCAAATATGAACACTAGCTACACTGAGTGTACAAAACATTAAGAACACCTTCCTAATATTGCCTTCTTAATATTGAATTGTATGGACACTACAAGGTGTCAAAAGCAGGGATGCTGGCCCATGTTGATTCCAATGCCTCCCACAGTTGTGTCAAGTTGGCTGGATGTCCTTTCTGTGGTGGACTATTCTTGATACACATGGGAAACTGTTGCACGTGAAAAACCCAGAAGCATTGCAGTTCTTGACACAAACCGGTGCGCCTGGCACCTACAACCGTACCCTGTTAAAAAAAATGGAAATATAATATTATACAATTCATCAGAGAAATATATTTGATTTAAGAAGTAATATGGGTCTAAATGATTGGATCCCCCATTTTCAATACAACGCCACTCTACCCTTGCGAGGATAACGACACTGAGCCTTTGAACACAAAATCAACTTTTTGCAATGACCATCTCAGTCTCCGGACTTGAACCCCATTGAAAACCTGTGGTTTGAACTGAAGAGGACAGTCCCTAAGCGTTGACAAAGCATATTAACGATCTGGAAAGATTCTGTATGGAGGAATGGTCTAAGATCCCTCCCAATGTGTTCTCCAATATCATAAACCATTTTCAAAAAAGTCTCAGTGTCATTATCCTCGCCGGCGGAGGGGTGCTGGATTATTGAAAACAGGGGATCTCTTTATATATTTTTTACTTCTTAAATAAAATAATTCTCTAAGGAATTGTATTAGTATAATATATAATATAATACTAATCTTTCCATGTTTTGGAGCATACAATATAGCTCAGTATTTGTATTGTTCATTTTATACAATATTTTTTGATCAGCTTTATCAATCGACCCAATAATTCCGGACCCCACTGTATACAGCCACCTACCACTGAATGGAAACAACACACAGAAAGGTACTGGCAGGAAAAGAGAGGAGAGCATGTAGGCAATGCACAGTGTCTTGCCTGTACAGTTACAGGCACACAGCTGCATACCAGGATAGCAATAATAATAAACAATTCATCTGCAGCGAGAGAGAGAGAGAGAGAGAGAGAGAGAACGAGGGAGAGGGAGAGAGAGAACGGGGGAGAGGGAGAGAGAGAACGGGGGAGAGGGAGAGAGAGAATGAGGGAGAGGGAGAGAGAGAGAGAGAACGAGGGAGAGAGAATGAGGGAGAGGGAACGAGAATGAGAACGAGGGAGAGAGAGAGGGAGAGGGAGAGAGAGAGGGAGAGAGAGAACGAGGGAGAGAATGAGGGAGAGGGAGAGGGAGAATGAGGGCGAGAGAGAGAAATAGAGAGGGAGAGGGAGAGGGAGAGAGAGAACGAGGGAGAGAGAGAACGAGGGAGAGAGAGAGAGAACTAGGGAGAGGGAGAGGGAGAGAGAGAGAGAGAGAGAGAGAACGAGGGAGAGGGAGAGAGAGAACGGGGGAGAGGGAGAGAGAGAATGAGGGAGAGGGAGAGAGAGAGAGAGAACGAGGGAGAGAGAATGAGGGAGAGGGAACGAGAATGAGAACGAGGGAGAGAGAGAGGGAGAGGGAGAGAGAGAGGGAGAGAGAGAACGAGGGAGAGAATGAGGGAGAGGGAGAGGGAGAATGAGGGCGAGAGAGAGAGAAATAGAGAGGGAGAGGGAGAGGGAGAGAGAGAACGAGGGAGAGAGAGAACGAGGGAGAGAGAGAGAGAACTAGGGAGAGGGAGAGAGAGAGAGAGAATGAGGGAGAGGGAGAGGGAGAGAAAATTAGGGAGAGGGGGAGGGAGAGAGAGAACAAGGGAGAGAGAGAGAGAGATAATGAGGGAGAGGGAGAGGGAGAGAAAATTAGGGAGAGGGGGAGGGAGAGAGAGAACGAGGGAGAGAGAATTAGAGAGAGGGGGAGGGAGAGAGAGAACTAGGGAGAGAGAGAGAGAGATAATGAGGGAGAGGGAGAGGGAGAGAGAATTAGGGAGAGGGAAAGGGAGAGGGAGAGGGAGAGGGAGAGGGAGAGGGAGAGGGAGAGGGACAGGGAGAGGGAAAGGGAGAGGGAGAGGGAATTAGGGAGAGGGGGAGGGAGAGGGAGAGGGAGAGGGAGAGAGAATTAGGGAGAGTGGGAGGGAGAGAGAGAATGAGGGAGAGGGAGAGGGAGAGCGAGAGGGAGAGAATGAGGGAGAGAGAGAGGGGGAGGGGGAGAGAGAGAATGAGGGAGAGGGAGGGGGAGAGAGGGAGAGGGAGAGGGAGAGAGAAAGATTGAGGGAGAGGGAGAGAGAGAGAGAGAATGAGGGAGAGGGAGAGGGAGAGGGAGAGAGAGAGAGAATGAGAATGAGGGAGAGGGAGAGAGAATTAGGGAGAGGGGGAGGGAGAGAGAGAATGAGGGAGAGGGAGAGGGAGAGGGAGAGAATGAGGGAGAGGGAGAGGGGGAGGGAGAGAGAGAGAATGAGGGAGAAGGAGAGGGAGAGAGGGAGAGGGAGATGGAGAGAGAGAGAATGAGGGAGAGGGAGAGAGGGAGCGGGAGATGGAGAGAGAGGGAGAGGGTCAGGGAGAGAGAGAGAATGAGGGAGAGGGAGAGAGAGAGAGAGAGAATGAGGGAGAGGGAGAGAATGAGGGAGAGGAGAGGGAGAGAGAGAGAGAGAATGAGGGAGAGGGAGAGGGAGAGGGAGAGGGAGAGGGAGAGGGAGAGGGAGAGGGAGAGGGAGAGGGAGAGGGAGAGAATGAGGGAGAGGGAGAGGGAGAGGGAGAGAGAGAGAGAGAATGAGGGAGAGGGAGAGGGAGAGGGAGAGAGAGAGAGAGAGAGAGAAAGAATGAGGGAGAGGGAGAGGGAGAGGGAGAGAGAATGAGAATGAGGGAGAGGGAGAGGGAGAGGGAGAGGGAGAGGGAGAGAGAATTAGGGAGAGGGGGAGGGAGAGAGAGAATGAGGGAGAGGGAGAGGGAGAGGGGGAGGGGGAGAGAGAGAGAATGAGGGAGAGGGATAGGGAGAGAGGGAGAGGGAGAGGGAGAGAGAAAGATTGAGGGAGGGAGAGAGAGAGAGAGAGAATGAGGGAGAGGGAGAGGGAGAGAGAGAGAGAATGAGAATGAGGGAGAGGGAGAGAGAATTAGGGAGAGGGGGAGGGAGAGAGAGAATGAGGGAGAGGGAGAGGGAGAGGGAGAGGGAGAGGGAGAGGGAGAGGGAGAGGGAGAGGGGGAGGGAGAGAGAGAGAATGAGGGAGAGGAAGAGAGGGAGAGGGAGATGGAGAGAGAGAGAATGAGGGAGAGGGAGAGGGAGAGAGAGAGAGAGAGAGAGGGAGAGGGCCAGGGAGAGAGAGAGAATGAGGGAGAGAGAGAGAGAGAGAGAGAATGAGGGAGAGGGAGAGAATGAGGGAGAGGAGAGGGAGAGAGAGAGAGAGAGAATGAGGGAGAGGGAGAGGGAGAGGGAGAGGGAGAGGGAGAGGGAGAGGGAGAGAGAGAGAATGAGGGAGAGGGAGAGGGAGAGGGAGAGAGAGAGAGAGAGAATGAGGGAGAGGGAGAGGGAGAGGGAGAGAGAGAGAGAGAGAATGAGGGAGAGGGAGAGGGAGAGAGAGAGAGAATGAGGGAGAGGGAGAGGGAGAGGGAGAGAGAGAGAGAGAGAATGAGGGAGAGGGAGAGGGAGAGGGAGAGAGAGAGAGAGAGAGAGAGAGAATGAGAGAGAGAGAGAGAGAGAATGAGGGAGAGGGAGAGGGAGAGGGAGAGGGAGAGATTATTTTTAAGGGTTGTAAATGATAAAGCCTATATTGTAAACGTCTAATACTGAGCAGGAACTTCGGTGGGGGGGGGGGGGGGGAATACTTAGAGGATGAGAGTATATCAAATACATTTGTATTTGTCACATGTGCCGAATACAACAAGTGTAGACCTTACAGTGAAATGCTTACTCACAAGCCCTTAAGAAAATCCCTAAAAATGTAAGAGATAAGAATAACAAATAATGAAATAGCAACAGTAAATAACCAAAGCGGGGATCTATACAGGGGGTACCGGTACAGAGTCAATGTGTCAATGTGCGGGGGCACCGGTCTCGAGGTAATTGAGGTAATTATTTACATGCAGGTAGGGTTATTAAAGGGGCTATGAATAGATAATAACAGAGAGTAGCAGCAGGCAATGCAAATAGTCTGGTTAGCCATTTGATTAGCTGTTCAGTAGTCTTATGGCTTGGGGGTAGAAGCTGTTTAGATGCCTCTTGGACCTAGACTTGGCGCTCCGGTACTGCTTGCCGTGCGGTAGCAGAGAGACCTGTCTCTGACTAGGGTGGCTGGAGTCTTTGACAATTTTTAGGGCCTTTCTCTGACACCACCTGGTATAGAGGTCCTGGATGGCAGGAAGCTTGGCCCCGGTGGTGTACTGGGCCGTACGCACTACCCTCTGTAGTGCCTTGCGGTCGGAGGCCTTGCAGTTGCCATACCAGGCAGTGATGCAAACCGTCAGGATTCTCTCGATGGTACAGCTGTAAAACCTTTGAAGATCTGAGGACACATGCCAAATCTTTTCAGTCTCCTGAGGAGGAACAGGTTTTGTCTTGGACCATGTTAGTTTGTTGGTGATGTGGATGCCAAGGAACTTGAAGGTCTCAACCTGCTCCACTACAGCCCCGTTGGTGAGAATGGGGTCATGCTGGGCCCTCCTTTTCCTGTGGTCCACAATAATCTCCTTCTCTTGATCACGGTTGAGGGAGAGGTTGTTAGCCTTGCACCACAAGGCCTCCTCCCTATAGGCTGTCTCATTGTTGTCGGTGATCAGATCTACCACTGTTGTTTCATCAGCAAACGTAATGATGGTGTTGGAGTCGTGCCTGGCCGTGCTGTCATGGGTGAACAGGGAGTACAGGAGGGGACTAAGCACGCACCACTGAGTGGCCCCAGTGTTGAGGATCAGTGTGGCAGATGTGTTGTTGCCTCCCCTTACCACCTCGGGGAGGCCTGTCAGGAAGTCCAGGATCCAGTTGCAGAGGGAGGTGTTTAGTCCCAGGGTACTTAGCTTATAAATTAGCTTTGAGGGTGCTATGGTGTGGAACGCTGAGCTGTAGTCAATGATTAGCATTCTCACATAGGTGTTCCTTTTGTCCAGGTGGGAAAGGGCAGTGTGGAGTGCAATAGAGTGCAATCATCTGTGGATCTGTTGGTATGGTATGCAAATCGGAGTGGGTTTAGTGTTTCTGGGATAATGGTGTTGATGTGAGCCATGACCAGCCTTTGAAAGCATTTCATGGCTACAGACATGATTGCTACGGGTTGGTAGTCATTTAGGCAGGTTACCTTAGTGTTCTTGGGCACAGGGACCATGGTGGTCTGCTTGAAACATGTTGGTATTACAGACTCGGTCAGGGAGAGGTTGAAAATGTCAGTGAAGACACTTGCCAGTTGGTCAGCGCATGCTCGTACATGTCCTGGTAATCTGGCTGGCCCTGCAGCCTTGTGAATGTTGACATGTTTAAAGGTCTTACTCACATTGGCTGTGGAGAGCGTGATCACACAGTCTTTCTGAACAGCTGATGCTCTCATGCATGTTTCAGTGTTACTTGCATCGAAGCAAACATAGAAGTTATTTAGCTCATCTGGTAGGCTCGTGTCACTGGGCATCTCTCGGCTGTGCTTCGCTTTGTAGTCTATAATAGTTTGCAAGCCCTGCCACATCTGACGAGCGTCGGAGCCGGC
Organism: Oncorhynchus clarkii lewisi; assembly: GCF_045791955.1. Taxonomy (NCBI): domain Eukaryota; kingdom Metazoa; phylum Chordata; class Actinopteri; order Salmoniformes; family Salmonidae; genus Oncorhynchus; species Oncorhynchus clarkii. Next base: position 41,809,672 of record NC_092156.1, on the reverse strand, counting down.
GTAGTACGATTCGATCTTAGCCCTGTATTGACGCTTTGCTGGTTTGATGGTTCGTCGGAGGGCATAGCAGGATTTCTTATAAGGTCCGGGTTAGAGTCTTGCTCCTTGAGGGGACTCTAACATGTCTGTGGGAGGAGGGCTTGATTGATGAGAAGTGAATGATGCACTCTTTTAGCTGGTTTAAATATAGATTGGCATTAAAAGCAGAGAGGGAGTGAGAGACATAGGCTGTGTTTACACAGGCAGCACAATTCTGATATTTATTTTCTTTCACTAATTGGTCTTTAGTCAAAATAAAAATTGTCCAGCCATGAACTGACAGTGTAGCGAGTTAGTAATACACACTAGTGGTGCTTGGATCAGCTGTTTTTTCACCAGCACCCTGACGCAATTGCTGATAACCCATCCACAACCACCCGACCATGTGTGTTAAAGTAATATAGAAAATGCGCTATAGGCTACAGTCTAAGACTGCAGAGCAATTTTTTGACTGGGGGTGCAGTATTTTTTTGTTGTTCCCATATGTTTTTGCTTATCATTTCCGACATTTTGGAATTCATTCGATAGAATGAATTCTTAAATCTAGTTGACATCGGGAAGGTTCTCTGTCATTTTCCGCAGAGCAAATAAGTTTAGGGAGAGAGGAGTAAATACAATAACGCAAAATAAAAAAACGGGAAAAATTTGTGAAAAATGTCCAAATGACATCAGTTTGACCAGTTCTGAGGGAGAAGAAAGCTGTGAAAACAACCCAATGTGTTTCTGATAAGATTTCAGTTCCGCTTTGATGCATATTTGATGTGGTTGAAATACCATCAGCTTTAATGATGCTTTTATGATTAAGACAGCACCTCAACAGATGGTATCTAACTGAGCATTACATTCCTTAAAGATGCAGAAATAAATAAAACATATTTCTCCACTCCTGTTGCCAAGTCAAATCAAATCAAATGTTATTTGTCACATGCACCGAATACAACCTTACCATGAAAAGCTTACTTACAAGCCCTTAATAACCAACAATGCTGTTTTAAGAAAAATAAGTGTTAAGAAAAAGATTTACTAAATAATCTAAAGTAAAAAATAAAAGAGAAACAATAAAATAACAATAAGGAAGCTATGTACAGGGGATATCGGTACCGAGTCAATGTCCGGACGTACGAGTTAGTCGAGGTAATATGGCCCCACATGTAGGTAGGGGTAAAGTGACTATGCATATAGTCTGGGTAGCCATTTGATTAGCTCTTCAGCAGTCTTATGGTTAGGGGTAGAAGCTATCCATATTTTGCCTACATTTGGTGTATAATTTTACTGCAATAAATGCTTAATAATTCTGCAGGAGTTCAAATTTAGGCTATTCACACGAGACTAGTACTACACAAATGTTTCTATAATTTGACAGCTATGACGTAAGCCTGGATGTTATTTTCTAGGCGTGAAGACAAGTCCAGATGTTAAAACCTCTTGTGACTAGGGGGCAGTATTTTGTCAGGACAAGATGCTAGAATATGCATATAATTGACAGCTTAGGATAGAAAACACTCTAAAGTTTACAAAACTGTAAAAATATTGTCTGTGAGTATAACAGAACTGATATTGCAGGCGAAAGCCTGAGAAAAATCCAATCCGGAAGTGCCTCATGTTTTGAAAGCTCTGCGTTCCAATGCGTCCCTATTGAGCAGTGAATGGGCTATCAACCAGATTACTTTTTCTACGTATTCCCCAAGGTGTCTACAGCATTGTGACGTATTTTTACGCCTTTATGTTGAAGAATACCCGTAAGCGGCTACATTGTGTAAGTGGTCACCTGATGGCTCGTTTAAAATACAGAGGTAGCCATTTTTCCAATCGGTCCTACTGAAAAACCAATTGTCCCGGTGGATATATTATCGAACAGATATTTGAAAAACACCTTGAGGATTGATTATAAACAACGTTTGCCATGTTTCTGTCGATATTATGGAGCGTTGTCGGCGTTGTCGTGACCGCAATTTCCGGTCAATTTCTCAGCCAAACGTGAAGAACAAACGGAGCTATTTCGCCTACAAAAATAATATTTTTGGAAAAAAGGAACATTGGCTATCTAACTGGGAGTCTCGTGAGTGAAAACATCCTGATGCTCATCAAAGGTAAACGATTTAATTTGATTGATTTTCTGATTTTCGTGACCAAGTTACCTGCTGCTAGCTGGACATAATGCTATGCTAGGCTATCGATAAACTTACACAAATGCTTGTCTTGCTTTGGCTGTAAAGCATATTTTGAAAATCTGAGATGACAGGGTGATTAACAAAAGGCTAAGCTGTGTCTCAATATATTTCACTTGTGATTTTCATGAATAGGAATATTTTCTAGTAATATTTATGTCCGTTGCGTTATAATAATTAGTGTCAGATCGATGATTACACTCCCGGATCCGGGATGGGGTGTCACTAGAGCAGGCTACACTGATGTCTCGAGCTTGTGTGGGATTCTCTATTTTACATTATAGCCATTACTATATATCTATGATTAAATATTATCTGATGTTGGCTGTGTGAGGTATCTGCATTTGTGCACTTGAGCATCATCATGAGATTAAACAACTGCTTGCTACATCTACTTGCCTGTTTGTGTGTGTGACAAGAACTGAGTAACATGGTGTGACCTGCATGTTGCAAAACTGTAGATAACAGCCCAGCAGATGCTTTGTCCTTGTGTTTGTATGTGACAATATTGAGCACATGGTGTTACTTCCTGTATCTTACAAAGTTGTGGTTAATCAGGTATAGGGAGGGGTGGTCATCACAAGGTTTAACTGAGATGGAAAAATACTGAACAACACAATAGCAGGAACTGAGCAACTGTTATAACTAGGCTGCGATACCAGAACAGTAAGAATCTATACATCGACAGAGGGAGGACTCCAAGAAGCGCCAAGAGGCGGGGACTCGCCTGAGCGCCTGCGATAGGCTGAGCAAGTCTAAACCACGCTCAGCCTCTACTGTGATAGGCCAACAGACGGGTTGGAACTATGTCTATCACAGTATAAGAACAACTGTTTACGTATATCCTGTCAATTCCCTGTTCTGCCCTGCGTGGTATTACAGTGAGCCCGTATATACGAAAGTTGCATTTGCCATTTATTGCTTAGCTAATAAAAAAATACATAGTATACAATCGGTGACTCATTGTCATATTTATCCTGATACCAGATTCAAATTTACGCAACTCTAACACTTGATTCCCAAGTTTTTAAACCATACCAAACCATAATATTTGAATTGAGTAAGTGTGATCTTAATCATTAGGATATTTTAGCGATCCACAGTAGACGTCCTAAATTCCCCCCTGCCTTGAGATGTGAGGTAAATAGTGCCCTTGCACCTCTTAAGTCTACCCCCTCCTTTTTCGAACATTCTGTTAAAAATTGCGCAACTTTTCAGCGTCCTGCTACTCATGCCAGGAATATAGTATATGCATATGATTAGTATGTGTGGATAGAAAACACTCTGAAGTTTCTAAAACTGGTTAAATCACGGCTGTGACTATAACAGATCGTGTGTTTCATCGAAAAGCGCAAGAAAAACTGCTCTCTGAAAGCTAAAAATAATTTCCATGCGTCACTTTCATGGGTTGTTAAAAGGGCACAAAATTAATTATGGACCTGCATGCAATTCCTACAGATTCCACACGATGTCGCCATTGTCGTCATTTTCCAGGGACTTTTTTGTTGGTAAATCCAACTAACTGGATTCAATTTCTTCCGGTCTCCACCAGGATGTTTTGAATGTGCACATTGGCAGCCATTGATTTGAAGACGAGGAGCTATTGAATATACATCGCCCTGTAATCATTTTGATAGATTATAAACGTTTACTAATACCTAAAGTTGGATTACAAAAGTATTTCGAAGTGTTTTGTGAAAGTTTATCGTCAACTTTTTTAATTTTAAAAAATTACGCTGCGTTTTAAAACAATGTTTTTTTCTGAATCACACAGCTTCCATAGAAAGCTATTTTGGGTATATATGGACCGATTTAAAAAGACCCAATAGTGATGTTTATGGGGCATATAGGAGTGCCAAGAAAGAAGCTCGTCAAAGGTAATGAATGTTTTATATTTTATTTCTGCGTTTTGTGTAGCGCCGGCTAAGCTAAATCTTTGTTTACGTCGCATTCAGGCATTTTGGGGTGTTGCATGCTATCAGATAATAGCTTCTCATGCTTTCGCCGAAAAGCATTTAAAAAATCTGACTTGTTGGCTAGGTTCACAACGAGTGTAGCTTTAATTCAATACCCTGCATGTGCATTTTGATGAACGTTTGAGTTTTAACGAGTACATTTAGCATTTAGCGTAGCGCATTTGCATTTCCAGGTGTCTACTTGAGACATCTGCGTCTCAAGTAGGAGCAAGAAGTTAATATGCGTTTTTAGGCTATGGATGAGAAAGTCAACTTGTTCCAGAGATTTAGCTTTTATCAAGGGGCCCACTTTTATCAAGGGGCCCAATGTGTACCTTGAAAACACATCCCACACCATCGCACCACCACCTCCAGCCTGTAATGTTGACACGTGGCATGATGGATGCATGTACTCGTGGTTTTCTCCATACCGCGGTCCTCCCATCAGCGTGAAACAGCAGGAACCGGGATTCATCAGACCAGGCAATGTTTTTCCAATTCTCCAGTGTACAGTGTTTTCATTCCTTAGCCCACGGCAATTGCAGTTTCTTAATTCTTGCTGAGAGAAGAGGAAATCTGTAAGGTTGTCGGCTGCCATACCCCATTCATGTCAAGGTACGACAAGTTGTGCAATTTTTTTATGGGTCTTTGTGCACCAATGTTGTACTGGACTGTCAGTTGACTAACTGTAGCCCGTCTGTTGCTCTGCACAATTTGTGTCAGCCTCCTTTGTCCTCTTTCATCAATGACTTGCTTTCGACCACTGGCCTGCCATTGGCTGGATGTCGTTCGGGTGGTGGACCACTCTTGATACACACGGGAAACTGTCGAGAGTGAAAAACACAGCAGCGTTGCAGTTCTTGACACACCCAAACCCGTGCACCCTGGCACCTACTACCATACCCTGTTCAACGGCACTTAAGTATGTTGTTGTCCTACCCATTCACCCTCTGGCACACATACACAATCCATTTCAACTGTCTCAATGCTTAAAAATACTTCTTTAACCTGCCTCCTTTATCTACACTGACTGGAGTGGACATCAAAAAGGGATCATAGCTTTCATCCTGAATTCACCTGGTCTGGAAAGAGCAGGTGTTCCTAATGTTTTGTACACTCAGTGTACATCAGATGTGTCACAGTGGTAAGCTATTTGCATGCAATCTAAATTAAGAATATCTATTGGATAATTGATTAGTCATGTGATTTGGAATCTGTGTATTCAAACTCTCTTGTTTTTGTGTTCTCGGCGGCCGCCGACAAGAAGCGAATGCAGTCCGAAGGCATGGTGGATCCTAGGTTTTGTGAATGCAGTCCGAAGGCATGGTGGATCCTAGGTTTTGTTGAATGCAGTCCGAAGGCATGGTGGATCCTAGGTTTTGTTGAATGCAGTCCGAAGGCATGGTGGATCCTAGGTTTTGTTGAATGCAGTCCGAAGGCATGGTGGATCCTAGGTTTTGTTTGTGAATGTAGGGCTTTGTTTGAGAAGGGGGAAGCTGCATCCCAATATGGCGACCGGAGTATGGGTGAGTGGGTGTGTCGAAAGGAACGTAGTGGGCATGTGGAAAGGGGTGGGTGTGTCGAAAGTGCTTTGCTACAGGTTAGACCGTTTTGATTCAGCTGTGTTTTTTTTCTTTCCTTTCATACCATGATGCAACTACCGTACATTGAGCTACCGTACCAAAAGAGTTTGGACCTCTGTTTTTAAGCCAGACGATTAGTCGGAGTCTAATTTCACTGTTAGTTTTACACAAATAACTGTACGCTTTGAGTTATAACATTGAATATGATTTATTTTGTATTAAATGTGTTGATGATGGGTGTACTGTTGCTTCATACATTGTGTGCGTGTGCTTACTGTGACTGTGAACCTAATATTGGCGAGGTAGCGACTTTCCACGCCGTTGTCGGACAGTAGTGCTTGTCAAGCGGGAGTGAAGGGCACTCTGTCCATGTGCTGTTGCTGTGTTGTTGACATTTATGCCATCCCCATTGAGTAGTAGACTTTATGTATGTATCAAGCTGACATCTATATGGTTATCAATGTTAGTTTTTTTTGTTTTGTATAAGCTGCAATCATACATTAAATAAAATCATATGAGGAAGAATGACCATGTAGCTACCACCGGCGACACGACCATGATACCCAATAGGAAGCAGGCACAACACCGGTGCACTGGATGCCGGCTTACTAGCGACTCGTAGTGCAGCCCAATCAGTCAAGCAAAACGGTCTTAAGTGGCAAACACTCTGCCCAATTAGCTGATTCACTTTCCATACACCTACTCCTTTCGACTCGCCCCACTCGCCCATTCTGTGGTCACCAAATTGGGATGCAGCTACACATACTTGCTTTTACTGGTGAGCTCATGGCTAATGGAGGTTCTGTAAGATAAAATGGAAGTGTTGAGAAGATGGATGCCTGCCTTCCGTGCTGCACCACTTCCTGTGCCCCTTTGTTTTCTTTGTTTTGTTTTGATGATTTTAACTAGCATGGTTTCAGAGTAAAAAGTCAAATAAATGATATTCGTGGAAACAAAGCAATTGAATGGAAAATAGAAACTGGAATGTGTTGAAATGGAAATATGGAAAACCATGTCTTAATACATGTTGTCACCTTCCCACCTCGTGACACATGACACATGACACATGACACATGACACATGCATAACTCATAATACACTAGCTGTCATATATCAGCTCAGTTCACACTCAGTTAAAACCAGATCGTTGTACTGGAGTAAGAGACGTCTCATACAGTGATCTCATGTTTGCATTGAAGTGTAGATAACTACGTATGTATCTAATGTATTTCCCAGTATCTGTGCATGTGTTGTGGAATGTGTGTGCGAATATAAGCAAATTTGTGTAAAATTGATTGATCTTGTTTTTCCCTGAAACAGCCTGTGAGGTTTGAAGTTAACATGCGGATTATACCTTGTGATATGTTTAACATCCGCTCTGCTGTGTGTGGCCTTATGATGTACACATTGTGTGCTTTTAAAGGCACGCAGTAGAAAGCTAACTCTAAAATAGATGCTATTGAGAATTGAGAAATGCTAATTGTACTTACAGAAAGCTGAGACGCTTCTCTCTTCAGCGGTGACAAAGGGGACGAAGCTTTCAAAGCTGTGTTTTCCCAGCAATTGCATTTTGAAATGTTATACTATCAGAACACATTTGTCTCTCGGGTACATGTGGGGAGATGAGAGTGGCATGCTCATCACAGCAGCAGGCCCCAGTGAGGGTACAGGCATAGGGGCAGGGCTGTAATGAAGACGCAGGGAGTCAGGGAGCAGGTGCAGATGGTGAGTTTAATAATAACGAACATGGAGAGTTACCAAACAATACAAGCGTCTGGACATATGGAGAAAGAGTAATCAGGGTGGTGAGGAAGTCCAGGTGTGCTTATAGATGGGAAGCAGGTGTGCGCAATGATGGTTGCCAGGTGTGCGCAATGATGGTTGCCAGGTGTGCGCAATGTGGGTTGCAGGACCGGTAGTTAGTAGCGGGAGGAAGCAGAAGTAGGCATGTCCGCCACCGGGACCCCTCGATGTCCAGGGGAGGTGGAGGTGTGTCGCGGGGGACGGCATCAGCCTAGGGACCAGGAACCACCGGCCCGAGGAGGGAAACATGAGAGGAGGGTGAGATCCGGTGGTTGGTGGGCAGTATAGGTATAGGTTACCTGCTGGAGCATGCTGGGAGATATGGATTGAGTACATACCCAACATGAGTTGACATAGTGGGCGACGTCCTGCACCAAGGTGGGCCATCAGTATTTATCGGAGAGGATTTTGCGGGTGATACCTGGGTGTCCAGCGGCGAGGGATGTGTGTGCCCAGGTCAACAGCTGAAGTCTGTCCCCCATGGGGATGTAGATGCACTCTGGAGGGAAGGTGGCAGGTGCGTGTTCCCTCTCCTGGCCGCAATAGGGACAGAGCCCCAGTTGTCTCCGGCAACGCCAAAGGAGGGAGGTGAGTGGCGAGGTGGACACCGACACTTCCGAAAAAAGTTTACGGCCATCGAGATGAGGATATGTTGTTATCCCGACAAGCCAACTCCATCTGGACCTCCTCGCACAGTCCACTGCAGAATAGAGTTTGTAACGCTGGCTCATTCCATCCGCTGGAGGCTGCCACAGTCCGAAAGGTGAGGGCGTACTCTGCAGTGGTCTGGGCACCCTGCTGGAGTTGGAAAAGTTGCTCACCTCCCTCTCTGCCCTCTGGAGGATTGTCGAAGACTGCCCTGAACAGAGCCATGAACCTCTCATAGGAACCCAGCTCCTCTTCTCCTCTCTCCCAGACGGCCGTAGCCCATTCCAACACCTGTCCGGTCAGCAGGGAAATGACCGTGGGAACCTTGGACCTCTCGGTGGTGGGGGCTCCTGTCCGATAGGCGAAATAGAGGGAGCACTGAAGTAAGAAGCCACTGCATTTCAATTGAGTGCCTTTATACTTCTACGGAAGTATCTCCGGCCATTGCTCACAGATCAGCCAAAGGCTCATTATAGATTTGTATAACAGAGAAAGGTAAAAACATTAACAGGCCCATGGGCTGCTGGCCATGCCACCTTTTCATAAAAATAAAAAAAAATCTATAAAAAAATGGGTGTGTGTATTATTTTCAACCAGTACGTACGTACACCCAACAAAAAAATGGTCCAGTCAATCTGGAATTTGCCAGAGTTACCAGATGGCCAATCCGCCCCTATTTCCCAGGTCCCACTGTACCACTACAAAGATACTGCATAATTAGTTAGTGGTGTTAACACTGCACAATTAAATACAGTATCCTGTTTATTGTCCCATTGGTACATCGTCATCATGCAAAGCTAGCCTAACTCAAAACCCATGATACTGCTCTACCTTTAATGCAGTGTTGTCACTTTGCTACCTGTGCAATAAAAACATCCTAAAGACAAACACATGGTAATGCACTTCTGTCAAAAAGGTATGAAATCAGGAGAAACTCCACTAGCATTAGCATATATTATAAACTGTGTGGTTCGAGGCCTGAAAGCTGATTGGCTGATAGCCGTGGTATGTCACGGGTATGACAAAATATTTATTTTTACTGCTCTAATTACATTGTTAACCAGTTTATAATAGCAATAAGGCACCTCGGGGGTTTGTGGTATGTGGCCAATATATCACGTCTAAGGGAAAGGAAAGGGAGATACCTAGTCAGTTGTACAACTGAGTACATTCTTCCGAGTTCTTCCAACTTAAATGTGTCTTCCGCATTTCGCTGTTTTGCGTTGCGTCGTGCATAAGAACAGCCCTTAGCCATGGTATATTGGCCATATACCACAGCCCCTCGGACCTTATTGCTTAAATATACAGTATATCAACCACTGTAGCAATTCTTCCTTATAGAATACAAACAATAATACTACATAAACAGCATACAAGAGTACCCTAAAACCCCACCTCAGTAGGCTAAAACAAAGCTGCTGCTACTGCAGTATTTCCACCCCATAGTAACCGAATAAAAATGGATATTACCACCTCATTAAGTAACTCATTACATAAACAGTGGTACATGTAGGTTCATAGGGGGTGGCATCGTTTCCTCCCGTGGCAAGGTCACCCCAGGTGTATCCACACATTCTGTCAGAACCATTAGCTCTTACTACCATTCTTATGGGGTCAGCACACGCCCCATAGAATGGTGGCTAATGTCAATCATTGTCTATTTTTAAAGCCAGATATTAAATAAGAGATAAAATGTCTATTAGCCTAGGGCTGAGAGAGCTCAGGGTTTAGAGGCCAACAACAGTGGATGAAACTACAATTACTCTATTTCTGTTGAAGAGGAAGGAAATGGCTCTAGCCTGGAATAATACATTGGGTTATTTGCGCTTACTACTGAATTGCGATTTGGTCCCTGTTATACAGAATAGACACATCTGTCCTCAGTATCCCTGGCAGTAGACAGCAGTGTAAAGCTACAGATCCAGTGGGAATGGAGTGACATGTAGGTCAGAGGAAGGCAGGTTAATGGAAGATGTAATGAGACACACTGTCTTCCTCTGTTCCAAGCTTAGAGTGCTCCCTCTGCACAGTCAGAACTCTCAGACACTGAGTGTGCATGATCTCATTTGAGCTGCGTTAGTGTGGAAAATGCAAGTGGAAGGTTGGCTTTGTGGGTGTGTGTGCTGTAGGCCTGTGGACGCAAGGTGTGGCTGAGTCTTCATCTCTTGGGGTTGGGGTCAACAAGAGGTCGGATGACGTTTATTGGAGTGAGCGCTGGGACAGATGTTAACTCCTCGTTTGCCGCAGTGAGAGACCATTTCAGCGTAACATGTTCTCTAGAACAGTGTTTCCTATCCTGGTCCTGGAGTACCCCCCCCCCCCCAACAGTACACATTTTTATTGCAACCATGGACAAGCACACCTGATTCAACTTGTCAACTAATCGCCAAGCCCTCAATATGTTGAATGAGGTGTGTTTGTCAAGGGCCACAACGAAACTGTGTACTTTTGTGTGGTACTCCAGGACCCGGGTTAGGTAGCACTGCTCTAGAACACACAGTTGGGGTCTGTTGTATTACTGTGTACAGGAGGTATGCGGTAGGGCTGCAGGAGGATGGCCCTGCGAGGCAGAGCTGTAGAGATGAACCTGGAGCAGTGAGAAGGAGAATTAAAGGCTGGTCGCCATGGAGATGCTTTCTGACATGGAGGAGGGGAAGGAGGGGAGTAAGAGCAGAGCATAGCAATCAATGGAGGGCCACTGACTCCCGTGCTGTATTGAGCACCTTGTTCTTTCTGCGTAACGCTTTAGATGAGGAATAATATGATGATAAATATATATGTACAGTGGGATCAGAAGTGGTTGACACCCTTGATAAAGATTAGCAAAAATTACTGTATAAAATAAATCATTCAAATACTGAGCTATATTGTATGCTCAACATTTTTTGGAAATTGTATTATTTTATTCTAATAGGATGGCCCAGAGGAAGAGATTTTGTTTAACAAGTGCTATTTTTTTCTTTCAAGAAGGCACGGGTCAAAATGTTTCCAATACCTTTCAGTACCTCATCTTGCGAGGTCAACAGCACTGAGCCTCTTTCTAAAAGGTGTTATGAGTTGGAATATTCATTGGGAGGGATCTTAGACCATTCCTACATACACAATCCATCCAGGTCCTTGATAATCTTCCTCTGCCCTTATGTACTCCCCTCTTCAATTCAAACCAGCAGTTTTCAATGGGTTTCAAGCCCGGAGACAGAGATGGTCACTGCAAAATCAGACCGGTTGTAAAACTGTGCACGAGTGAATGAGCATTATTATTCTGCCTGAATAACGCCTTTTATGGTGACAATAACGCCTATTATGGTGACAATAACGCCTATTATGGTGACAATAACACCTTTTATGGTGACAATAACGCCTATTATGGTGACAATAACGCCTATTATGGTGACAATAACGCCTTTTATGGTGACAATAACTATTATGGTGACATTAACGCCTTTTATGGTGACAATAACGTCATTTATGGTGACAATAACACCTTTTATGGTGACAATAATGCCTATTATGGTGACAATAACGCCTATTATGGTGACAATAACGCCTATTATAGTGACGATAACGCCTTTTATGGTGACAATAACGCCTATTATGGTGACAATAACGCCTATTATGGTGACAATAACACCTTTTATGGTGACAATAACGTCATTTATGGTGACAATAACACCTTTTATGGTGACAATAACGCCTATTATGGTGACAATAACGCCTATTATGGTGACAATAACGCCTTTTATGTTGACAATAACGCCTATTATGGTGACAATAACGCCTTTTATGGTGACAATAACGCCTATTATGGTGACAATAACGCCTATTATGGTGACAATAACGCCTATTATGGTGACAGTAACGCCTTTTATGGTGACAATAAAGCCTTTTATGGTGACAATAACGCCTATTATGGTGACAATAACGCCTATTATGGTGACAATAACGCCCTGATTTGCTGTATACTTTGGAAGTATTGGAATTAGGCCAAGACGGTTTCTAAAGGAAATATCAATTGGGTGTTGGCAGAATGTTTTTTTTGTTTTTCACTGACATTTGCTGTATCTGACTATTTCTGAAACACAAAAACAATTGCAAATTGTTGTGGACCTGTAAACAGATTGTTTGCGTTGTCTTTCTCCCAAACCTAAATATGCTGCACTGCCCGCCGAATTCTGAATCAGTGTATAATAGCCTACAAACGCCAGTGGAAAAGGTGAACCACCTGTTCTATCGTTAAACTGCACTTCGGATCGGATTGCATAGAGCAAAATAATTCAAATAGGCCGATAAGTAGCTTATCTATTTACGACTGTGAAATGGGTCCAATTAAATGAGAGATGGTTTGAGTGGTAGCCTATACTTGTTGTAGGCCTATAGGTTATTTGACGTGTATGAAACCCTCACAGTCAGAAAAGGTGAGGAATTGGATCGGAAACAAAATAAATCATCGGAAATAGATGTCAAATTATTTTAGAATGCGAAGATAAAATAAAGAGATATTCACTCTTCTAGCAATTGATTACATCTTGTTATTATGTTTAGCTACCAGTTTTTTAGCGTTTTAATAAATAAGCAAAATATATTCCCCATTCCCGCAAGGCATCTACTACTTTTGCCTTCTTGCAATGCAATACTTCAACCACTATAAACTGTGCGTACGCCTGGTCTAAAGTTTGCGGGAGGACAAGCACATTCTCACGTCAAGTTCAGTTTTTATGAATGACAACTTCTGGCATGTATAAAACATTTAGAATTGCAACATTTATAAATGAGGCTCCTGGACACTTTCTGATATGAATCAGCACTGCATTTCCGTCTGTTACTGCAGCTGGGCCTCTGCTCTAGCTCTAAGTTCTTCTGGGCCTCTGCTCTAGCTCTAAGTTCTTCTGGGCCTCTGCTCTAGCTCTAAGTTCTTCTGGGCCTCTGCTCTAGCTCTAAGTTCTTCTGGGCCTCTGCTCTAGCTCTAAGTTCTTCTGGGCCTCTGCTCTAGCTCTATGTTCTTCTGGGCCTCTGCTCTAGCTCTAAGTTCTTCTGGGCCTCTCGAGTGGCGCAGCGGTCTAAGGCGCTGCATCGCAGTGCTAGAGGCGTCACTACAGATCCGAGTTCAATCCCGGGCTGCGTTGCAGCCGGCTGCGACCGGGAGATCCATGAGGCGGTGCACAATTGGCCCTGTGAGGATCTATTGCACTTTTCTTCTCTACCTGGTGCCACTCATCGATCTGTAATTAAAGATAATGGGTTCCTTTGTGACTCATCCCCAAAACTTAAGACTATCACCACAGTGTTTCAGTTGGTGTCCTAGACCTACTGAAACAACCCACTAAGTCTAACATTGCACTAAAATGCAACTATACCCCTTTATGATGACTCTATTTCCATCTGTCCCTTGTTACAATGACTCTGCATATCCTCTTACATATCTCTGGCATAACATTGTGTCGATATTTTCTCTTCCTAGTGAACCTCTCTGGACTCCTCTGTTCTCTCTCCTATCGCTCACATTTCTAATTCTTCCTCGTTTCTAAAAACCTTAAAATATGTTTTTGACATCAAGAGTTTTCCGTCCAACCCCTCCATCCCTCTAACTAAGACTCAGGCCTAGGGGATGGTTGTGTTGAGTCAGGTAAGAAGCCTAGGGTTGCTCGGTTGCAGGGGTACTTTAGTGGGTCGTTGTTTTCCATTCAGTGAAGCAATTTGGGAGCAGAATCTTTATGGAGCGACTCTGTTCTGTTTGCTGCTGCCTTTCCCCGGTGTTCCCCAAAGGATATGCAATCACCATAATGGAGTATTACAGCATTAGCTGAACATGCATACGCACCAACACCCACATCCACAAATACTCACCCACATTCACACACCTACATCCACACACAGACACTTACTCCCAATGCATACACATCAATTTGGAAACACAAATACAGAAAACAAACACACTAATATATATATATACAGTACCAGTCAAAAGTGTGGACACAACTAGTCATTCCAGTGTTTTACTTTAGATTTGACTATTTTCTACATTGTAGAATAGTAGTGGAGACATCAAAACTATGAAATAACACATATGGAAACATGTATTAACTAGAAAGTGTTAACCAAAATATATTTTATATTTGAGGTTCTTCAAAGTAGCCAGCCTTGATGACAGCATTGCACACTCTTGGCATTCTCTCAAGAATGCTTTTCCAACAGTCATGAAGGAGTTCCCACATCTGCTGAGCACTTGTTGGCTGTTCTTCCTTCACCCTGCGGATCACCTCATCCAAAATCATCTCATTTGGGTTGAGGTCGGATGATTGTGGACATTTGTGACGTAATATGGTACAGTCTCAGTGAAAATAGCCCTTGACCAGAAAATTGACTTTGGGTGAAAAAAAAAGTTTCCCTCCTGAAACAGCAGAGCAGTGAGTTTTACAATCATTAATAATGCAGGCTTTCACAAATACAATGAGTCATAAGAGGCTGCCCCTTAGGTCCTAAATGCACATCTCTGCCTAGAGATGTAGGATCTTAGTTTGTGCCAGTTTGCTACGGCAGGAAAATAATGGGGCAGCAACAGGAATTGTGAAACATTATTTGGATTATAATAAACATTTCATAAGGTTTGATAATCATAAAAAAAAGTAGAAATCACAAACTTTAGATGCCTTTTTAAACCTCAAATACACTTCAAGTTTGCATTCTCAGCAACAAAAGAGTGATCAAATTAAGATCGTACATCTGTATTCAGACAGCTAGTAGAGCTGGCAAGGCCTTACTAACGGGAAAGAGGCTGGGGATGTTGGTCATTGAGGACTGAGGAAATACACACACATACACTTTGTCCCGGCAATTATCTCTCTCTCCGTTGGATGCACAAGGATCCGAGCAGATACTTTTTAGCTTTGTTTAACTTTCAAATCAGCAATATAGAGTCGCATCATGAGCCCATATGCTTTGATTTATCAGACATTCCCAGGTTTATAGGCCTCTCACAACACAATACATTTATTTTAATGGTGTAGGCTATATTCAATTGATTACCGTGAGACCGGCAGTCATTTGCATGACAATTACCATCTGACAGAATTTCATGCCCGCCACAGCCCTAGGTCCCATGCACAAAAACATTCATACATGAGGACACGAGTCTGCATGGCACTGAAGAAAATATTTATGACACAGTATAGACTAAACATACCTATACATCACCATACAGCACAATGGGTAGACACACACACACACGCACACACACACACACACACACACACACACACACACACACACACACACACACACACACACACACACATACACACACACACACACACACACACACACACACACACACACACACACACACACACACAAAACCGAGGGAGACATTCACACAAACATGCAAATCCACATTCACAATACGCCCAGAGAGACATATACAGACACTGGATTGGGAACCATTACGTAAGCTGGTGCTGTATGAAGACAGAGCTTTTAGACATCATTCTGTTGCTCACTCCACTGAACAGGCTCAGTCAGTCAATGCAGGAGGCTCTATTTCTACCTCCACCCTTTTTCTGTCAAGAAGGGCTGACAATTATTGCTCAGAGACTATTTTAGCCCAACAATAACCTTCCATTCTTGTCACTCACAAATGCCACCAGAATGTATTCACACCCCTTGACGTTTTCCACACTTTGTTGTGTTACAACCTGCATTTAAAATTGATTAAATTTAGATTTCTTTTGTCACTTGTCTACACACTTCCAATAATGTCAGTGGAATTATGTTTTTATTTTATTTTTTTAAACAAATTCATAAATTAGTATAAATTAGATAAACGAAAAAAAAATGTTGAAAAGTCTCGAGTCAATAAGTATTCAACCCCTTTGTTATGGCAGCCTAAATACGTTCATTAGGAAACAATTGCTTAACAAGTCACATAATAAGTTGCATGGACACAATCTGTGAGCAATAATAGTGTTTGAAATTATTTTTTGAATGACTACCCCATCTTTTTCCCCCACACGGCCGAGCAGTGAATGTCAAAACATGCATCCTGTTTGCAACAATGCACGAAAGTAATTCTGCTAAAAATGTTGCAAAGCAATACACTTTTTGTCCAGAATACAAAGTGTTATGTTTGGGGCAAATGCTGAGTGACATTCTCCCTATTTTCAAGCATAGTGGTGGCTGCATCATGTTATGGGTATGCTTGTAATCGTTACGGGCTTGGGAGTTTTTCCCCTTTAAAAAATAAACGTAATGGAGGCATAATGATTCAGTCTGCTTTCCACCAGACACTGGGAGATTAATTCACCTGTCAGCAGGACAATAACCTAAAACACAAGGTCAAATCTACACTGGAGTCGCTTACCAAGAAGACCTGAAAATGGTTGTCAAGCAACGATCAACAACCAATTTGACAGAGCTTGAAGGATTTAGAAAATAATAATGGCCAAATGTTGCACAATCCAGGTGTGGAATTAGTGATCACTGCTAAAGATTGCTTCTACTAAGTGGCGGCAGGTAGCGTAGTGGTTACAGCATTCAGCCAGTAATCAAAAGGTTGCTAGATCAAATCCCTGAGCTGACAAGGTAAAAATCTGTCATTCTCCCCCTGAACAATGCAGTTAACCCACTGTTCCTAGGCTGTCATTGTAAATAAGAATTTGTTTTTAACTGACTTGCCTGGTTAAATAAAAAAATAAAAAATAGAAGTGCTTATATTCTATTTTTAACACCACACAAATGGGCACTCACACACACACACACAGGGAGGATGATGCTCTTGTGACCTGAGGTGGTTTACACAATACTTTCAGTCTCCCAGGAGAGGAGCACTTCACCCCGAGAGTGGCAAGGTAAAAATAGTAACCCAAAGACAGCCAGCACTGTCAGAACCACTATCAGCATATCATACAGTATATCACTAATCCAGTCAAACCTCCTCTTTGGATGTTTGCTTTAAGCAGCTATTATAAAAAAGTAGATCAAAGTAAAATGAGTGTAAATTAAAGCAGTTAGAGGTCATTAAATGAGTCAAGAAGATAGAAAGATGTAGATAGGAATCTAAGTGATGATGAGTCTTTGCATAAAGTAGTGAGAGCATTATAAACAGTGGAGGTTTGTGTAGAGTAAAACCATGTCCCTATTATTAAACACATTTCAGAAGAGAGTAAGGTCATCCACATCAGTGAGATGATTTGGCAAACAGCCAACAGTGCACCCTTCTCTCCAATATCTATCAACTGCACTAACTGCCCCAGCCAGCTCTGTACAACTGCATGAGAGCAAAGAGCTGGAGGCGAGAGGGAATGTCTCCAATGAAAGGTAGAGCTTGAATAGTAAAGTACAAAAGGAGGGAGACGATACACATGAGAGAGCGTCGGATAACACGATAGTTCATCACAGTTCAACGTTTGAGAGTTGAAATTCGGTGTTCAACTTTCATAAAAGTAATTTAAAAAAACTGTCACAATAACTGATGTAGAGTTTAGTGTCTCCATGTAACGGTTTTCCTCCTCTTCTGAGGAGGAGTAGGAAGGTTAAGACCAATATGCAGCGTGGTAAGTGTTCGTCATTTTATTAAACTGAATTGAACACTACAACACAAAGTAAACAAAAAGAACAAACAAAACAGTTCCGTCTGGTAACTAATACAAAGACAGAAAACAACTACCCACAACCCATACTGGGAAAACAGGCTGCCTAGGTATGGTTCTCAATCAGAGACAACGACAGACAGCTGTCCCTGATTGAGAACCATACCCGGCCAAAAACACAGACATACAAAAACATAGAAAAAAGAACATAGAACGCCCACCCTAGTCACACCCTGGCCTAACCAAAATAGAGAATAAAAAGCCTCTCTATGGCCAGGGCGTGACACTCCAACCATGAGGACACTAGTCTCAATGGCACTGAAGAAAACATCTATGACACAGTAGAGACTGAACATACATATAAACTCATCAAAAAGTAACATCCTCTCACTGTCAAATGCGTTTATTTTCATCAAACTTAAAAGGTGTAAATATTTTTATGAACATTACAAGATTCAACAACTGAGACATAAACTGAACAAATTCCACAGACATGTGACTAACATAAATTGAATAACGTGTCCCTGAACAAAGGTGGTAACAGTCAGTACTTGGTGTGGCCACCAGCTGCATTAAGTACTGCAGTGCATTTCCTCCTCATGGACTGCACCAGATTTGCCAGTTCTTGCTGTGAGATGTTACCCCACTCTTCCACCAAGGCACCTGCAAGTTCTGGGCTCTTCACTGGCCATGGCAGAACACTGACATTCCTGTCTTGCAGGAAATCATGAACAGAACAAGCAGTATGGCTGGTGGCATTGCTGGTGAGACAAAACCGCGACTGGTCAGTGAAGAGCACTTTTTTCCAGTTCTGTCTGGTCCGGCGACCATCACCTTCCAAAAGCCCTACAAGCCCTCATTTCAGCCTCTCTCAGCCTATTGCCGACAGTCTGAGCACTGATGGAGGGATTGTGCGTTCCCAGTGTAACTCGGGCTGTTGTTGTTGCCATCCTGTACTTGTCCCACAGGTGTGATGTTCGGATGTACCGATCCTGTGCAGGTGTTGTTACACATGGTCTGCCACTGCGAGGATGATCAGCTGTTCGTCCTGTCTTCCTGTAGCGCTGTCTTAGGCGTTGCACAGTACGGACATTGCAATCCTCATGCCACCTTGCCGAATGCCTAAGGCACGTTCATGCAGATGAGCAGGGACCCTGGACATCTTTCTTTTGGTGTTTTCAGAGTCAGTAGAAAGGCCTTATTAGTGTCCTAATTTTTCATAACTGTGACCTTAATTGCCTACTGTCTGTAAGCTGTTAGTGTCTTAACGATCGTTCCCTAGGTGCCTGTTCATTAAGTGTTTATGGTTTATTGAACAAGCATAGGAAACAGTGTTTAAACCCTTTACAATGAAGATCTGTGAGGTTATTTGGATTGTTACGAATTATATTTTTTTGCTGAGTTTACAGCACCATACAGCACAATGGGTAGACACACACACACACACACACACACACACACACACACACACACACACACACACACACACACACACACACACAAAACCGAGGGAGACATTCACACACACCTCACATTCTCACATTTTTGGACCGATTGCACCACATCGTCACAGCAGGTAATGAAATGCACCAGATGCAATACACGGTCATCTGGGACAATGTGTCATTCCACCACTCTGCTTTGGTCCAGAACTGGTTTCAACACCATCCACAGTTGACAGTACTATACCTCCCACCATACTCTCCGTTTCTAAACCCTATCAAATAGTTTTCTCTGCATGGCGGTGGAAGGTTTACGATCTCCAGCCCCAGGCTCAGGTACCCCTCATTCAGGCCATGGAGGACCCCTGTGACCAAGTCGACGCCGCAGCTGTGTAAGGATGGATTCGACATTCAAGACGGTTCTTCCCACGTTGTCTTGCTAATGACGATATTGCTTGTGTTGTTGATGAAATTCTCTGGCCAGATCCAGCTAGGCGAAGAGATAATGTATAGGATGTTTACTGTAGTATTTTCTGTACAATATTGTCAGTTTTTTTCAGATTATGTTTTGTTTGTTGTTATTTACTGTAATTGTAACCTGTACTGGATACAGTATTTTACGTTTGTCTGTTTGCTGAGCTACAGTAAGTGTTTTGTGTAGTGTTTGTATAGTTTTACTTTCTCTGTGTACTTCATTTACAGCACTCTAATCACTGACAATTAGACTTGCTAAAAGTGTTTTAGGTTAGCAACAGCAGTGTGTAACTGGTTCAAAAAGATTGAAGTCATATGAAATGTGTGGGTATCGTATGCTAACAAAATATAATTTTTATGAAGTCGTGTTTAGTTTTGACAAAAGTGTTCCATATAGCACATGATCTGAAGTGTTGTGCTACTTTGGTGTAGGGTTGTGCTAATTGTGTGTCGTGTTTTGACAAACCGGGCCCTGTTTTCAGAATTGTGCTTAAACAATTGAAAAAAACGGTAAAATGCTTGATGCGTTACAAGTCCCGCCTTTCCCATCTCATTCTTGGTGTTTAGGAGCATATAACCACGTGGGTGATTGAAAGATGAACGAGGTCCACACTCCGGTCCAGTTGGTGGCAGTAAAGCACCTTAAAGTTGGTGGACAACCACCACATAAAATCCACAGAAGACTAAATTTGGAGAGATTACTAGAAACCAACTAGGTTTTCCCTTTTTATCTGTCGATTAATTGTTGGAGCAGAGAACACACGGTTTTGTGTGACTCAAAATGGGTTGATATTCTACAAAGATCCAGCTAAAAAAAGGACGTACATTTCAGAAAAAATAACAACCCAATATTTATATCCCCTGACAAATTAGCTAGCAACAGCAAGCTAGCTAGCTAAATGTCCATGAATGTTTCATGTGTTTCGACCTGTCCTCATGTTTAATTATTATAGTTGGTTCAGAGTTTGCTTTGATATTTCAACCTGCGTGTCCTGATCACATCTGGTGGGGGTAGACAAACATTTGGGGGTGGCAGGTAGCCTAGTGGTTTGAGTGTTGGACCTGAACTGAAAGGTTGCAGGATCAAATCCCCAAGGTACAAAGCTGTTCTGCCCCTGAACAAGGCAGTTAATCCACTGTTCCCCGGTAGGCTGTCTTTGTAAATAAGAATTTGTTCTTAACTGACTTGCCTAGTTAAATAAATGTTCAATAAACAAACACATGTGACTGGTGTAGTCAGAATGTACATGCTAAACCTGCCTGGGATCTCCAGACGCCTCCGCGAGTTTAGCAGTTAACTGTATGTGGCATTATGGTCTGTGACAGTGGGAGGCCAGGGAGAAGAGGGGCAGCAAAACATTACAGAGACCTGGTTTATTGCAAGACACACTTAACACCTATGCTTACACTTGACACTACCTTGCAACACAGTACAACTCTTTAATCCCACAAGTACAGGCCTGTACTGCAAAAACTCCAGTACTGAAACCCAGCGCAGGCTAATCTGTTATCACACTCCGTACTGTGTCCATGAGAATTTTTCAGAGAATGACTACAGTGTACAACATTACCGTGCCTAAACCACCACAGATCTCACTCCTTAACTCCCATCTCTCTTTATCTGCCCTAATCTCATTCTCTGTCTTTCCTGGACCAAGGCCTCTCACAGTCTATGTCGTTTTGTCTGTCTGAGAAGGTAGTTCCTTCTGCTATGGTTGGAGATGGGGTTGGTGGAGTCAGGTAGCTATCAGGGAAGTCGTCGCACAGAGGAGGATGGGGGTACCTTTAAAACAGCTAGCCAAGTATACTCTATTCATCAACAGATGGAGTGAGACATTAGCATGTATGTATGTACATGGAGAAATGGCTCACCTAGTGAGTATCAATGCTGTCACGCCATCCCATCCCATTCATGAAGGAGGCAGTGAGGGGGCCACTGGTGAAGCATCCCAGGTGTACTGGAGGATTCATGTAAAATACAGGAGGGACGTAAAGTCATATTGATTTGTTTTATATTGAGCACATGAGTCAAAAGAATGCGTCTGGATCAACTAATACTAGAATACATAATTCCAGATATACCCTCCGCACTGATTTTTTGGGTGTCACTTTTAATGAAAGTGTGTGTGTGTAGTCGCATAATTCAGTAATAGTAACCACACCCCACTGTGATAATTGTGTGTCGGTGATTAGTAGGATGTAATAAGGTGCCCATGCCTGTGCTACACTGAGGGGTGTAATCATTGCACGGTGCTTGTGTAGCAGGTTTAGAATAGCCCTTTGCACTGTGCAGCTATAAACAGCAGCAATAATAATTTATTTAGCTGCTCCCTCCCCATCACGATACTGCAGCTAACGCAGTTCTGACTCTTGTTTTTCCTACACCTACTCTGGTTAAGAGAGAAACACCATGCTTTATTAGGGGCATAAGAAAGAGACAGACACAGGCAGACAGACTGGCAGAGGAAGAAATACTTTTACACTGTGCACTGTACTCATGACTCATTTTCCCCCATTCTGTTTCTGTCTCCCTGTCTCTCTGCCCCCTCTCCCTGTCTCTCTGCCCCCTCTCCCTGTCTCTCTGCCCCCTCTCCCTGTCTCTCTACCCACTCTCCCTCTCTCTGCCTCCTCTCAATGTCTCTCTGCCCCCTCTCCCTGTCTCTCTACCCACTCTCCCTGTCTCTGCCTCCTCTCCCTGTCTCTCTGCCTCCTCTCCCTGTCTCTCTTCCCCCTCTCCCTGTCTCTCTGCCCCCTCTCCCTGTCTCTCTGCCTCCTCTCCCTGTCTCTCTGCCCAATCTCCCTGTCTCTCTACCCACTCTCCCTCTCTCTGCCTCCTCTCCCTGTCTCTCTGCCCCCTCTCCCTGTCTCTCTACCCACTCTCCCTCTCTCTGCCTCCTCTCCCTGTCTCTCTGCCTCCTTTCCCTGTCTCTCTGCCCCCTCTCCCTGTCTTTCTACCCCCTCTCCCTGTCTTTCTACCCCCTCTCACTCTCTCTACCCCCTCTCCCTGTCTTTCTACCCCCTCTCCCTCTCTCTGCCTCCTTTCCCTGTCTCTCTGCCCCCTCTCCCTGTCTTTCTACCCCCTCTCCCTGTCTCTTTGCCCCCTCTCCCTGTCTCTCTGCCTACTCTCCCTCTCTCTGTCTCATCTCCCTGTCTCTCTCCCCGCTCTCCCTCTCTCTACCCCCCTCCCTGTCTCTCTGCCCGCTCTCCCTCTCTCTATCCCCTCTCCCTGTCTCTCTGCCCCCTCTCCCTGTCTCTCTGCCCACTCTCCCTCTCTCTGCCTCATCTCCCTGTCTCTCTCCCCGCTCTCCCTCTCTCTACCCCCTCTCCCTGTCTCTCTGCCCGCTCTCCCTCTCTCTATCCCCTCTCCCTGTCTCTCTGCCCCTACTCTCTCTGTACTGCAGCAGTGTGAATGATAGCACTCGAAATGTGAGGGGAGCGGTAATGCAGGGAATTGGAGCCCCCTCCAGCTCAACAGAAACAAAACTATAAAAAGAGGGAATCAAAAACTAACAATAGCCTCAGGAGGAGTAAAGAAAGAGTGTTAAAAAGAGAACAACAAATAAAGGCTATAACAGGGACAGGTATGAATGAGTGGAAAAGTAATGAAACAGCTCAGCAAAACATGCAATCTCTGCTGCAATATCACGTCGCTACATTCTGCTTGCCTCCTCTCCCTCTGTCTGTCTTCTGGAGGAATACACAGTCTCCATCTCCCTGGTGTTGGAAATGATCTCTGATCAATTCCTTTTCCAGACTTCTCTGTAGGACTGTGTGTTCATGCTAGATTTTCTCTGATGCAGTGTTGTTGCTTTTCTTTTACCGTATTACTGACTCTGGGAGTAATAAACGTTTGTTGTGCATTTTATTCACATGAGAAATAAATCTTCAATATACAGGATTTATCTGATCTGTACAGACTTTTACCTGGGAAGACCATGTCAGTTCAACAGATTGGAAAACACAGATGGATAAAAAAACAAACAGAGAGTTGGATAGAGAAGGAGAGTAATTGTCTCCAAACTAGATTTGCGGTTGTCAACTGAGGTACAGTGTATTCAGATCTTCCCCCATTGAGCTATCCATTTACCCTAGGGGCTCTGCAGACAGGTGCTAAAGTTACAGCTGCATTTTGATGCACTCTCTTTATCCATCCATTATCGCCTCTGTTTCCATTCCCTTTTCTTTATTTTGAGGTCAGTAAGAATTCTTTTGGGGTTAGTTAAGATACTGGAAGCTTTAGTGATGATTTATTTTGCATACAGTCAACATGTGAGTTGAGAGTATGTATGGGTCAAGAATGTGAGTTGAGAGTGTGTATGGGTCAACATGTGAGTTGAGAGTATGTATGGGTCAACAATGTGAGTTGAGAGTGTGTATGGGTCAACATGTGAGTGTGTTGTCAACATGTGAGTGTGTATGGGTCAACATGTGAGTTGAGAGTGTGTACAACATGTGAGTTGAGAGTGTGTATGGGTCAACATGTGAGTTGAGAGTGTGTATGGGTCAACATGTGAGTTGAGAGTGTGTATGGGTCAACATGTGAGTTGAGAGTGTGTATGGGTCAACATGTGAGTTGAGAGTGTGTATGGGTCAACATGTGAGTTGAGAGTGTGTATGGGTCAACATGTGAGTTGAGAGTGTGTATGGGTCAACAATGTGAGTTGAGAGTGTGTATGGGTCAACAATGTGAGTTGAGAGTGTGTATGGGTCAACATGTGCAAAGATATGGGCGATTCCAGCGTTACGACCATTTGATTTGAATGCAAATTCACAACTTTAATGTCTCACAGAATGGACAAACAAAATATAAACTAAACTTTCGATGTGTTTGTCATGAACAAGCGTTTTGCAAAGACAGAACATGTGCAAAGATATGGGCGATTCCAGCGTTACGACCATTATGGATGTTATACCCTCCGTTATGGATGTTCCACCCTCCGTTATGGATGTTACACCCTCCATTATGGATGTTACACCCTCCTTTATGGATGTCACACCCTCCGTTATGGATGTTATACCCTGCGTTATGGATGTTACACCCTCCTTTATGGATGTTACACCCTCCGTTATGGATGTTACACCCTCCGTTATGGATGTTACACCCTCCTTTATGGATGTTACACCCTCCGTTATGGATGTTACACCCTCTGTTATGGATGTTACACCCTTCGTTATGGATGTTACACCCTTCGTTATGGATGTTACACCCTCCGTTATGGATGTTATACCCTCCGTTATGGATGTTTCACCCTCCGTTATGGATGTTACACCCTCCATTATGGATGTTACACACTTTGTTATGGATGTTACACCCTCCGTTATGGATGTTACACCCTCCATTATGGATGTTACACCCTCCGTTATGGACGTTACACCCTACATTATGGATGTTACAGAGTCTGAAATGGACATTCAAATCTTAAAGATTTCTTGATAAAAATCTATCGTAACTCATTTGTCGTCATTTGGAATGTTTAAAAATATCAGCAGAAGGCATTGATTGCATAATTACAGGTAGCCTGAATCATATTCAAGGCCTGGCATCACACCCTAAATGTAACCTTTACCAGTTGAATGTAGACACAAATATAACCATTTTATTTTTGTATTAACATTTTTCTGAAATAAATATATTTTTTAAATGCAAATGAGACAGTATACCGCCACTCCAGGACTATTCACAGATAGTTGATTAACTCTTTCCATCTCTCTATCTAAAACAAACTGCCATGTATAATAAATGCATTTCAGCATATATTTTCTAAGTTCCCTTTCAGAAATAAAAACAACACAGACCAGCATAGTGCTGGTTTTGCTGGTGACCAGTCTTTGTTATGTTTTGGACGCTTTGATGCTGGTGATGTTGGTATGCTGGTGACCGGTCAGCCAGTTTAACCAGCTAGACCATGTTGGTCAGACCAGCTTGACCAGTATTAGACCAGCACTGTCCAGCATGGACCAGCATAGACCAGCATGGACCAGCATAGACCAGTATGGACCAGCATAGACCAGTATGGACCAGCAAAAAATATCATAGACCAGCAAAAATGTCAAGCTGGTCTATCTTCTTTTTTCAGCAGGCCTAATCTTAGCTCGAACACATCAGTTTCAAGGTATCAACAATTGCTCCTATTAAAATCTGAAGAATAGAATCAGAAACAAGCACACAAAACGTGGTGAATGCACAAGATTCTGAAGCTAAGAATTGATACATCAATATCCATAACGTCTACAACTATTGCGGATGTTGCGGAAAAAAACAAGCTCTGTGAGCCCTTTCTAAAAGCCATGAAATATGAAAAGCCTTATTTGAGACTTGGCCTCGTACTCTGTAATGGTCAAAAGCCTGAACTCCAACATATAGCCCTCTGTGCGTTCATTTGGAAATAACAAACTTTATTTGTTCATGCTTCAGGTTGACTTTTCCACAGAATCACTCTTATGGACGCACATGATTAAATCACAGATCGGATCACATACAGTAGGTACGCATTTGCTTGGTAATGTGGTTGTACACAACTAGAGATCGATTTGAAAGTGATCTCTGGGACAGGTTTCAATAAAGCAAGTTATCCAATGCGTGTAACATCCTGATAGAATATGTGCTGTCCTCAGGGAAAGTGGCATCTGTCCATATACATAATGCAGTCTGTCAGTATATCTGTCAAGTGTCCTGAGCAGCAACAGACACAGGCCCAGCCCCAGGCCCCAGTCTTAGCTCAGGCCTAGCCCTTGCTGTACCTCTCTACCCTGAGCCATCTTCCCTTCTGCGCGTTATCAGGTAGTCTTAGACCAGTGACTGGATAGACTACAGACTGTTTACTGCCAGCAGTGGCAGAATTACCATTATGCAAAAAAGGCAATTGCCTGGGGCCTCACGACACCAGGGGTCCCACCTAAGAAGAAAAAAAAGGTACGAAAAAAATCAACAACATTTCTCTGTTATCTTGCCTTCCTCTTCCACTCAAGGCTTATACTGGGCTGGGCCTCAAATTCTGAGAATTGATTCGGGCAGGGCGGGTTTCGTGCTTGTGTGCATACCTTTTACTACTGCTCTCTCTCAACAGAAGCTGCAGCCAGCCACTGGCGGTGCCAGGATTCCAATATTGGCTGCGCCAGAGAAATGTGTGGCCATGATGAAACGTATTTTTCTGTTATTCGGGAGAATGATGATCCACTAGACCAGAAAGGCAGCGCATCTCAGTATCAGGAGAAGCCAATAATTCCAATGGCATCTGTTAATGCCAATACATCCTAACAAAATACACCATATGACTGCCCTGTTAATGTGCCTTGCTGGACCTTGTGAACTTTCGAAAGTAGACCCATAGGGCTAACTGATCCACATGCTTTCCTAATGAGGCATAGGCTCCATGCGGTTATTTTGGAATTAAACATGTGAGTAAAGTTATTATCCGAGACATAGTGCCACCTGCTGGGGAAATGTGTCCTTCCTGTAAGGTCCATATCTATCCCCCTGAGTGCTAACCTATGGAAGCACATTCCTGCCACCAAAACGTCAAGATAGTAGACCGTACTTACAGGTTATGTAGCGTATGCTTCTTCATTTGTAACATTGTGTGGTGATTTCAGAGGTAGTATCCAAGAGTGGTGGTGGTGGTGGGGGGGGGGGGGGGGGGGGGGGGATAGTTTTCCTGGGGACCAGAGTTTTTCCTGATCTGGTAGGCTAACATAACCAGGTAAAACTCCAGACCCTAGTTGTAGGGTATGACAGTAATAAATCAGCTTTATTTTTTTATAATCCGGTTATATGGTTTAAAAAAACAACTGTGATTGGACAATAGAATTCACAGGGCTGAGATGGTTGTATGCAGGGTTGCATCGGGTAGGCCTTTGGATCTGTAATTAAAAAGATACTCATACAGTATGTCATCACTACTGTGTTGATTGATTCATTCCAGCCAATAATTCTGGATTAAAGAGGTCTTCTTAGCCAAGCCACCTGAAGTGTGAATATAAACCACATTCACATTTTCAAAAATAAATGGGCTTATAATTTAGTCCATAAAAACATGACATGATGTTACCCCTGGCCCAGATGGGATCAGAGTTAACAGGCTACCTGCAGCTGTGGTTGTCATCAGTAGGCTACAGACTGAAGCACAGATTAGGCCTAATTGTGCATGAGTTGACCATTTGTTGTCGCGCCAAGATGAAGTTAGTCATGTGTTTTTTTAAATCAAAATAAGGAATGCTGTAACAGACGCCTCGTCTACCATCACTTGTTGTAAACAGGTAGCCTAGCGGTTAAATGTTGGCTAGTAACCTATTGAAATCATAGAAAGAGCATGTTGTGTCTCCAACCGATGACAGGCACAACACAAAAGAGGGTCTAAGCGGCAATATATACAAATATGAAAAATATCGGAGTTTGCGAGATTTTAGATAATTGACGTTTAATGTAAAAAAGACATTGACATTGTACATTATTTAAAAAAAAAACTAAATTCTAAAATGAATTGTTTTTTAAATTATATCAATCCAAACCATTTATATTTTCCACTGACGAAGACATGGATGTCTCATGGTGTGGTGGGGTATGCAAAATAGATACAATTTGAGCACCTTTATCTCTTGAACGTTTTGGCATTCAGGTCCAAAAAGTCCCTTTCTGACCACTTCTACAATGAAAGGTTTTGTTCAAATCAAAAGAGGTGCTGTCAAAAAGAGAATTTAAATGGATTTACCAATGGATTTACCAATGGATTTACCAATGGATTTACCAATGGATTTACCAATGGATTTACCAATGGATTTACCAATGGATTTACCAATGGATTTACCAATGGATGTGACCGTTGGTTTGTTTCACGTTTTCCACCTTGGTGCTAACAGGTAATGAATTATCAGGTAACACCTCTCTGCTATTATGTTCAATGCTATTTCCTTGCTTCTGTGGTTATAAGACACAACTGGTAAGACTCGTTGTGATGCATTCCCTTGACCCAAGACTCATCTTTTAATGTATTGTTTTATAAACTTAATAATAATAATCCCTGTTGGTATATCATAAAGCATGTGTTGCAAAATGCAGGCCTATCAGGCAACATCTCCTCGCAAATTTGTCAGAAGCAGAAATATGCAAATGATGTCAGAGAAATGTAAAATTAGGAATCGGATTCTTGGATATGAATATCTGGTGCGTTTAATCTCAGATGTGTCAGATGGAGGTCAGGATGTCCCTAACTCAGAGAGTGGGCCCGGAGAGAAGCGTGGAGCTGAGGAGTCTCCTTGGAGCTCAGACAACTTCTCCCTGGAGGTCACCAGCTGTCTTGACCTTCAGTAATCCCAATGGTAGTTCACTACTACTACAGATAAAAGAAAAACACATAACAAGAAGAAACAATATCCTCACGTAAAGGTATAATGTCAAAAACTGTTGTGTATGATATTGAGGATATGATTGCTGCTTGTCTTCAGATATGAAGTGGTTTGTCACTGAGAGCAAGAGCAACAAGAGTTTCCAGAAGAAGGATTTGATTGCTGGAGAGGGTTCAGAGTGTGAGAGTGGAGAATTGGTTGTTGTTTCTCCAGATTTTAATTACAGTACAAGTACTGTACTGTATCATGCCTGAAAGTGCTTAGTGAAAATAAATTGTCAGGTGACGTTTAAATTCCATTTTCAGATTGGAATTTTATTTCTTGCTTTGCAGTTCAACAATAACCAGGACATATTAGGTCATTATAATTGGTCGTATGTACATGTATAATACATTATAGATGAACATATGTCTGTAACAATGATTTGTACACACAGATACTGATACAATTGATTTTGTCACCTCTTCTTGTGAGGGTGAGTGTGATGACACATTTGGTCACTAGAGGGCAGGGACATGTCATTTATAGAAGTCATTGCAGACAAAGTACATCGTTTGCAAGTGTCTGAGTGTGAATGAGAGTATTTGATTGTGTGGGTACTTTTTGAAAAATGGCATTCACTTATATTATGAACTACTCTATGTACAATATGAGGTCACATGGTCAGACAGAAACAAAGTCTACAAACCCAGTGGGCAAATCACACTACATTCTGATAAACAGTCAACAGTAATGTCTCATGGTGTGAATGTCACATGCCATATAATAGCAGCACAGGTGAGTGTATCTTGGCAACACATGTGAATGTGGGGGTTGTTGGGTTGATGTGAGCTAATAATTGTAGGTCAGTTATTTCTACTGCGTCACAGATTGGGCTGTCGGCTGTGGCAGGAAACAGTTATGTTAATCTGAGGACCATAGGAAGATGTCACGACACCAAAAGGTTTAGAAACCACTGACGCGAGGGAACCTATGCCCAGTGGAACTACATCAACTGGCTGTTGATGCAGGGGTACATTATTTAAAAGGTGGACAGGTATCCCATATGGGGCCGGGATGCCTGGATGACACATCCAGATGTCCTTGTATCCCCTCCGCCAACCTCCTGGAAGCCATCCAACTTACTGTAGCTCTGACTGGACATTCTGTACCTTTTAGGGATGAACACACATATACATTCAAGTAAATCCATCCAGGTTAGTCACTAATTCACCACAAGTGGGTCTGCAACAGAGAGGATCACCAAAACATTTAACTGCCTATGTCTCCATCAGTTAGCTGGGAAATGATCAGCACGGACACAGCTATTAAGACAGTTAATATTGACTCGGCTATGTTCTCTTTATCTTCTTGGTATGGGTTTGTTCTCCTTTGTTTTATAAGCAGGTGGTAGATAACGTATCAGCCATTTTATATCATACTGTACTAGCTGCCGCACAACTGTCCCTCATTCACCTTTATAAAGTGTCCTGTATGTGTTACCTAGTCCCTATCCAGTGTGTATTGTATTTGACCAGGTCTGGTCAGCAATGTTGCTGCCATTGCTCTTCTGAGAGGTGAGGCGCTTTCCCTCTGGCTAATTGTCTTTAGGGAGGGTGTCTGTGTGGCCATTGGTCAGATCAGTGTCTCTGTGTTCGCTAGAGAGGGGCACTTGTTTCCGCAAGGACACGCAGATAGTTGTGGATATGTGTCACGTTCTGACCTCTATTTCCTTTGTTTTGCATTTATTTAGTATGGTCAGGGCGTGAGTTGGGTGGGCAGTCTATGTTTGTTTTTCTATGTTTTGGGTCAGGCCCTAGTATGGTTCTCAATCAGAGGCAGGTGTCATTACAGCAGCCTGGGTTTCACTGTTTGTTTGTGGGTGATTGTTCCTGTCACTGTGTTTGTTGTCACAGGATAGGACTGTTTTGCGTTTTCACATTTCTTGTTTTTGTTAGTTTGTTCATGTGTAGTGATTTATTAAAACATGAATAACCACCACGCTGCGCTTTGGTCCGCTTCTCTTCCTCCTACAGACGAACGCCCTTACAATATGTGTCTCCACCGCGCCCCCCTGCAGCACAGCAGCTCCCCATAGGCTCTGCGGAAGTCTCTATTCAAGGCCGGGTACAGGATGGGGTTGACAACGGAGTTAAAGTAGCCCAGCCACAGCACCACAGAGTGGGCAGTAGTAGGGGGGTTAGTCTCTGCCCCGATGCCCATGCAGGTAAAGAAGGTGTAATAGGGGAACCAGCAGATAATGAAGGCCCCCAGGACTGCTGCTAGAGTCACTGTGGCCTTGTGCTCCCGCGCTGTGGCCGCCGCTGATGCTGTGGGGGCGAATGAGGGTGTGGCAGCTCGGATACGCCGTACCTGAATGGATGGATAAAGACAGGTTAAAGAGAAAGAGGGTCAGCAGATGGATGACTGAAAGGATGACATTAATAAATGGATGGAACTATAATAGCTACTACTAATTATTCCAGTACTACTATTGCTGCTCCAGCCATAATTACTGTTATCACTACTACCACTGATGATACTACCACACAACAAATAAATATAAGGAATGAAATTAACCTGTTTGCGTGCTATCTGAAAGATGCAGTGGTACATCCCGCACATGACCAGTAGTGGGAGGTAGAAGGTGCCAAAGGCATCTAGGAGCACATAGTTGTTATGCCACTCAAAGCGGCAGGTGCGTCCCTCCTCCACCTCGTCCCAAATGCCCCAGTCCAGGTTCTGCACCCTGAAGTCAGCCGTGTTCCAGCCCAGGTGGATGGGGAGGAAGGACATGGCCAGGGAAGTGACCCAGATGGTGGTGATAGCCAGGGCTACTCGGGGAGGGGTGACCCTGCGGGGGTAGCAGAGTGGGGCTGAGATGGCCAGGTAACGGTCCACACTGATGGCCAGCAGAGTCAGAATGGAGGCCGTACAAAACATCACATCCAGAGATACATAGATGTTACATAGGGTGCCCCCCAGGGGCCAGTGTCCACTCCGCAGCTCCAGGGTGGCAGAGAAGGGCAGCACCAGCAGGCCCAGCAACAGATCCGTCACAGCTAGTGACACAACAAAGCAGTTGGCAATGCGGCGCAGGCGGCGGCTGAGCCCCACGGCCAAACACACCAGCACGTTCCCGCCGATGGTCACCACGATGAAGGACACCAGAAACAGCCAACGGAGTGCCGTGGAGATCATGGTGTCCCTCCCCCTGCACTAGGTCACAAGGTCCAGCCCTGCCTCCACATCAGACCTACTGCTTCTGTCAGCTTATCTTCTCCTGCAGGCAGGACTACAGACAGGACTACTGCATAGAATCCAGCCCTCTGCTTAACAAGCTTGTTGAGGACTTGGTATAATGACAGGGTCCTGTCAATTCAGCTGTCAGTATCCATCAGATTAATGAGGGCTTCACACTGTAGGGGGATGCTGTATTGCAGCCATCTCTTTTTTAATAATTTCACAGAAGATGTCCTCTTTAAAGCTGCCCTGGTGTACAAAAAAACAAAACAATGGCCATTGGGCTATGTTGATTTCAACATGATAGTGCATTAGTAGACTGATGTTAAGTGGTACGAGGTTAAGGCTGTGTTGATTTCAACATGATAGTGCATTAGTAGACTGATGTTAAGTGGTACGAGGTTAAGGCTGTGTTGATTTCAACATGATAGTGCATTAGTAGACTGATGTTAAGTGGTACGAGGTTAAGGCTGTGTTGATTTCAACATGATAGTGCATTAGTAGACTGATGTTAAGTGGTACGAGGTTAAGGCTGTGTTGGATAACATAAGAGCCTTTACATTGACCCATGAGAAAATTCTCATTACGCAAATATATAATATATATATTTTATGTATGAAAATGCACGTCTCTTAGACTACAGAACTGAAACAATGGCCCTTTGGTGTCTAATATACAGTACATGGTTGAAATATCAAAGGTCCTCCTTCACTTCATTTAATAATTGTTTTCTTTCATGATGGTAATTCAATTGCACATCATGTGAAGGAGAAATGTTAATGAATGCACTTGCCTCTGATGCAGTGTGGTGCTGTTTGTTCTGGAAGAACACAAGAACATTCCGCCAGCATTAGCTTGAAGCTTAGCTAAAGTCTATCTGCAGGCCTTTTGAGTATGCAGCTTACATATTGGACCCAGAACCCAGGAGTCAAAGATGACCTAAAGGCTTGCTCAAAATGTGCATTTAAAATCTAACATTGAATATTAGGAAATGGCCACCAGACAAGGCATTGTTTTATTACCATGTTGAGACATCATTAGCACTTCTTAGAAGGCCACATCACATTTGGGCTCTAACATTAGCTTGGACTTGTCCAAGGTACTGAAAATGTCCAGACTAGTGAAAATATCCATGTTCTTATGGGAATATGTTATAATTGGCTCAATGGAGACAGTCTCTTGTTTACAACCAGTGACAGTTCTGTTATTCCCACTAGCTGCCCTCCCTCTACAACTCCCTAACCCAGGTGAAGTACTGTAGCTAGTGTTCCCATTACAGACAGATGAAACCTGGCCTGAACAGGGCTGATCCAATACAATCATTAAGGATGGATGACACCGACATAGGGGAGCTATGAAAGCTCCCAGTTGATGCGATTATACTGTGCTATCCAAACGCCAATCAAATTACAGAGGCATGAGGCGCTACGCAGGCAACATCCACAGCAGGCAGCCAGCCCAGTCAGCACAGGCCAAACATACAGTACTTTCCTCACAAGATCATGAATTAACCATAGTCTGAATATAAGGAAAGATTGACTGTAATTTAGAGAAAATATGCACAGTCAATCAGGAGTCAGCCAGGAAAGAGATCTTTGTTGAGGGCTGACTATGCACTTCATATCTAGTAATGGTGAAGTGGGCCTGGATAAATGCCTCAACATAGCAAAACCCATCAAAGGGACCTGATGAAAAGGAGGGAGCTATATGACAGGTATATCAGGTAAGACCCAAGTGCAGACTGTGTAGAAGTACAATGTTTATTGTAACAGGGGCAGGTTAAGGCAGGCAGGGGTCGATAATCCAGAGTAGTGGGGCAAAGGTACAGGATGGCAGGCAGGTCCAGGGTCAGGTCAGGCAGAGGTCGGTAATCCAGAGTCGGGACAAAAGGTACAGGACAGCAGGCAGACTTAGGGTCAGGCAGAGTCGTCAGGCAGGCGAGCTCAGAGTCAGGACAGGCAAGGGTCAAAACCAGGAGGGTGAGAAAAGAGACTGGAAAAAGCAGGAGCTGAGACAAAACTATGGTAGGCTTAAACAAACAAGACAAACTGGCACAAACAGACAGAATACCCATGGGATAAGTGGGGAAGATGGGTGACAGCTGGAGGAGGGTGGCGACAAGCATAAGGACAGGTGAAACAGATCAGGGCGTGACAGTACCACCCACTCCCCTGCATCCTACCTGGGCCCATACCTGGTTGAGCGGGGTGCCGGCGCTGGAACTCAGAGATGAGGCCTGGGTCCAGGACGTCCCTAGCGGAGACCCAGCACCTCTCCTCCGGGCCATAACCCTCCCAGTCAACCAGGTACTGGAATCCCCTGCCCCCAGGTCGAGCCTTCAGGAGACGTCTCATCATGTACGCTGGTTGGCCGTCAATGAGACAGGGGAGAGGGGTGGGCCTGGAAACAACAGTTTTAACTCTAGACACAGAAAAGGTAGGAACAATATGGAGGGTACGGGGCAACAGAGGACAAACAGCAGAGCGGCTAATGATCTTGGAGCGGGGGTAAATCAAGTCTCGGCTTCCGGGGTCGTAGCCTATAGAGGCCTATAGAGGCGTGCCAGCACCTCAGGCTTGACCTTCTTGGATACCGGTCATTGCTGTGGAAGCAAAATGGCCCGGGTCTTACTGAACCCCTTCCGGAGGTCCTGGTACTCTGAGGAGCTGGCAGAGAGGTCTGGGGCAATTTCCAAGCCCTCAGGAAGACGTCACGGGGCAGGCAGAGCTGACTTCAGGCAATGAGTGTGGCAGGACGGGCTTCAGCCCATGATGGCACCAGTAACCCAGTCAATGGAGGGATTGTGTTGATGGAGCCAAGAGAATCCCAATACCACGGGAACCTGCGGAGAATCAACCAGCAGGAATTGGATCGTCTCGCTGTGGTTCCGACACTCGTAGGTTGACGGGGGTGGTCTGGTGGGTGACCCGGCCTATAGAGCAGACATCCAGTGCTCTAATACCCATGGGAATGGAGAGGGGTTGAGTGGGGATGCTCAGCTCGGACACCAGGGTAACACCCATGAGACTCATATCGCCCCACCCAAGTCGATGAGTACCTGGAGAGACTTGGAATGTTCACCCCACCGCAGGGTGGCGAGCAAGGGGAGACAAAAAAAATATCTTTAAGGCCCACCAGAGTACTCACTCCAACGAATGAGCAAGGTCTCTTGAAGGGACAGGTAGACACATAATGACCAGCAGTAATTCAATACAGACAACTCTGGGTATGGTGTCGGCTGGAGACAGCCTAGCTGCATCCACAGTCTCCGGAGGCTCTTGGAGGGACTCGAGTAAGCTTGGACCCTCTCGGACACGTAAACGCTGCGGACTTCCGGAGTTCAGATGCAAGGTGGGATCCCTGAGTGAGCGATTGGGACCACAATCGTAACTCTTCTCCCTCCTTCGTTCCCGTAGCCGACCATCAAGCCGGATGGTTAAAGTGATGAGTCGTGATCCATCGGTAGTTTTCGGGCTGCCAGCTCATCCTTTACCTCCTCTGATAACCCGTGCAGGGAAGTGTCAAACAGCGCCTCCGGGTTCCAGATACCCTCCGCTGATAGCGAGCGGATCTCCACCTCATAGTCTGAGGGAGTCCTGCCGAAGCTGGAGTAACTTCGGGCAGCTTCTCTCCCGGACACCGGTGCCTCAAAACAACTTCTCACCTCCAGACTGAAGCAGATGGCGAATTGTTGCTCCCACACCGCCATGGCCCAGGCGAGTGCCCTCCCGGACACCAGCGTAATAATGTACGCTATAGTCGAGCGATCCGAAGGGAATGAAGGCATGACGTTCGACCACGTCCTGGAATCCTTCCATTAGAACACGAAGCAAATACTTGTTTGTACTAATGATGGCTCCTTGGGAGAGATGGCAATGTGGAGCTGGTCCAAGTCTGCTGGGTCAGTAATGGCCAGTTCATACTATCAGGTTTCAGGTAAGACCCAAGTGCAGACTGTGTAGAAGTATAATGTTTATTGTAACAGGGGCAGGTCAAGGCAGGCAGGGGTCGATAATCCAGAGTAGTTGCACAAAGGTACAGGACGGCAGGCAGGCCCAGGGTCAGACAAGGCAGAGGTTGGTAATCCAGAGTAGGGGCAAAGGTACAGGACGGCAGGCAGGCCCAGGGTCAGACAAGGCAGAGGTTGGTAATCCAGAGTAGAGGCAAAGGTACAGGATGGCAGGCAGGCTCAGAGGCAGGCAGAGGTCAAAACCAGGAGGGTGAGAGAAGGGAGACTGGAAAAAGCAGGAGCTGACAAACAAAACGCTGGTAGGCTTGAACAAACAAGAAAACTGGCACAGACAGAAAACAGGCATAAATAACCCAGGAGATAAGTGAGAAAGATGGGTGACACCTGAAGGGGGGTGGAGACAAGCACAAGGACTGCCCTTGCTGTCTCTGCCTGGCCGGTTCCCCTCTTTCCACTGGGATTCTCTGCCTATAACCCTATTACAGGGGCTGAGTCACTGGCTTACTGGTGCTCTTTCATGCCGTCCCTAGGAGGGGTGCGTCACTTGAGTGGGTTGAGTCACTGATGTGATCTTCCTGTCTGGGTTGGCGCCCCCCCTTGGGTCGTGCCGTGGCGGAGATCTTTGTGGGCTATACTCGGCCTTGTCTCAGGATGGTAAGTTGGTGGTTGAAGATATCCCTCTAGTGGTGTAGGGGCTGTGCTTTGGGTGGTGGGGTTATATCCTTCCTGTTTGGCACTGTCCGGGGCTATCATCGGATGGAGCCACAGTGTCTCCTGACCTCTCCTGTCTCAGCCTCCAGTATTTATGCTGCAGTAGTTTGTGTCGGGGGGCTAGGGTCAGTTTGTTATATCTGGAGTACTTCTCCTGTCTTATCCGGTGTCCTGTGTGAATTTAAGTATGTTCTCTCTAATTCTCGCTTTCTCTCTCTCTGAGGACTTGAGCCCTAGGACCATGCCTCAGGACTACCTGGCATGATGACTCCTTGCTGTCCCCAGTCCACCTGGCCGTGCTGCTGCTCCAGCAACTGTTCTGCCTGCGGCTATGGAATCCTGACCTGTTCACCGGATGTGCTACCTGTCCCAGACCTATTATTTGACCATGCTGGTCAATTATGAACATTTGAACATCTTGGCCATGTTCCACCCCTCGTAGCCTGGTTCCTCTCTAGGTTTCTTCCTAGGTTTTGGCCTTTCTCGGGAGTTTTTCCTAACCAACGTTCTTCAACACCTGCATTGCTTGCTGTTTGGGGTTTTAGGCTGGGTTTCTGTACAGCACTTTGAGATATCAGCTGATGTACGAAGGGCTATATAAATACATTTGATTTGATTTGAAGGACAGGTGAAACAGATCAGGGTGTGACAAGGTATGCAAAGGCTCTAAACATTTCTATCCTGCAACTCAAAGAAAATGCAGTCCCCATGCATAACTGCGGGCAGAGATATGCACTGTAGAGCTGGCCGTAAGCATTTTTTGGAACAATGTTGTCGATTTTTAAAACAGAGTCCACAAGACTGTTTTTGCAAAACAGTAAATGGTCTTTCCAAATCTCAAAACAAATACATTCATCAAAACTATGCTGAGCCGTCAAAATTGAAAATACATTCATCAAAAGAACGACTGCCTGCAAAAACACAACCATGCTTATCTATTGAGTCCGAGCAGACAAAACAGAAAGTTAGTTTGTCATTTAAAAATCCAAGTAGGTCAATACATTTTTTTTCCAGTCAGTAAATCATGATCAAAATTGGAAGTAGATGTAGCGATGTGCACTGGGAGTCGGGAAGCAAGTTCAAGGAGTGGATCATTTAATAAATTGAACATAATACAAAACAAGAAACATGAACAACGCAGACAGGAAACAGAAACAATGACGCCTGGGGAAGGAACCAAAGGGAGTGACATATTACATTTTTTTT
The DNA here is from genome assembly GCF_045791955.1 of Oncorhynchus clarkii lewisi. NCBI lineage: Eukaryota > Metazoa > Chordata > Actinopteri > Salmoniformes > Salmonidae > Oncorhynchus > Oncorhynchus clarkii. Next base: position 41,771,528 of record NC_092156.1, on the reverse strand, counting down.
TACCTTCATTTAACTAGGAAGAAAAATAGATTTTTACCATGTCAGCTCGGGGATTTGATCTTGCAATCTTTTGGTTACTTGTCCAGTGCTCTAACCATTAGGCTACCTGATGCCCCAGTGGGCATGACGGGCTCCCCTGCCTTAAAGATATAGGGCAGGTAATCAAGGAGGTGATGGAGTCATCAAGGAGGTGATGAGTGTCATTATGATGAACCGGCTGAGGTGTAAGAGCCTAATGAGCTAGCTAAGACCTCACCGGTTGCCTCGGTCAAGGCACGGGAACCTGTTCACCCAGCTGAGGCAGTGGAGCCCGTCGACGGACACTCGGACCCGACTTCACCTCCAACACAAAAGAAAACTCCCTGATGCTTCCCTATGATGAGGCGTCATTCTGTAATGTGTTTGCTTAGAAGCAAGTTCAGAGAGTGAAACATTTAATAAACAAATGGAACAGAAACCAGAACAGAAACAATGACTCCTGGGGAAGGAACCAAAGGGAGTAACATATATAGGGCAGGTTATCAAGGAAGGGATGGAGTCCAGGGGAGTGTCATTATGCGCTGATGCGCGTAACGATGGGGACAGGTGTGCGCCTTAATGAGCAGCCTGGTGACCTAGAGGCTGGAGAGGGAGCACACCTGACAAAATGTGCCAATAGCAAGTGTGACAGTAGAACTATCCAAAGGTGCAGAATTATATTACTCGCTTTTTTATTCATATTTCACCAGCACTTTCAGACACATCAAATCAAATATTCTTCCTAATCATAAATACATAACAATGAGAATACAAATAAGCACATTGTGTGTAGTATTCATTCATAAATATCATCACAATCTGAATCTATGTATTCAATACATAGGCTGGTTTGCTCATAGTTTTGTAGACTTTCCATTGGTGCACATAAACACAATCCACAATAGAAATAAGGAAAGATGAATGCAATGTGGGAACACAACTGATATGAATGTGTAGGCATCAATCCACACCGAAGCAAAGCTTTAAAATGGAAGGTCACGATGTTGGAGACACACACACAGTGCATGCATGCACACACACACTCACAGAGAACACAGAAACATGCAGAGCACAAAGTATAACGATGAACAGTAATTGTGTAAGCTAAATGGCTTCACACTTCTCCTTAGGTAACATGAAGGGTCTAGACCATTCATAAAATATTCTTGAAATTGTGTCATTCTGTTTTCTTTCTCACATAATATCATCCATATGAGTTTGTGTACGACTTTGACTGCAGTCCCACGTGTACAAAATTCTACAGTTTGCTGTAGAATACTGTAGTAAACTGTAGTATACTGTAGAATACTATACTACACAATGTAGTGTCTCTCGATCGTGTGTAGCAATTACTATAGAATATTGTAGTACCCTGTAGAATACAGCGATGAGATGTAAATACTACAGTATCCTACAGTCTGCAAAAACACTACAGTTTAACTATAGTAATACTATAGTTAACTAGGCAAGTCAGTTAAGGATTTGATCTAGCAACCTTTACGGTTACTGGTCCAACGCTCTAACCACAAGGATACCTGCCTACCTACAGGTTATGGAAAATTTGCTCTTTTAGTATTTGCCAAGTAGGTTTCCTCAAGGAGAAAGCCCTCCTTTTCTATGCAAAAGATAATAAAATAATACACTATAGTAAATACTACAGTATAATGTCCACAAAAACACAACAGTAAATATTACAGTATACTGTAGTACAGCCCGCAAAACACTATAGTAAGTACTATAGAATATACTACAGTTTATTAACTACAGTAATACTACAGTATTTATACTATATTAAACTGTAAATACTATAGTCTATTACAGTAATATCTGCAAAAACTCTATAGGAAAAAAATACAGTATACCACAGTCTGCAAAAAGAATACAGTCCACAAAAACACTACAGCTTTTTAACTATAGTATTTTTTCATGTGGGAGTGGTATAAACAAATATCTATTCAGTGGAAATGCCAACATTTTCCATAAACTTTAATTTGACAAAAACCATCCTCCATAGTCTAGACATGGCATTAACACCCGCAGACATTTTCAGTAGGCTTGGACAAAAGACACTTTCATACTGTTAGGGGCAATTATTTCTTAACCTAAGGTCGATGTCTGCACCCCGCTGAAATCTAATTAGCGCAACAAAAAAAATCCCCATAAAAATCAATCAGTTTAAGCTAGAGGCACAGTATCTATTTTTTTTGCATTGGATGGATCTCAATCCACCCCTTCCGCCGACTGTATGAAACACTTCTGCTTCTGCAGTGAAAGGTGACAGAGTTAGAGCAATGTTGGTCAGACCATGAGACATCCAAAAATCAGTATTCTCACACAATCATCTGTAGCCTCCGAACGGTTTAGCCTACAAACCACTCTATGGAAAGATGAGACTCTCACGAATACATACAGGAACAGTCAAAAGTTTGGACACACCTACTCATAGAAGAGTTTTTCTTTATTTTAACTATTTTCTACATTGTAGAATAATAGTGAAAACATCAAAACTATGAAATAACACATGGAATCATGTAGTAAAAAAGTGTTAAACAAATGAAAATATATTTTATATTTGAGATTCTTCAAAGTAGCCACCGTTTGCCTTGATGACAGCTTTGCACACTCTTGACATTCTCTCAACCAGCTTCATGAGGAATGCTTTTCCAACAGTCATGAAGGAGTTCTCACATATGCTGAGCACATGTTGGCTGCTTTTCCTTCACTCTGCATTCCAACTCATCCCAAACCATCTCAATAGGGTTGAGGTTGGGTGAATGTGGAGGCCAGGTCATCTGATGCATCACTATCCTTCTTGGTCAAATAGCCCTTACACAGGTGTCTTTTGAGTCATTGTCCTGTCAAAAAATAAATGATAGTCCCACTAAGCACAAACCAGATGGGATGGCTTATCGCTACAGAATGCTGTGGTAGCCATGCTGGTTAAGTGTGCCTTGAATTTTAAATAAATCACTGACAGTGTCACCAGCAAAGCACCCCCACACCATCACACCTCCTCCATGCTTCACGATTGGAACCACACATGCAGATATCATCCGTTCACCTACTCTGTGTCTCACAAAGGCACGGCAGTTGGAACCAAAAATCTCAAATTTGGATTCATCAGACCAAAGGACAGATTTCCACCAGTCTAATGTCCATT